>NC_041225.1:72780546-72811674 GCF_002837175.3 Physeter macrocephalus
GTCAGAAAGAGAAAAACAAATACCGTATGCTAACACATATATATGGAATCTAAAAAAAAAAAAAAAATGGTCATGAAGAACCTAGAGGCAAGACGGGAATAAAGACGCAGACCTAATAGAGAATGGACTTGAGGACATGGGGAGGGGGAAGGGTAAGCTGGGACAAAGTGAGAGAGTGGCGTGGACATATATATACTACCCAATGTAAAATAGCTAGCTAGTGGGAAGCAGGCGCATAGCACAGGGAGATCAGCTCAGTGCTCTGTGACACCTAGAGGGGTGGGATAGGGAGGTTTGGAGGGAGGGAGATGCAAGAGGTAAGAGATATGGGGACATATGTATATGTATAACTGATTCACTTTGTTATAAAGCAGAAACGAACACACCATTGTAAAGTAATTATACTCCAATAAAGGTGTTAAAAAAAAAAGAAACTTCTGCTCACTAGTTTAATGACAGTGTAAGGTGTTAAAAATAATTTAACCAATTGGTTAACTACAATTGATGCTATTTTAGCTACATAAAGTGATGGCTCAGCATTTCATAAAGCCAATATCAACTACACATGTTAAATGTGGAAAATAATGAATAGGTAACACAAAATCAAGAATAAGCCAATCCCTGGTGGCGCAGTGGTTGAGAGTCCGCCTGCCGATGCAGGGCATACGGGTTCATGCCCCGGTCCGGGAGGATCCCACATGCCGCGGAGCGGCTGGGCCCGTGAGCCATGGCCGCTGAGCCTGCGCGTCCGGAGCCTGTGCTCCACAACGGGAGAGGCCACAGCAGTGAGAGGCCGGCGTAACGCAAAAAAAAAAAAAAAAAAAAAAAAAGGATAAGCCAAAATCGCTGTGGATTTGTCAGTGAAATGCAGTGAATGATTTTTTCAAATCTGACGTGCCTTCCCAATTTGCTTCTGTAAAGTAGTATTAAAACAAAAATTTAATATCTAATCAATATAACATGATAAATGGATGGTAACTGGAAATATATAAAGAATGCCTTGCTACATAGCACAGAGAAGTTAATTTAGAATAGAAAATTTTGATTACTATAATAACCACCATAGTAGTTTTATAATTATGTATGTTTATAGATTTAAAATGATCTCTGATATAAGATTTTGACTGATAGAAATCATACTGAGATTCTGCAAGGACATGAAATCCTTAAAAAAACAAAAGAGACAATTATTTTACCAGCAAAATGAGTTTAGTCAAGAATAGCAGAGAATTACGATTTGGGACAAGCAAACTATCCCAAACCATAGGCAAGTCCTAAGAACCTAGGAGACAGGTTTGCTTTTTTAGAGGAAAGAGCAAGTTGGGAGGGATTGTTTCACAGAGCCCAGGGTGGTGACAGCTTCTCACTGGCTGGGCAGTTGCTGGGCAAGAGAGAAATTCTTCCTTCCTCCAGCTGGGGCGAGGGGTAGTGCATGAGAGCTCCTTCTTCAGGGCTTCTCAATTTTATTTTAAATGAGGTTTCCTTTATTTATTTTCACAAATGTTAATCTTAGACAGGATGTATAATTCCTGATAAGCATTATACTTCTGAAGAAAATGATTTATAATAAAGGCATTTTTAAACAAGGTATCTCAAATATTCCATAGTTAATACTTCATGTTTCCTTATTTATCATAACATCTTTTCTTTAGAACATATTTTTTAAAGTTTATTGTCATTTTAAACGAAGATTGTTTTGATTTATTATAGCTTATCCCCATACAATGAGTTTATAACAGATATTATACTGGGATTTGAGGCATTTTTTAAAACAGATACATATGTTTTGGTTTTCTGCTCTCGATTTTTGTTATCATGTTGTGTCAATTATTATTACTTCTTAATTAGTTGTTTTACATTGAAATGGAATTGTGCTGAACCTCTGGCATTTAACTCTCTGCTACAACATTATATTGAAAGAGCAAGTATTAACTTCCCCCCATGGAAAAACTGTCTTCCACAAAACTGGTCCCTGGTGCCAAAAAGGTTGGGGACCGCTACCCTACAAAATAGAGTTTGGGGCACACTTACATTCTAACACTACTGTAATGTGTAATCTCAGCGCAATGAGAGTGATGGCAAGGGGAAGTGAGGCAGCTAAGTGTAGGAAGCAAATAAATGTGACGCATTACTATGCTGACCATGTTGGTATATCCACTTACCCTCCATAAGTTCCCGCTCAACTGAGAGGACAAAAATGGCAGTTTGTGTCTCTGATGTCAGTGACAGCTCGGACCTCGTATCAAACACTCCTCAAAATGTTTTCAGATTCTGGCAAAGGGCCGCAGATACTGGTGGAAGCATTAGGGCATGCATTTTCAATGGGTGTGAGAGTATCCCTAAGGAGGCAACAATTGGTTCTTGGTGGGGGAAGGGATGAAAAAATATTGACAGTTAAGTAAGAGTACAGGTATAAAGAACAGACATACAAGTTAGGGCCAGCTGCATAATTTGTAATGCCCTGTGCAAAATGAAAATGCACGGCTCTTTATTCAAAAAGTAGGGGGAAAGTGCCACTAAAAATACTAAATACTAAAATATATGGCTTTTTCCTTTCATCTTCAGTCTAGCTCTCTACTTATCAGGGTTTTATTTGATATTTAATGCCATTTAAAGTAAGGAAAAGTAAACATCTAAATTTGGGGTTGAATTTTTCCAGTCTTCTTTATATTGTGCAGTCACAGTCTTAAATGCAAACATAAGACATTTAACTCTTATGTGGAATCGCTAAAATTACACAATTTACATTTCACAGCCCATATATGCATATGTATTGTTTCTTTTCTCAGAAGACTGAAATATTGGACAAAACTGTCCTCCAAAGTGGCTGTATGATTTTGCATTCTCGCCATCAATGGATAAGAGTTCCAATTGTTCCACATACACTCCAGTATTTGGTGTTGTCAGTGTTGCAGATTTTGGTCATTCTAATAGGTGTGATCCCTCAAAATCTTACCTTCCATCTGTGCCTCATTTGAATCAATCACTTATGAAAGCTTAAGAAATTGTGATGTTATTGAATGCCAGATTACTATCCCATTTATCAGGGTATCAGAGGTCCTGTTCCTCTCACAGGTGTAGGTAATTGGGCTCCAAAATATCAGCCTGGGATTCTGTCTTCTATAAACACTTCTAATTGTCTTAGTTCAGGCTTCCAAGAAAACAGAGCCTGAAAAAAGACTTACACTCCAGCTTCTTAATGGGAAGTGCAATTTCAATGCAGCAAGAATGAAGGAAAAGAGTAATAAAGTGGGTAAGGGTGGGAAGCAAACACAAGGTGGTGCATTTCTGCACTGGTCACTGTCTCACACAAACTATGAAAAGGTTAGGCTTGGTACTTTCACTCTCTGGGCCACCATATGAAGTTTCATATGGGCTGTAAGTTGGAATATTTCATCAGAAAAGGGAAGGGAGTGCGGATTTAGGTACTGGCTCTTTTCTATCTCCAACTGATCAAACATTTACTTATAGGAAGTCAACTCCCCACACACTTTGAGATTCCATCACCTGGCCTTTTCACTAACTGCTTAAGAATCTATACCCTATGCATTTGGATGTGGTATTTCGCTTGAGTGAAGAAGTCACTGGAATAGTCAGAAACTACTGGTGTGCAAATGGTCCATTTTGGACAGCTAAGAAGCATGGCTAAAAAGACTTGCCATCATGGAGGCAGCTGAGATGGAGCAATTAGTCAAGGGTCTCAGAGACACTGAAGCCAAGAGAATATGATTAGGTAAATGAATTGAGTCTAAAACACAGGGTAGGCTGAATTAAAGGACCAGCCAAAGCAAAAGTTCAAACAAAGGACAATGAATATTCTGAGAAAGATAAGAGAAAAATTGAAAACATGAAAAAAATAACAAGCAGATAAAATGAACAAATGGGAGATATTGATTTGAAAAGTATACAAATTCAGATGACTATCAAATCAAATAGTCAAATAGGGAATGATAAACTCAAACAGGAAATAATGAAAAATATTAAAAATGAAAAAATTTAATACATATGGAAACTAGGTGATAATGCGTAAATATCTCTTTCTTGAACGTCCATACTGATACAAAAGAAATAGTAAATACAGGAGAATTAGGTCTTTGTGTCAGTTTCTCTGCCAAAACAACTAAAAATGATAAAGTTGAAAATCTTTAAAACATTTAAAATCTGACAAGAGAGTAAGGAATTATTAGACTAAAATATATGTGAAGATAGATATCTAGAAAGGACAGCTGAGTCTTGAAGTGTTGATGGAAATAATCAATAACCTATGATAAGAATAGAAGAGAGTTTTATTGGAGCCAGACTGAGGACTATAGGCTGAGAGACAGCCTCTCAGATAGCTATGATAAATTGTTCAGAAGAAGAATGATTTTTAGCATTTATATATCTTGTCAGAACAAAGAACATCAAACATGACAGGGGTATATTCCTTTAAAGTTTCAAAAAAAAAAAACAACAAACAGATCAGCCTGTACACTGCAAGTCAGTACGACCTTAGCACCTGGGAAGGGAGCCTTATCATCTAAGGAGTATTGATATCCCAGGAAGGGAGGCATTTAACTCTCTATTTTATCCCTATTTTTAAAACAGACATTATCTACTTCTGGACAATGCACTCTTTTCTTTAATGCTTAAAGCAGATATACAATGTACGTTTGATAGGCCAGAATAACTTCCCCATACCTCAAATACATAAAAATTTCTTCCATCAGAAGCTATCCCTGAAAAGCATCTACCCAAACTTCTTATATTAATCTGAGGTTTCACAGACTTATGGGGCATGGGTAATAGACCCTCAGGAAACCTGAGATACTGTGGACTTCTGGAAACCGAAGATGAGTTTATAATTTTCCAGTCCTTTTTTGTCACTATCTTTTAAAATTTATGTTTTCTATTTTTATTTCATTACTAATTTCTAGTTTTATTTCATTGTTTCTTTTATTGTACTTTTTTTTGAAACTTAGGGTTTTTTCTCATAAATACATAGTCTATTTTAATGAATATTTCATGTGTTTTTAAAAAGAAGCTTAATTCTCTAGCATTGGTGCACAAGGGGGATATACATCTTTAATACATACCTTTAAATTATTTAGGGTATACTTTAAATTATATTTAGGAATTCTTTAGCTGTTTGTTTGTTTTGATGAAGTGGGTATTCTTAAGTCCCACCCTTATCATAACTCTTATATATCTTTATTGTAAACTTAGCCTTTACAATTATAAACTGTACTTCTTTGTCTTGGTTAATGATGCTTTGCTTGTATCAGCCCTGCCAGATAGCAGATATTATGTTTGCCACCCCTGTTTTTTGTTTTTTTTGCTTTGCATTTGCCTGGTTCTTCTTTGTCATCCTCTAATTTTAGCCTTTTTAAATGCTTTTGTTTAAGGTATGTCCCTTTTATATAGCAGAGGGCTGGATTTTGCTTCATGTGTCATGGAACATCTTTCTTTTAAAAGGTGAGATAAGTAGAGTTACATGTTTTGATAAAATAGATCTGTTTGTTTCCTGTTCTGTCAGATTATTTTTATATTTTGTATTATGTTTATGTTTTGTATTTAGGCCATCTTTATGTAATTTCCTCAGTCCCAGTCTGCCTTAACTAGAATTTTTCTAATGGAGCATCCACTTAAAATCTCATGCATTACTCCCAACTCCTACTTGTGTGATACTCAACAATGCAATTCTACTTTCCCTTTCACTTTCCTCTCTCCTCCCACTTTTTAAGTTGTGTTCTTCCCACTTTATCAGAGCACGTATCATGTGTGTATTGTTCTTACTTTTTTATACCCACCTTTGTTATACTTTTAGATCTGCAATTAAATTTATCCAATTCTTTATATTAGTCATTTTGCCAAAGTTTCCCCATTCACCTCCAGGGTGAACGGAGTTTGATGTTAAAAGATTATTAAAGAAGGGTTCGTTAGTACAGAATTACTTAGTATTGGATGTTCAAAACTGATTTTTCATAGCCTTCCTTTTTTTTTTTTTTGCGGTACGCAGGCCTCTCACAGCTGTGGCCACCCCGTTGCGGAGCACAGGCTCCAGACATGCAGGCTCAGCTGCCATGGCTCATGGGCCCAGCCGCTCCACGGTATGTGGAATCTTCCTTGGACCGGGGCACGAACCCGTGTTCCCTGCATCGGCAGGTGGACTCTCAACCACTGCGCCACCAGGGAAGCCAGTCATTTTGCCAAAGTTTCCCCATTCACCTCCAGGGGGAACGGAGTTTGATGTTAAAAGATTATTAAAGAAGGGTTCATTAGTACAGAAACGGAGTTTGATGTTAAAAGATTATTAAAGAAGGGTTCATTAGTACAGAATTACTTAGTATTGGATGTTCAAAACTGATTTTTCATAGCCTTCCTTTTTTTTTTTTTTGCGGTACGCAGGCCTCTCACAGCTGTGGCCACCCCGTTGCGGAGCACAGGCTCCAGACATGCAGGCTCAGCTGCCATGGCTCATGGGCCCAGCCGCTCCACGGTATGAATCTTCCTGGACCGGGGCACGAACCCGTGTCCCCTGCATCGGCAGGTGGACTCTCAACCACTGCGCCACCAGGGAAGCCCTCATAGCCTTCCTTTTTGAAGGTAAGCTTAGTTTGAAAAAAGAAGAACAAACAATATTTCAATTAAGCTTAAATTTGATAATTATGCATATTATAATTTTATATATAGCCATGAGATAATAAAAATAGAATGTGTAATTTCCATACAAAAAAAGATTAAAAAATGTAATTACAGAAATAATTACTCTAAAATGAGGCAAGAAACGAAAAAAGGAAGCAAGGAACTGGTGAGGGCAACTAGAAATTACAAGATGTATGATAAAGCTATACACCAAATATTTTGATAATTCCATTGTGTGTAAATGTTCTGATGATCTGATCAAAAGATGAAGATCATCAGACTGGATTTTAAAAATCTCACTTTTTATCATAAATTCATTTAAAACATTCAAAGGTAAAATAAATGATAAAGATATCATGTGGGTAAAGATACCCACATTAATAATTGCAAAATGACCTTCAGAAAAAAGCACTTGTAGAGATTTATAAGGTCATTTCAAAATGCTAAAAAGTTTATCTCATCAAGAAAACAAACTATTTTGAATTTACATGTCTCTATATGATCTCTGTATGAAAAAAATTGAAAATTACTAGAAGAAATATAAAAATTAATAATCATGCACTCCTCAGTAATTGATAAAAACGTTAGAAATCATCAAGGACAGAATATTTTTAAGAAACCGGGGACTTATATACTAGAATGCTGCATCTAGAAATTTCAGACTGTACGTCTTTATTTCACACTCACATGGAGAATTTACAAAGATTAATCATACATTGCTGGGCCATACAGCAGTGGCAACATATTTCAAAGTTTTGAATTCATACAGAATATGTTTTCTGACCTCATTGAAATTAAGCTAAAAATCAATAAGAACATAAATATCTGAAAAGACCCCGATGCCCTAATGTTTGAAAATTAACAGAGAGGACCCTTTCAGGAATTAAAGGTCATGATGTGCCCTGAACAGAGTGTGTTTTTAACTTGATTCTGTGTAAAAGAGAAGGGGCAGGTGTGGGTAAGGAGGGAGAGACAGAAAAGAACAAGGTATGGATCTCTCAAAGTGGTTACAACATGGTGAGAAATATCAGTTAAGGATAAATGCTTCTCACTATTTTTGTTTTCTATTTCTGATTTTGTTCTTTTATTTCTTTGCTTTTCCCCCCTTCCATGATTTAAAAAATCTCTACAGGCAAAGACTCCATCCACAGCCAAGCAGCACAGCCTGAGTGATTCCAGGAGGGTCTAGCCTCTGTATAAGGTAGGCTATTGTTTTGAGAGGCATCATCTTACTTGACTGCTAGGATTTTCATGGGCATTGATGCCCATTCATGTGGCAAGATATCATATGAAAACTTATTTTCTCCTCTGAGATTTTTCAAATTGGGACTTCAACCTTTAGGTCTCTTATGTGCTCCAAGACACTTCCAGAAGATGTTATGATTTCTCTTGGCCCCTAGATTTTCACAGCCTACCACACTCAGAAATTCTCTCTGTTTCCACTCAGTGAGTACCTATTTAGGTGGGTTCTCTCCCAAGATGACTAATGACGGCTCCCTGAATGGGAGCCACATCTAGCCCATGAGAGCCAGGTCCCTGACCTCTCTCGTTAGCGAAAATAAAATAAAATTTACTTTCATCCTATCTCTACTCTACCAACAGACGCTGCACTAGCCAAACCTTGTCTTTAGACTTTTTGAGATGTGAGTCATGTATATTACCTATGGCTCTCAAACTCTGGCGACACTTGTCAAACATTTCAGATGGTTCTCTGAAGTCCCCTTTGTTTGGCTTGGTTGAAGAGAGAGGAAAAGGCTCAGCTTTCTGATAACTCTCATTATATAAATTCTCTCTAACCCTCTCCTGACCCATCTTCATGACTTAGGAAGCACCCTAAATGGTGAGATAAGCCACATGCTACAAAACTGGTTTGACACTTGGTTACCATGCCACAAGTAGATAATTTAGCACTTAAATTTCAAGCATTTAGGAAATCTGAAATTCTGAAACAAGAGGAAAATAATAGGTAACTTCCAGTCAAAAATATTGATATGCACACACATATATTTTTACATCCTATCACATTTACATAGGCATATGTTTTATATGCTACTATATACATACATATATACAAACATACATGTAAGCACAACACGCATTCAGTTAATAAACCAGTATAGTATTTGGGTACTTATGTGTGATATATCAATGTATCTCACAAGCTACCGAACCAGTTTATTTAACACTGGACAGCTAGTATCATTATAGAGATGGAAAACAGTTATCTTCTTATTTTACTTGATCTCTGGATTGGGGAGAATAGTGTTTAAAATGTGAAAATATGCAAATGTAAAAAGGATCATTTGTTAAGTATCATATTCATTTTAGAACATCAATATTGATAGACTAAGAAAGTACATTATTTAACAAATTTGGGTTTAGTCATAATAAAATTGGAATGGTTACTTCAATTGAAATATATTTTCATTGGAAAAAATTACCCAACCATTCAACCACTGGGTATATCTTGATTTAGGCACATAGCTTCTTACTTACATAAAACTAAATACATATAATACCAACTAAAATCCCCAAAGCCTAAACTTATAAGTAGCATAGTGTGCACTGATGGAATAAAGAAGCCCCAGGGTTTCCTAAATTCTTAAACTGGTTTTCTTTGAACTTTTCATCAAGATCTGAGAAAAGATTAGGTTAATAAATAAAGAAACAAACAAAAAATAAAGTTAAATAAGATAACAACTGACCAAGGATTCTCTAACAAAAAAAAAAAATACATAATGGATACCAAATGTGAAAAATGCTCAACATCACTAGAAATAAACAAACAAAAAATTAAAGTATAATGATACGCCCTTTTTCACCTACAAATTAGCAATCAGAGAATCAGAGTAAAGATAAGCTCTCATGGGCACTTTGATATACTGCTTAAAGACTGCTATAACCTTAAAAGACTGCTATAACCTTTCTGAATAGCAATTTGACAATCAAGGACTTGAGAATGCTTCAATATTTTTGTCCCAGTAATTTTCCATCCAACGTAAGGAAACATCTCGAAATAAAACCTCATAAATAAAGGCATCTGTTGTGAAGTTAGTTATAATAGTGAAAATGATCAAAATGTTCAACAGAAAGAGAATGCTTAATTGTTACACTCACATTATGAATGTTAACCATCGAAAAGTATGTTTACGTAGAAGTAGTTATAATATGAGAAAGTATTAATGATGAAATCAATAATAACAGACAAAAAAAATATAAAAACATGATCCCAGCTATGAAAAATATGCCCTCTAACTCCTGGCAGAAACAAATACAGAACCTTTCTGTAGGAAGTACCCTCAACTCAGACTCCTTAGTGCTCCCACAAATGGATTCAATAAGATATGAACTGAAAAAGAATTACAAAATGCAGGAGCTAACCAACAATTATGAGTAAGAGTATTTCAGATGTAATAACTTCCACATATAAAGGGTAAAAATTACCTTAAGTATCTTTGAAGAAACAACAAAGGAAAGAAATGATGAACAACCAATAAGAAACCATTTAAAATGATAAGAAAATTTTGGTAAGGAACCAAATAGAAGTTCTGGAGTAAAAATATATGATACATAATACATGACATAATGATATATAATGCAAAATAAAACCAAATGCATATTTAAATACTGTTGAAGAATTAATAAAGTACATGACAGAGCTGAATTTTAGATGGTATACTCTCTCAAGGTGGCCCTTTATTTTCAGCAATCTCCATTCTTCTTATTTGAATCGGGAAGCAGAGAAGTGGATTCTACAAACAGCCATTTAAACAGGATTGACTACATTTGGACTCATAAGACGATATTCTGAAATACTATTTTTTCTTTGGTCATGATGATTTTATTTCAAGATTTCTCTTCCTGTTGTGCCATGGGCAGAAATGATATGAGAAGCTGTTCTATTTATATTAGTGACCTATACTAATGTATTCTCATTGCTTAGGGTCTTGTTTTGAGCCAATGTGGGTGTCAAAATTGATTCCATCAAAGAATGCCTTTAGAGGAGTTCATCATGACCTCTACATGCAATACAAAAGTTCACAATATTGTCAATGGAAACTCCTAAAACTGTAGGGTTGGAGCATAAGGAACAAGTCTGCAGGGTAAGCAATAAACTCTGGTCCACTCACCCCTTTAATTTTTAATTTAAATTTTTTTTTTAATCTTTGGTTGCACTGGGTCTTCATTGCTGCGCGCGGGCTTTTTCCTCTAGTTGCAGCGAGTGGGGGCTACTCTTTGTTGCGGTGCACGGGCTTCTCATTGCGGTGGCTTCTCTTGTTGTGGAGCACGGGCTCTAGGCACGCGGGCTTCAGCAGTTGTGGCACGTGGGCTCAGTAGTTGTGGCTCACGGGCTCTAGAGCGCAGGCTCTGTAGTTTGGCGCACGGGCTTAGTTGCTCCACGGCATGTGGAATCTTCCTGGACTAGGGCTCGAACACATGTCCCCTGCATTGGCAGGCGGATTCTTAACCACTGTGCCACCCAGGAAGTCCCAACCCCTTTAATTTTGAAATGCAGATCGCTGAATCACAACATGCCATGTTGGTAACAAGTGTGTCTTCACTTTTTCACAGGTTCAATAGAAGCCTTGGATGAACTATTCAAATGACCTAAAACAGTCCTGATTCATGGTATTTGCCTCTCAAAAATAATAATCAGCACCTTGTGAGACTAAACCCAGCATTAATTCAGACTTCTGTAATGGAAAAGAAACATAAAGGAAGGAAAAACCTAACATTTATTGAGTACATCCTATGTGCCCACAACAGTGACAGATGTTTTACTGTTTATTTCATTTTACCTCCACAAATACCTTAAAGGTAATATTATTTTACACTTTGGAAAACCAAGACTTAGAAGCTAAATAATGTAATAAGTCAGAGAGAGAGCTGGAGTCTGACTCCAATCCAAGACTGTGTAGCTTTAAACCCTAAGTCTCTTCTTAAAGAATACACTTTCTCACAATTTTAATGCAAGTCATAAGCCCTTTATAATCATTTAAAAAAAACTATATAGTGTATTTCATTTTTTCCCTTAACGTGCTTTTTCTATTTTAACATCAAACTTAATTTGCTTTTATATTTTATTTTTACATTTTATTTTTGGTAGTCTTACAATGGAATTCTACCAAATTTTTCAAAGAAGAGACTATCACAAAATCATATAAAATCTTCATATATTAGAAAAACAGTAATGCTTCTCAACTAATTTGATGACATCAGAATACCAAAACCAGTGACTAAAGTAAGATAAAAAAGTCTAATTTGATGACATCAGAATACCAAAACCAGTGACTAAAGTAAGATAAAGTCCACATCAATCTCATGCATGTAAATAAATGGAAAATGCTAAACAAAAATATGGCACTGTATAAGAAAACAAACCCAGATCAAGTTGAATTTATCTGAGAAACTCAAGGATAGTTTTACATCAGCAAAACTACAAATAAAAGCCACATCATCATCTAAATAGATGCACAAAACTCATTTAATAAATGTCAACTTTAATTTGGGACAAAAATTCTAGGTAAATAATGAAATTTCCTTAAACCAATAATATGGTATCTAGAAAAAAAGCTTAGAATAACCATTATTCTTACTAGAAAATAACACATTATTATCTTTAAAATCAGGCAGCAGTAAAGGCACTCAGTAGCACTATTTTTATTACATATTGTACTGGATGTTCCAGACATCATATTAAGGCAAAAATTAATTAAAATTATCATAACTATTTGAAAAAATAAAATTATTATTATACACAATCTGATTTTAAAATATCAAAGTCTTTGTACAAGGAATTCTAGTGCTAGGATTTTATTATTTAGGAGTACTTGAACATCTGCATGTAAATATATGATCAAAGATTATCACTTTAGCATTGTTCATAGTAGTGAAAAATTGAGAAACATATAAATGTTAGTTAATAGAGTACTTGGCAAGTAACATTAAATTTTATATTGGGTCAGTAAAACCAAATGAAGAGATTAAATGAGTTGGTTCATTGCAAAATAATGCAAAGGGTATCATCTCATTATCAAATGCACTCGTGTGTGTGTGTGTGTGGGCACACATGAATATATGTATGTGCAGGGAAATTAATATAAAACAGTCCAAGAAGATGCACATCAAATAGTTGATAGGGAGTAACTCTGGAAAGGAGAGCAGTTGTCCACATATTTGGGGAGAGGCAGGAATTAAACAGAGGCTTCCCTTTCTACTCAATACAACAATTTACAAATAGAATGTACTCAAATGTTAATTATTTGTTTTTGGAAAAAGGGGAATGTTGAATAAAGAAAATAATAAGCAAAGAAGGCAAATGACAGTGTAAAAAAGAAAAATAAATTAAAAGGCCAATAACCATATTAAAAGATGAGTAATCTCACTAGTAATCAGAAACATATAAATTAAAGCTGTTAATATACACTGTTCACCTAAAACATTTTCACAGATTAAAATGGGTGAAAGGGCTTGCTATTATCCTCTGTGGGTAAGAAAGAAGAAGGAAAAATAGATGATCTAAACCATTGTTTGTAAGAGTATAAACTGATACAATTTTCTTTGAAAAATTATGTTGTAGTATCCATAAAAATTAAAACGTATACACCATTTTAGAAGCAAATACATTTCTAGAAAATTTTCCTACATATATGTGTAAAGACATATGAAAAGAGATACTCATAGTATCACCATTGGTAAGAGTGAACAATAAAGTGCTTATAGTTTGAGGAATAGTTAAAAATATATTGAGCAATATTTAGTTCACTTATAGGTTAGCAGCAATTATGAGGTATAAGTATGAGGTAGCTCCAAATACACTAACATTAAAGATTATCCAGATATCTGTTATATTAGGAAGAAAAAAATAATTATATGAAGCATGACCCCAATTGTATTTAAAATGTTAACTAAAATTATACGTATTCACCTATACTCCTATTGATTTTTATGCAAAAGTAAACACTGTCATTAGCAGTGTTTACTGCTGAAGGGGTAGGATGGGTTGAGAAAGAATAAAGTAGTTCTATTACTCTTTCCAGTATCAAATTGTATATTGTTTACTTTTATTCATTAGCATTTATTCTAATACTATTTGGATAATTAAAAATAATCAAAATAAAGTTGCAGTATAATCTCATAGAGAATAAAATAACATATTCATTGGGAGGTAGCTGAGTTTGTATTGCATTCTGGGAGCAAATACATACTTTCAAGCATCTTTTTTTCCCCATGAATCCAAATGCTTCATCTCTATTTTTAAAATATACCACTCATTTATTTTAACCAGTTTTCCCCACAGTTTGGCATTCCCGTCTGATGCTAATCTCCTCCATGTATGTTTGTCTTCAGTTTAACAGGGTGCCAGAGATAGAGAGGAAAGAAAGTCATAGGCAGGTAAAAAGACCTGTGCAGAGTCTGAGATTTTACCCTACTACAAGCCATGATATTACTAGATCAGAGTAAAAGAACTTAATTACTCACAATAGGATTATCAAGTGTATTTGTATTTTCTTTTGTCATTTCCCAAGGCCCAACTTCTTACTGGAAAATGCAACGAGGGCCAAACGACGCCTCTACATACAGTGGGTTACATTACAGGCAAGGAGCTCTGAGGTTACAATGTAATTCTATTATAAATGGTCAGTTAACAAGCCTGACACTATTTCTATCTGCCAAGGTTGTTTATCACAGAAACATGCTTGAAATGTAGTTCAGAACAAACAAGCAAGTCAGTGCCTGTGCTTGCAAGGCAGACATGCTGAGACACAAAACACCAAAAAAAATTATTTTGATGAGTTGCTATCTGAGAGTGTTGCAAGGGTCTGTCATGCCACTAAACTGTAGATGCATGTTTCTCATCGGTAAATATCTTGTACTACTTAACTGAGTGAACTTTTGATAGTATCTTAACTGATGTTTAAAAATACAGAGGGAAGGAAACGAATTATGAAAAAATCTTAGAGATGGCTGGGAGAAAATTTATTGAAATTTAAGATGAGGGGCAATTCACTCAGTAGAAATAGTCCAATATAAAAAGTATTGTAAGATAATACTTCTAGGTAAAATACAAAATATTTGAGGAAAATGAATTATATTACCCCGTATTTTGTGAGACTACACTAAGAAACTGAGAAGGAAAGGGTTAATAGCATTTTTTTTTAAACTCAGTCTTCCTTTCTCCTGGAAAACTAGTTGATTCCAGGGCTGTGTTTAGGAAAAGATACATATTTGCAGAAACCTGGAAGACACCATCTTAACCAAGAGCAAAGTTCATATCACCAGCTTATCATTACTTACTGACATCGTGTACTTCCTAACAGATGCATTGAGAATGGCACAACTTCACTTCTGTGATATACTTGCTGAAAATGCTCATCCTTAATTCAATCATGAAAAAGCATCGAGCAAATCCAGATCAGTAGACATTTCACAAAATAACTGTCCAGTCCTTTTCAAAAGTTTCAAGGTCGTGATAGACAAGGAAAGATTAAGGAACTGTCATGATTGGAGAAAACTAAGGAGATGGAATAATATAGAATCCTAGAATGGATCCAGAAAGAGAAAAAAGATGTTAGTAGGAAAATTAATGAATGCTGAATAAAGATTGTAGTTTAGTTAATAATATTGTGCTAATGGTTAATTCTTGTTTTTTCAGTTGTACTATGGTTATGTAAGACGTCAACATTAGGGGAAATGAGTGAAAAGTACACGGGGACTCTATGTACATTTTTTGGCTTCTTCCGTAAATCTAAACTTACTTCCAAAAAATATTAAAAGATAAATGAAACCAAGAGAATAAATGAGAAAAATAACCCACGATTTTATTTACACTGAGCCATCAGAGTAGATTGTTAAATCAATGGCTTCCAATGAATCATATCTCCCAGTATCTACATCACACTTCAAGACTCAGGCCTTGGTTATGTGATTTGGTTTGGCCAATGACAAATCAGCAAACCTGAGGCAAGCAGAGGCTTGATAAGAGCTTGAGCATTGGTATTTGCCCTCTCAGAATGCTGCTACCACTATGTATTCCAGCAGGCTATTCTGCTGGAGGGTCTAAATGGAGGCGAACAAGGCACCCCAGACGGCAGGTGCAAGTAACCACCAGCCATGTGAATGAGACTCTCTTGGACCATCCAGCCTCAGTCAAGATATCAGATGACAATAGCTGTAAGAGAGACTGCAGACAAGACCAACAGAAGTACCACCCAGCTGATTCCAGTCCAAGTTACAGAATTATAAGCAAATAACTTGTGTTTGTCTTAAGCGATATAGATATTATTCATTGTGGCAACTACTCAACTAAGTACATATATTGATGTGCCATTTGTGTTGAATACAGAGAACATGGTAAGCAATAATTTTTAAAAATGGGTGTGCACAAGTTTTAGTCTAACATATCTGAAGTCAGAATAATGGTCATGGCCTCTTAGATGCCCTGTACATGTGGGGATTTTCTGTTCTCTACCTCTGAACATGTGAATGACATCAACATCTCTAAACAATAGACCACTTCTTGTAGATATCTGTAATCAGTAGGTGTAAGAAGAAAAGCTCATCTCTGTGAATGCGAAATAGTGTGTTTGGCTACTGTCTACTTGCACTTATAGCTGCTCTCCTTCATTCAGTGCAAACCTCTTTTCTATAAAAGGCATGGTAATTTGACAGAATATTCAGAGTTGTTGCTTAAAGATATGGCCTCTTGATTCTAACAACAACAAAAATAGTTATAACAAATTTGCATGCTTTGATCAATATTTTTCTCTGGATTTACAAAATCTCTGAGGTAAAACCCCTACCTGCAAGTGTTTCCAATGGTTTTACCTCTCTTTATAATATTAACTGTGCAAGGTTTTTCTGACAGGCTCTGATTCCGGAGAATAAATGAGATGGGTTTCTTTCAAGAAGTATAGATAGCTCATAGCCTCTGAGTACAGCTTTCCGGTATTTGTATTGTTGCTCTTTTAACCCTGTGCATCTCTTGGTCAGTATCAGTCATCATCAGATCTTCCTGGAGGGGAAGCCCTTGGATTCCCCTGAAGCCCAGATCTCAGGAAGAAAACCTTAGATTTTTCTGCCATCTGTTATCCTGTCTTCTAAGGACACAAAGAACTATGCATTGGGTGATTCCCTTAGGCCTTCCTAAGACAGATTTCTTCATTACCAACTACTCTTTTTTCTTTTCATTTTAAATGTGTTTTTTCTTTGAGAAATGTTACCATGCTGATACAGAAATAACATAAGGGGAAAATAAATTGTAAAGCATTCTTTTGCTTTCTAGATGATGTTTAAAATGCTGCAGTATTCCAATGAAGAAATCTTTTTTGATAAAATGTATATAGAGTAAAAGCAAAATATAAATCCGCCATTATTTGCAGATGATGTGATATTGTGCATTGAAAATCTCAAAGTATCTATAAATATATTATATAATTAAGAAAATAATTGAGCAAAATTGTGGGATACAATGTCAATGTACAAAAATATATCAACTGAATTGGCTATAAACTAGCAAAAAATTTGAAAATGAGATATTAAATGATACCATTTAGAATAGCTTCAAAAATTATCAAATGCAAAAACACAATGAAATACTATTACACACTCATTAGAATTTAAAACTAATAAAAACATCAAATGTTGGTGAGGATGTGGAACAATTAGAATTCGTACAATTGCTGGTTAGAGAGTGAAGTTTTAGAACTAATCTGGACATAGTTTTGGTGATGTTAACTAACTTGTCATCTTTTCTATTCCCTTGTAAGCCCACTCCTAAATATTTACCCAACAAAAATCAAAATACATGGCCACACAAAGGCTTGGGCTAGAGTGTGCGTAGCAACTTAATTCATAATAGCACAAAACTGGAAATATCCATAAGCAGGAGAATGGATAAATAAACAGTGGTATATCAATACAACGGAATATTGCTAATCAATAAAAAAGGAGCAAGCTAATGGTATACAGAATGACATGAATAAATATGACCAATATAATTTTAGTTTAAGGATGCCAGGCACAAAAGAGTGCCCGATGTGTGTGTGTGTGTGTGTGTGTGTGTGTCTGTCTGTGTGTCTGTGTGTATTTATATATACACATGGCAAAAAAAAAAGTGTTTGCCTCAGGTGGATGATTAACTGTGAAGAGGCAGGGAGTAAATTTCTAGGGTGTTGAAAATATCCTATATTTTGTTAGGATTGTGGTTTATACCAAATGTAAAATTTATCTAAAAAAGGAATGGTTAAAAAAAAAACCTGTTGAACTCTAGTTAGAAGTTAGTAGGTTTGCTTTATACACTGATATGGACTAGAAATTTTGAAACCATTTCCTCTGTATTTTAATTTGATTATATGAGGAAATATGTTGAGGATAATGGTAGACAAGATTTTACTATTGGAGAAGGAAGTAATGTATATGGAAAAGGAGAACACTACATAACATATTTCCTTTGGTCTCTAAATATTATTTTTCACGACAGGGAATCAGGGTTCCTTAGAGAAAAGCGTGATTCTAAGATGGGACAGATAAAATACAAAATGAGCCTAGGAGTCTTTTATGATTTTAAAAAAGCAACTATCTAGAACTAATATGATAAAGAATAAGTAAGACTTCTACAAAGAAAACTACAAAATATCACTCAGAGAAAAATAATAAAAAGAACAAAATAAATGGGAGGATATAACATGTTCAAAAGATTGAACACGTCAATCTTAAAAATATTTCAATTGTTAAAGAAATTATTATAATTTAATAAGCTCACAATAAAAACTTCAGGAGCTTATTTGTCTGTGACTCTGTGTGTATGTGTCGTGTGTGTGCGTGTTGCCAAGCTGATTCTAAAACTTATTTGGAAGTACAAAAGATCGAATACCTGAGACAATCTTGAAGAAGAACAATAAAGTTGAAGGATTTATACAACCAAATATCAAAGATCATCATGAGGCTCTAGTGGTTAAGATGATATGACATTGGTATAAGGACAGATGAATAGACACTGGTACAGTATAGACTCTGGAAATAGACTCACTTATAAATTGATTTTAATTTTGACAAAGTTACAATGAATTAGAATGGGGAAATGATTTTTTTTCAGAAATGATGCTGTGACAATTAGATATCCATATGGAAAAAACTACCTCACACTACACACAAAAATTACAGCTAGATTGTGAACCTACATGTCAAAGGTAAAAATAAGTTTCTAGAAGAAAATATAGGAAATTATATCATCTCAGAGTAGGTAAATATTTCTTGAACAGCAAACAAAAGCAATCATAAAGAAAAAGAACAATAAATTGAACTTCATTTAAACTGAAACCTCTTTTTCTTCAAAAATTTTTTCATCAATAAAAAAGGCCATCTATAAGGTGGGAGAAAAGTTTTGCAATGTATTTGTCTTACAAAGAACTCAAATAATACATACAAATTCTTACAAATCAATGTAAAACAATAAGCCCAATTTAGAGAATTGGCAAAAATATTTAATGGGAACTTCAAAAAATCTAAATGGCCAGGAAAGATATGGAAAGATGCTCAACTTCATTACTCATCATTAGAGTATGAATTAAAACTACAATGAGATATCACTACACAACCACTAGAATATCAAAAATGCAAAAGAATGATGATATTAAATGGTATAAAAAAAGTAGAAAAATTTATACTCTCATAGACACTTTGGAGATATGTAAATAGGTGCAACCACTTTGGAAATCTATTTGGCAATATATAATAAAGATGAACATAGGTTATTTTATGACCCAAAAATTTCATCTCTGGAAATATACCCAACCAAAATATGTTCAAGAATGCACTGAAAGACATGTACAAGAATGTTCATAGAATTTTTGTAGTCTCCATAAGAATAGCAAAGATAAATAAACTGTATCGTAGTAATATATTGAACACTATTCAGCAATGAAATTATGGAATCATTTCTACATGCAACAGTGTTCTTGAGTAAAAAAAAAACAGATAAGAAGTGCATATATTGTATGATTTCAGTTTATAAGATTCAGAAATTAGGAAGCTACTCTACAGTAAGAGAAGTCCAAGGAGTGATTACCTTTTCTTAAGCACTTGGAAATGCATTAGAATTTTCTGTGCTGCTTATAAGATTTGATTTTGATCTAGGTGCTGATTACATAGATGTTTTTACTCTGTAAAAATTTATATATGCTAAACTTATGATTTGTCGACTTTTCTGCATGTTACACTTCAATGAGTTTACTTTAAAAATAAAATGTTCACCAAAATATTGTTAGAATAAACAAATTCAGTAAGTTGCAAGATACAAAATCAATATACAAAATTTGTATTTTATGTGATTATATATATATACACACACACACAATGAAGTATTTTTCAGCGATTAAAAATAAGGAAATCTTGCCTTTTGCCACAACATGGAGAAAACTTGAGGGAATTATGTTAAGTGAAATAAGTCAGACAAATATCAATGACCTAACTTATACGTGGAATCTAAAAACAACGGCAGCAGCAGCAACAACAACAAAGCTCACGGATACAGAGAACAGACTGGTGGCAGGAGGTGGGGGGAGTGCGAAATGGGTGAAGGGGTTTAAAAAGTATAAACTTTCAGCTATAAGAAAGTAAGTCATGGGATGTAACATACAGCATGGTGACTATAGTTAATATTGTAATGTATACTTGAAAGTTGCTAAGAGCGTAGATGTTAAAAGTTCTCATCACAAGAAACAAAAAGATTGTCTATGGTGAGTATTGTTAACTAGACTTATTGTCGTCATCATTTCATAATATGTATAAATATCGAATCATTATGTTGTACACCTGAAACTAATACAATGCTATATGTCAGTCGTATCTCAGTAAAAAGTAAAAATAAAAAAAGATAATGTCCACACCTTCCCACCCCCAGAAAATATTCTTGTTTGTAACTGGGCTATTGTATGGGAAATAGCTTCAAGAAGACATTTCTCAGCAATTTGTTACTGTTACATTTCTCAGTAACAGTATAACTATGAAAAAACACACAAAAGGTGCTTCCTTGTGTTAGAGACTTCCAGAAATTGTTTCCTTGTTGAGTAAACCAACTTGTGTATATTCACTCCATCACAAACACCTAGTGCTTCACTGCTTCTGAACAAACACTGGGCCATCACTTTATACAGTGCACATTCCCTCTTTTTCTCTGACATAGCAGTGTAGGAGAGTTCTGGCTTAAATGCCCATTTTAGATCCCATCCCTTCCAGACAAGTTTCCCTGATTTCACTACTCAGAAGAAAACAGTACTGACCTCTGAAATCTCTTATCCATGGTCTTCCGGCCAACACATTTCACAATTAATTATGCTTTTGTTGTCACATGTTGTGCTGTTTTCTTGAATTGCTCTTTACATTTTTATTGTTGTTTAATGTTTTACTTGTCTAAATATTGTATCCTTAAATAGAGATTGTTAACTTCTTAAAGACAGGACTCCATTGGGAAATTATTCATGTTTCTCATCATATCTCACATTGAGGGAGAGGGAATTCCTTGAAAGGATGTCAGGTGAACCCTTGAATGTATACAAAATCTGAATTACCAGTTCAGGGGAGAAAAGTCCATTTCTACTACCTACTCTATCTTAACCTTCAACTAATATAATCTAACAGCATTGCAGAGGACAGTGTTGCATTGTATGTCCTGGGTTTGCATCCTATGGGTTCTGTGTCAATTTACATTAATTCTCTTAGCTTTTTTCTCCATCTTAGTGAAATCTTTATTAGCAAGAAGATACTCAGATCTGATTGTGTTAGTTATCATTACATGAGATACTGTATAAAAAGTGCATCAATAAGAAATTTATTTCTTATTTAACATCTTGTGATTCTAAGAGAATAAGAGCAGAGTGACACTAATTGCCTGATTTGTTTTCCATCATTACCTCTCCCCAATTCTTTCTCCATTTCCCTCAATCTCTCCTCCTCCATGCTTACATGTATTATATAGATCTTGACTCTTCCATCGTGAACTGGAACCTTATTTCACTCAGGAAGGGAGTGAGTGGTCTCTACGCCAGAAAATAAGGAGGGAAAATTGTGTTCCTGGCATCTAAATAAGAATTAGAAGTATAATTACCATAGAAACATTCCACATTTCTTATATTTCCTTGTTGTATAATATAACCAGAAAGAGTTACCATCCATTTCCTAAAGTCCACACCACTGAGAGGGAAATCTTCCTTTTTTTTAAGTTTAAAACCATCAATTAACAAATAAGCAATTTTCTAGGAAGTTCAGATACCTATACTACCACTGACTTACTTTCTTTGCCTAAGAAGCACAAGCATGTGTAGAAAATAACAACAACAAAAAAGAAACCAGTTTTATTGTTATTTTATAACAAGCATAAAGAAAATCTAATGTACTGGTAGAATATTATGAGATTGAGCCCAGTTGTTTTTTCAATTCCTTCTTATCCATTCACATTCTAAAATGAATGAACTCATTATTTGCTATAAAGTGTCAAATAAGAAAGCATGTCTGCACATAGGGAAGTTACACTCCAATGGATTTTAATAGATAAATTTATTCAAGTATTAAATATAAAAAAATGTGTCTGTGGCAACAGAAGTATTTTTCCTTCATTCATATATATTTGATGCAAATTTGGAGACAAAAGTTCCTCTCCATGTATATCAATCAAAATCAGTTCCCTTGAAACATTTTTTTTGCCAAAGTTTTTGTTTTCCAGAAAATTATATACAAGATCGTCAATAAGCTAAATAAATGGTGGATACCTGAAATCTTCCCAAAATTTGGTCCATGATTCTAATTATAATCTCCTCTTTAAATTAATCACTTGCTTTATTATCTTTTACTTATCTTTTACTTTATTATCTTTTACTTATCTTTTACTTATAAAACTTAATTTGGTAGTCAGAGCCATTACTGAATATAACATAAAGAATTATCAAATATTCCTATAATAGGGGATTCCCTGGCAGTACAGTGATTAGGGCTCCACACTTCCACTGCAGGGGGCATGGGTTGGATCCCTGGTCGGGGAACTAAGATCCCTCATGCCATGCTGCACGGCCAAAACAAACAAACAAAAAAACTTCCTGTAACAAAGGGGACCAACATGAATTTGCTGAATGACTGAGCAAATGTTAATAAAGAAACTAAGCGATTATTCTAAGTAAGAACAAAGTAGAAGCACTTAGGAAGTGAATTTTATTATTTTTCATTTAATTTAGTGCATCATTTTATTTGCATTCAGAGAGATGCTTTGTCTTTCAGTCTTTGACTTTCCGTTTCTGATATAAGCCCAGAAATTGTGTATGACAATGTAGGAGCTTTTAGATATTTCTAACAGAAAAATATGAAACCCAGTTCACATGGCTGAGGTCTCTTTCCATGTTCACTCCCTCAGCTGATAGACTCAACCCTTGGCCCCCTTATTTCATAGAAGCATATTCTTTTATTGGTCTTGAAGAACATACAAATTGCATCTTTTTCCTGTTAATCAAGTTTGAGACATCAAAAGACCCTGCTTATAATTTATGCTTCTCTTTATAAGTCTTTATCCTTGCTTTGTCCCCTGCATTTTCTATTTTCTTTTTTTTTTTTTAAGTTTAGTTTTTGTGTTTTCTTTTTCCAGTTTCCAAATATCTTACTAGGTCTTTCCATGAGAAATCAAATTACTTTCCTGGCACTAATATTTTCAAACAGGTAGCTCTTTAATATTAACACATTTCTTTGGGTTAAAGAACTCACTCCTTTTTGATGCATTACAAAGAGTCTCCTAAATATTCTATATTACGGAAATTCTGAAATCATTCTCAATCCTTTCCAAGGAAATGTACAGGCATACCTCATATACACTGCAGATTCAATTCCAGACCACCACAATAAAGCTAATATTGCAATAATGCAAGGCACATTAATTTTTTGGTTTCCCAGTGCATATATAAGTTATGTTTATAATATACTATAGTCTATTATGTGTTCATGTCTAAGAAAACAATACACATACCTTAATTTAAAAATACATTATTGCCCTGAATGCTAACCATCCTCTGAGCCTTCAGCAAGTTGTAGTAATAATATCAAAGATCACAGATCACCATAACAAATATAATAATAATAAAAAAAGTTTGAAATACTGTACAGATTACCAAAATGTGACACAAAAACACAGAGTGAGCAAGTGCTGTTAGAAAAAGATGGCACCAATAGACTTACTAGACACAAGGTTGCCAAAAGCCTTCTATTTGTAAAAAACAGAGTGTCTACGAAACACAATAATGTGAAGAACAATAAAATGAGGTATGCCTGTATAAGGGAATGGTTTCTTTTTCATTGACTTATGATATTTACACAGATGTAATTAACATAGTTTCCTAATAGTGTAAAGTATTGTGTTGGCCAAAAGGTTCATTTGGTTTTTCCTGTAAAATGGCTCTAGTAGAAGCCATCTATCTAGAAGCTGATAGCAATGAAATCGAGACATTAATTGAGAACAGTCAACGTTATACCAAGCTGGAGATAGCTAACATACTTAAAATATCCAAATCAAGCATTGAAAATTATTTGCATTAGCTTGGTTATGTGAATCACTTTGATGTTCAGGTTCCACATAAGTTCAGCCAAAAAAACCTTCTTGACCATATTTCCACATGCAATTCTCTACTTAAACGTAATGAAAACGTTCTGTTTTTAAAACAAATTGTGATGGGTAATGAAAAGTGGATACTGTACAATAATGTGGAACAGAAGAGATCTTGGGGCAAGTGAAATGAACCACCACCAACCACACCAAAGGCCAGTCTTCATCCAAAGAAGGTGATGTTGTGTATGTGGTAGGATTGGAAGGGAGTCTTCTATTATGAGATCCTTCCAGAAAACCAAACGATTAATTCCAACAGGTACCGCTCCTAATTAGACTAACTGAAAGCAGCACTCGATGAAAAGCATCCAGAATTAGTCAACAGAAAACACATAATCTTCCATCAGGATAACTCAAAACTGCATGTTTCTTCGATCACTAGGCAAAAACTGTTACAGCTTGCCTGGGAAGTTCTGATTTACCTGCCGTATGCATCAGACATTGCACCTTGGCATTTCCATTTATTTTGGTCTTTACAAATTCTCTTAATAGAAAAATTTCAATTCCCTGGAAGACTGTAAAAGGCACATGGAACAGTTCTTTGCTCAAAAAGATAACGCATTTGGGGAATTATAAAGGTGCCTGAAAAATAGCAGAAGGTAGTGGGACAAAACGGTGAATATGTTGTTCAATAAAGTTCTTGGTGAAAATGAAAAATTTGTCTTTTATTTGTACTTAAAAACTGAAGGAACCTTTTGTCCAACCCAATAGCTTTGAAATGAGAACTTCATGTTGTTCTATGTGGTTTAATATTTTTATTAAACTTATAGATGTCAAATCATCCTGATTCATGAATCTGTCACTCTTGTGCCTCCAAAATCTAGCAACAATCTATTCCTTTTGTGTGGTCATGCATTCATGCATTCATTCATTCATTTGTTCATTCAGCAATGCTTATTAGCCAATTACAATACTCCAGGCTATGAGCTAGTTTCTGGAGTTAAAAGAGTAAACAATATAATGCTTAACATCAACAATATTCTATATTTTCATTTGTGAGCTTCCTCTCAGTCTAACTGAAATATTAAAAGAAATACAAGCTTTCATATTTGCTTATGGCATCCAGGATGCAACTAACATTTTGCAGAAATTCTCATTCATTATTTTATTCTATTATTATAATGTAAATAAATTTCTATCTGGACATAGGATGGCCCTGGGCCAGGAGTAAAAATATCCACATAGCCAATAACAAAAATGATTCACCTCAGGCTTTCAATCTTAAAAAAGCTGTCCATTTTTCAACAAAAATTAAGAGGCACACAAAAATGTAACACACTGCCATGAGACAAAGCAATCAATAAAAACAGACTCAGGTGTGACCCAGAAGTTGGAATTACCTCATAGGGACTATTAAATATCTCTGATTAACATGTTAAAAAACATGATGGAAAGATGGACAACATGCAAGAACAAATGTGAAATTGCATCAGCTTGATGCAAACTATAACTCTAATAAAATGGTAGAAATAAAAAACAGTAAAAACTGATGAATTGTATTCAATAAGCTTATCACAGACTTGACACAACTGAGTAAAGAATCAGTAATCATTTCCCCTAAGAACAGGAACAAGGCAAGAAAAATTTCTCTCACTAGTTTTGAAATCCTAGCCAATGAAACAACACAAGAAAAAGAAATAAAAGTATACAGAATGAAAATGATGAAATAAATCTCTCTATATGTAAGGCCTGGTATTTACATATCCCCCAAATCTATAAAAAGCCCTAAATTTGTTTAATCAATTTAAAAATGCCCCAGGGTACTAAGTCAATATAAAAAATTCAATTTCAATTTTGAATAATGGCTGTGAATAGTTGGAAATTGACTTTTTAAAGTAACATTTATAATAGCACCTAGAAAAATAAATATCTAGGTATTAACAAAATATGTATAAGGTTTGCATGTTGATAATTACAAAACTGAAAAAAGAAATCAGGGTGTTCTAATAAATAAATAACTGTATTGAGTTCATGGATTACAATCATTAACATTTTATAATGTCAATATCTCCAAATGGATCTACAGAGTGATGAAAACCCAACTTAATTTCGTGTAGGCATTTTTGCAGTATTGACAAGCTTATGTTAAATTTATATAGGAAGATGGTGGGAATGTAAATTGGTGCAGCCACTATGGAGATGGAGGTTCTTTAAAAAATTGAAAATGGAGTTAACATATGATCCAGCAATCTCAGTCCTGGGCGTGTATACAGAAAAGATAAAAACTCTAATTCAAAAAGATACATGCACCCCAATGTTCAGAGGACCACTACTGACAATAGCCAAGACATGGAAGCAACCTAAATGTCCACTGACAGATGAATGGATAAAGAAGAGGCAGTATATATACACAATGGAATGTTGCTCAGTCATAAAAAAGAATGAAATAATGCCATTTGCAGCAGCATGGATGGACCTGGAGATTACCATACTAAGTGAAGTAAGTCAGACAGAGAAAGACAAATATCATATGATATCATTTATATTATAGTAGAATATAAAAAATTATACAAATGAACTTATTTACAATACAGAAACAGACTCACAGACATAGAAAACAAACTTACCAAAGGGGAAGGGCGTGTAGGAATAAATTGGGAATTTGGGATTAATAGATACACACTACTACTTATAAAACAGATTAACATTAAGGACCTACTGTATATATAGCACTAGGAACTATAATCAATACCTTGTAATAACCTATAATGGAAAAGAATCTGAAAAAGAATATATATACATACACATATATATACCCATATATACACATATATGTATAACTGAATCACTTTGCTGTATACCTGAAACATTGCACATCAACTATACTTCAATTCAAAATTTATATAGAAAGAGATAGTAACCAGAATTACCAAAACAAGTGCAACAAGAAAAATTCATTTGGAAAATTTACACTTTCTGATTTTAGGTTTCACTAAAAAGTTGCTGTAGTCAAGATATGGTGTTATGGGCAAAAAGAAAAACCTATAGATGAATGAACAGATTAGACATCCTAGAAATAGACACACAAAATATAGTCAGCTATTTATTTATAAAGATGCAAAGGCAATTAAGTAAAGAAAAATTTATTTATTCAACATATGGTCCTGGACCAATTCAACTTCAATATATACCTCAAAACTTAGACAAAAATTAAATAAACATGAAGCATAGACTGAAATCTAAAATTTAAAACTTTAACTCATCAAGAATATATAGAGAAAAATCTTTGTAGTTTTGGGTTAGAAACTGTTTGTTTTATGCCATATAGCATGATCCATAAAAGAAAAATATTGAGAAATGGGATTTTGCTGAAATTACAAACACTTGTTGCATGGATAAGTGAATGAAACTCTGTTAAGTGAATGAAAAGACAAGTCATTCTCTAATAAAAGGGATCAAGAATTCTTGAGGACGTGGTTGAGTTTGAGATGAGTCTGGAGCACATTACAGTGCCTGAAAATAAGGAAATGTTCAAAAAAGTATGAAGACATTGAAATGACACAGAAAACAACCTAAAAAACTTTCAAAGGCTAAAGCTAGAAAACTTTGAGCAAAAAATTAAATAATGATCACATTGGATTGTGACTCAGAAAATAAAGTAAATATTTATGAACCTCTACTGCTATAAATAAATAAGTAAATAAATTGAGGTTACAGAATAATTCCAATTAATGCATGTAGAAAGAATGAGGGAAATAGAAAATCATTACTCAAATATCAAGGTAATCACTTTGTAGTCCAGATCCAATCTGAATGCCAAAATTCATTGGCAAAATTAAAGGAGAAACAAGATATTTTCATCATCTCTATGTTTCTCCCTCAAGATATTTATTAATGACAAAGGAGAAAATAATACATTTACAGTGAAGAAACCTGGAAGGTACTATCTTAACCAAGTGAGCAAGGTTAACATTAGTACTGGTGTACTGTCATGATGTAACCCCTGATATAAAGCATGAGAAGGGCATACCTCTTACTGGTTTTCTTTCCAAAAATGCATAACTTCAATCTAATGGTGATAAAACATTAGTTAAACCCAAATTGATGAACAGTCTATAGAACAACTGATCAATACTCTTTCAAAATATCAAGGTCGTGGAAGACAGAGAAAGATTTAGGAATTGTCATAGATTGGAGGAGACTAAAGAAACATGACAAATGAGTGCATTATGGGATCTTATACTTGACCCTGGAAGAGAAAATAAAATTAGTATAAAATCTGACAAAATCTGGAAAAAGTATGTGGTTTAGTAATAGTAATATAGCAATATTAATTTGTTGGTTATGCTAATCATACCATACTTATGCAAAAATGTTAACATTAGGGGAAGTTGGGTGTAGAGTATATGGGAACTTTCTGTACTCTTTTTGCAAATTTTTTTGTCAGGTCCAATAATTCAAAATTTTTTTTAAAAAATGTACACCAACACATATATAAGTAATTAGAAATATATGTACCATGCAGTAAACATAGAAAGCTGGTGTAGGTAGAAGATTAGATACATCTCAGGAGAGGGAGTATGACCAGAGATAAAGAAATGCATTTTGTTTCATGTGTGTCAGCTTCATCAATTTCTGTAAATATTTCTTGTGCACTTGAAAAGAATGACTTGCAATTATTTATATATAAAGATACACCACTGAACACCCATTACAATGGATAAAATTTACAAAGACTGACAGTATGAGGTCAGACAGTACCAAATGTTGGCAAGGATTTGCAGCAGTTAGAACTTTTTTATGTTGCTGGTGGGAAAACAAGATTAAACGTTACAGACACTTGGAATACACTTTTTCATTCTTCACAACATAAACTTATATATAGTATACAAAGGAGCAACTTCACTAGCTATGTACAAAAGAGAAATGAATACATGTGTACCCCAAAAGACTGATATGTGAATGGTCATAGCAACTTTATGCACAATATACAAAAAATGAAAATGGGGCAAATGTCCATTAACAAGTGAATGGATAAACACATTGTGGGGTATCTGCACAATGGAATACTAACTCAGACATTAAAAAATGGACAACAATTAGATACACGGTTGAGAAAAATTAGAGATGAGGGAGGCTTGATGTCAACGGCCCTCTAGAATTACCAGAGCTACTGATAAAGCAAAAATGTCTCAGCATAGAATGCATAAAAACAAGACATAACCAATGAGTCAGGGTGCCTGTTTCCTGCTTTAACTGGAAAAATTAGCAGCGTCTTACCCAAAACTATATCTGGATTATTCGAACCCCACCCACAGTTAAACAGAAACTGATGGATAATAATATTAATTGATTTTAAAAAAAGTCATTGTATAAATGGAAGAATGAATGTAATTTTAATTATATTCTACAGCTCTTACATATTTACTATTGTTCAATTAAATATTATTTATTATCTATATCTGTGGTATTTGTAATTTTTGAGAATACAATAGTAAATGAGACGCAATTTCTTATATTTTCAGGTTTCTCATCTAATTAGGGAAAATTTTTTTTACTGTTTATTTTTTATAACATGTTTATTGGAGTATAATTGCTTTACAATGTTGTATTAGTAACAAAGTGAATAACAAAGTAATCAACTATATGTATACATATATCTCCATATCCCTTCCTCTTGCACATCCCGCACACCCTCCCATCCCACCCCTCTAGGTGGTCACAAAGCACTGAGCTGATATCCCTATGCGGCTGCTTCCCACTAGCTATCTCTTGTACATTTGGTAGTGTGTATGTGTCAATGCCACTCTCTCACTTTGTTCCAGCTTACCATTCCCCCACCCCATGTCCTCAAGTCCATTCTCTACATCTGTGTCTTTTTTCCTGTCTTGCCCCTAGGTTCTTCATGACCATTTTTTTTTAAGATTCCATATATATATGTGTTAGCATACGGTATTTGTTTTTCTCTTTCTGACTTACTTCAGCCTGTGATAGACTCTAGGTCCATCCACCTCACTACAAATAACTCAATTTCATTTCTTTTTATGGCTGAGTAATATTCCATTGTATATATGTGCCACATCTTCTTTATTCAATCATCTGCCAATAACACTTAAGTTGCTTCCATGTCCTGGTTATTGTAAATAGTGCTGCAATGAATATTGTGGTACATTTCTCTTTTGGAATTATGGTTTTCTCAGGGTATGCCCAGTAGTGGGATTGCTGGGTCATATGGTAGTTCTATTTTTAGTTTTTTGCGGAACCTCTGTACTGTTCTCCATAGCGGCTATATAAATTTACATTCCCACCAACAGTGCACGCTCTCCACCATTTATTGTTTGTAGATTTTTTTGATGATGGCTATACTTCCCAGTGCGAGGTGATACCTCATTGTGGTTTTGATTTGTATTTCTCTAGTGATTAGTGATGTTGAGCATCTTTTCATGTGTTTGTTGGCAATCGGTATATCTTCATTGAAGAAATGCTTATTTAGGTCTTCTGCCCATTTTTGGATTGTGTTTTTTTTTGATATTGAGCTGCATGAGCTGCTTGTATATTTTGAAGATTAATCCTTTGTCGGTTGCTTCGTTTTCAAATATTTTCTCCCATTCTGAGGGCTGTCTTTTAGTCTTGTTTACAGTTTCCTTTGCTGTGCAAAAGCTTTTAAGTTTCATTAGGTCCCATTTGTTTTTCTTTTTATTTCCATTTCTCTAAGAGGTGGATCAAAAAGGATCTTGCTGTGATTTATGTCAGACAGTGTTCTGCCTAAGTTTTCCTCTAAGAGTTTTATAGTGCCTGGCCTTACATTTAGCTCTTTAATCCATTTTGAGTTTATTATTGTGTATGGTGTTACGAAGTGTACCAATTTCATTCTTTTACATGTAGCTGTCCAATTTTCCCAGCACCACTTATTGAAGAGGCTGTCT
>NC_041225.1:72811817-72824277 GCF_002837175.3 Physeter macrocephalus
TCCTCCAGTTCCGTTTTTCTTTCTCAAGATTGCTTTGGCTATTCAGGGTTTTTTGTGCTTCCATACAAACTGTAAACCAAATTCATTGATTAGCTCTAGTAGTTTTCTGGTGGCATCTTTAGGATTCTCTATGTATAGTATCATGTCATCTGCAAACAGTGACAGTTATCCTTCTTCTTTTCCGGTTTGGATTCCTTTATATCTTTTTCTTCTCTGATTTCTGTGGCTTAATCTTCCAAAACTATGTTTAATAATAGTGGTGAGAGTGGGCAAACTTGTCTTGTTCCTGATCTTAGTGGAATTGCTTTCAGTTTTTCACCATTGAGAATGATGTTGGCTGTGGGTTTGACATATCTGGCCTTTATTATGTTGAGATAGGTTTCCTATATACCTACTCACTGGAGAGTTTTTTTAAATCACAAATGGGTGTGGAATTTTGTCAAAAGCTTTTTCTGCATCTACTGAGATGATCATATGGTTTTTCTCCTTCAATTTGTTAATATGGTGTACCACATTGATTGATTTGCGTATATTGAAGAATCCTTGCATTCCTGGGATAAATCCCACTTGATCATAGTGTATCATCCATTTAATGTGCTGCTGGATTCTGTTTGCTAGTATTTTGTTGAGAATTTTTACATCTATGTTCAGCAGTGATATTGGCCTATAGCTTCCTTTTTTGTGACATCTTTGTCTGGTTTGGGTATCAGGGTGATGGTAGCTTCGTAGAATGAGTTTGGGAGTGTTTCTCCCTCTGCTATATTTTGGAAGAGTTTGAGAAGGATAGGTGTTACGTCTTCTCCAAATGTTTGATAGAATTCACCTATGAAGCCATCTGATCCTGGGCTTTTGTTTGTTGAAAAATTTTTAATCACAGTTTCAACTTCAGAGCTTGTGATTTGTCTGTTTATATTTTCTATTTCTTCCTGGTTCAGTCTTGGAATGTTGTGCTTTTCCAAGAATTTGTCTGTTTCTTCCAGATTGACCATTTTATTGGCATATAGTTGTTTGTAGTAATCTCTCGTGATCCTTTGTATTTCTGCAGTGTCAGTTATTACTTCACCTTTTTCATTTCTAATTCTATTGATCTGAGTCTTCTCCCTTTTTTTCTTGATGAGTCTGGATGATGGCTTATCAATTTTGTTTATCTTCTCAAAGAACCAGCCATTAGTTTTATTGGTCTTTGCTATTGTTTCCTTCATTTCTTTTTAATTTCTGATCTTATCTTTATGATTTCTTTCCTTCTACTAACTTTGGGGTATTATAGTTCTTCTTTCTCTAGTTGTTTTAGGTTGTTCATTTGAGATGTTTCTTCTTTCTTGAGGTAGGATTGTATTGCTATAAACATCCCTCTTATAACTGCTTTTGCTGCCTCCCTTAGGTTTTGGGTCGTCATGTTTTCATTGCCATTTCTTTCTAGGTGTTTTTTATTTCCTCTTTGATTTCTTCAGTGACCTCTTTGTTGTTGAGTAGTGTATTGTTTACCCTCCATGTGTTTCTATTTTTTACAGATTTTTTTCCCTGTAACTGATATCTAGTCTCATAGCATTGTAGTCGGAAAAGATACTTGATATTATTTCAATTTTCTTAAATTTACTGAGGCTTGATTTGTGACCCAAGATGTGATCTATCCTGGAGAATGTTCCAGGAGCACTTGAGAAGAAAGTGTATTCTGTTGTTTTTGGATGGAATGTCCTATAAATATCAGTCAAGTCTTTCTAGTCGAATATATCATTTAAAGATTCTGTTTCCTTACTTATTTTCATTTTGGATGATCTGTACATTGGTGAGAGTGGGGTGGTACAGTCCCCTGCTATTATTGTGTTACTGTCGATTTCCCCTTTTATGGCTGTTAGCATTTGCCTTATGTATTGAGGTGCTCCTATGTTGGGTGCATAAATATTTACAATTGTTATATCTTCTTCTTGGATCGATCCCTTGATCATTATGTAGTGTCCTTCTTTGTCTCTTGTAATAGTCTTTATTTTAAGGTCTATTTTGTCTGATATGAGAATTGCTATTCCAACATTCTTTTGATTTCCATTTGCATGGAGTATTTTTTTCCATCCCCTCACTTTCAGTCTGTATGTGTCCCTAGGTCTGAAGTGGGTCTCCTGTAGACAGCATATATATGGGTCTTGTTTTTGTATGCATTCAGCCAGTCTCTGTCTTTTGGTTGGAGCATTTAATCCATTTACGTTTAAGGTAGGTATCGATATGTATGTTCCTATTACCATTTTCGTAATTGTTTTGGATTTGTTATTATAAGTATTTTCCTTCTCTTGTGTTTCCTGCCTAGAGAACCTCCTTTAACATTTGTTGTAAAGCTGATTTGGTGGTGCTGAATTCTCTTAGCTTTTGCTTGTCTGTAAAGGTTTTAATTTCTCTGTCAAATCTGAGTGAGATCCTTGCTGGGTAAAGTAATCCTGGTTGTAGGTTTTTCCCTTTCATCACTTTAAATATGTCCTGCCAACCCCTCTGGCTTGCAGAGTTTCTGCTGAAAAATCTGCTGTTAATGTTATGGTGATTCCCTTGTATGTTAGCTGTTGTTTTCTCTTGTTGCTTTTAATATTTTTTCTTTGTATTTAATTTTTGATAGCTAGATTAATATGTGTCTTGGTGTGTTTCTCCTAGGGTTTATCCTGTATGGGAATCTCTGTGCTTCCTGGACTTGATTGACTATTTCCTTTCCCATGTTAGGGAAGTTTTCCACTAAAATCTCTTCGAATATTTTCTCAGGTCCTTTGTTTTTCTCTTCTTCTGGGACCCCTATAATTCGAATGCTGGAGCGTTTAATGTTGTCCCAGAGGTCTCTGAGACTGTCCTCAATTATTTTCATTCTTTTTTCTTTATTCTGCTCTGCGGCAGTTATTTCCACTCTTTTATCTTCCAGGTCATTTATCCATTCTTCTGTGTCAGTTACTGTGCTACTGATTCCTTCTAGAGAATTTTTTATTTCATTTATTGTATTGTTCATCATTGTTTGTTTGCTCTTTAGTTCTTCTAGGTCCTTGTTAAACGTTTCTTGTATTTTTTCCATTCTATTTCCAAGATTTTGGATCACCTTTACTACCATTATTCTGAATTCTTTTTCAGGTAAACTGCCTATTTCCTCTTCATTTGTATGGTCTATTGGGTTTTTACCTTGCTCCATCATCTGCTGTGTATTTGTCTGTCTTCTCATTTTGTTTAACTTACTGTGTTTGGGATCTTCTTTTCACAGGCTGCAGGTTTGTAGTTCTCGTTGTTTTTGGTGTCTGCCCTCAGTAGGTGAGGTTGCTTCAGTGGCTTGAATAGGCTTCCTGGTGTAGGGGACTTGTGCCTGTGTTCTGTTGGGTGGGACTGGATCTTGTCTTTTGTTGGGCAGGGCCACATCTGGTGGTGTTTTGGGCTGTGTTCTTAGTGTGACTTTAGGCAGCCCCTCTGCTAATGGGTGGGGTTATGTTCCTGTCTTGCTAGTTGTTTGGTGTAGGGCATCTAGCACTGGGGCTTGCTGGCCACTGGGTGAAGCTGGGTCTTACTGTTGTAATGGAGATCTCTGGGAGAGCTCTCACTGATTGATATTACATGGGGCCAGGAGGTCTCTGGTGGTCCAATGTCCTAGACTCACCTCTCCCACCTCAGAGGCTCAGGCCTAACACCTGGCTGGAGCACCAAGACCCTGCCAGCCATATGGCTCAGAAGAAAAGGAAGAAAAAAAAAGGAAAAAATAATAAAGAAAAAAAGAAAGAAAGAAAGAGAGCAACCAAACCAATAAACAAATCCACCAATGATAACAAGCACTAAAAACTAAACTAAGATAAACATAAAAATCAGAAACAAATCAGTCACAGAAAGCAAACCCCAAGTCCACAGTTGCTCCCAAAGTCCACCACCTCATTTATGGGAACATTCATTGTCTACCCAGGTATTCCACAGATGCAGGGTTTATCAAGTTGATTGTGGGGATTTAATCCACTGCTCCTGAGGCTGAATGGAGAAATTTCCCTTTCCCTTCTTTTTTCACACAGCTCCTGGGGTTCAGCTGTGGTTTTGGCCATGCCTATGTGTGTAGGTTGCTCTCAGGTACCTGTTCCCCATCCAGAGAGGAGAGGATTAAAGCAGCAACTGATTAGGGGTCTCTTGCTCACTCAGACTGGGGTGAGGTAGGGGTACGGTAGTCATAACGGGAATGCGGGGCAAGCCTGAGGCAGCAGAGTCCAGCATGACATTGCAATAGCCTGAGGTGTGCTGTGTGTTCTCCCTGGGGAAGTTGTCCCTGGATCTCGGAACCCTGGTAGTGGCAGGCTGCACAGGCTCCTGGGTGGCGTGTGGGTAGTCACCTGTGCTCGCATATAGGATTCTTGGTAGCAGCGGCAGCAGAATTCATTTCCTGCCCTTCTCTGGGCTCCAAGCAGATAACCGTGGCCTGCGCCTGTCTCTGGACCTCGTTTAGGCAGTATTCTGCCTTTTGTGGGCACAGGGGAAGGAATCCCCTCTCCTCGAGCACCCCAAAACAATGGTCTCTTGCCTCTTCAGCAGGTCCAGACTTTCCCTGACTCCCTCCCGGCTAGCTGTGGTGTGCTAGCCCCCTTCAGGTTGTCTTCACCCAGCCAACCCAGTCCTCTCCCTGGGGTCTGACCTCTGAATCCCGAGCCTCAACTCCCAGCCCCCACCCACCCCAGTGCGTGAGCAGACAAGCGTCTCAGATTGGTGAGTGTTGGTTGTCACCGATCATCTGTGCAGGAATCTCTCTGCTTTGCTCTCTGCACCCCTGTTGCTGCACTCTCCTCCATGGCTCTGAAGCTCCCCCCAACCACCACCCATCCCTGCCAGTGAAGGGGCTTCCTAGTGTGTGGAAACTTTTCCTCCTTCACAGCTCCCTCCCAAAGGTGCAGGTCCTGTCCCTATTTTTTGTGTCTGTTTTTTTCTTTTTTTCTTTGGCCCTACCCAGTTACGTGGGGGAGTTTCTTGCCTTTTGAGAAGTCTGATATCTTCTGCCAGGGTTCAGTAGGTGTTCTGTAGGAGTTGTTCCACATGTAGATGTATTTTTTATGTATTTTTCGGGAGGAAGGTGATCTCCACGTCTTACTCCTCCACCATCTTGAAGGCCTCCCCAAGTGAAACCTGTTTTAAGTAACAGTTTCTCTCTTTCAACCTCCCTGTCTCTCTCTCTCACATGCGCACACACACACTCGCAATACATATACAAAAGGATATACTATTAAAATTCCTCCTGTGAATTAGATGTATTCCAAACTCCAACCAAAATCTTATCATCTTCAGCATCTTCTGAAATACAACTTTGATCACATGCCTATTGAACTTTCTTATTTTCCCACATGCCCTATAATGATGGACAAATAGAAATGAAAGCACACAGCTCCCCTTTCATTGCTTAATGAAGTCAACGTATCCAACAAACAGTTTTTGAGGCAGAGATACCAGATGCAGCTTGTAGGTCCATTTCAGGGCTGACTTGATTACACATGAAGGATGAAACTTCAAACTCAACAGTAGGAGAAAGAACTGATTCATGTCACTTCATCAAAAGACAAACAAGGTGAGATATCTTCATTAATGAGACATAGGTTTAATCTCTTTTCAAACTGAGCTGCAAAATATTTCTAAGTCTTAATGAAACTAGTTTAATGATATTTTGAGTTGCAAATGTATTTGATCTATCAAGATCTAAGTTAATTGAAACCTCACTTGAAAATATGATTTTTGGAATCCTGCAATTTCTGGATTCAGATCTTAGCTACACCGTGTGTGTGTGTGTGTGTGCGCGCGCATGTGTGCACATGCTTGAGAGTGTGTGTGTGTGCATACAAATAATAAAGCATAGCCTAACCTTACAACTCTTTAGATTTTCCTCCTCCTGCAGAGAGAAAGCTGACAGACAAGCTCCTCTCTTTATTTCTCCTTAGTCACAGTATATGACTAGAAATATTCAATTGTTTTTCCCATTTGCTAATGCTGAGCTGAGCTTTCTGCTTCCCTGCAAGATCAAAACTATTTTCAGATTCCTACACTGGCTTAAATATTTTTACAAAGTAATCAGAGAGCTACAACAGGAAAACAAAAATGTTCTGAATTTCATGGGGACTCACAGGTTTATAATACAATCAGCCCCAGCATTAAAACATCTTGTGGAGAGACAGAAGATCAAGATGGCATGGACACATGAACATATCAAAAATACATATATATATGCACAACAATTCTCACTGAAAACTAATTGGAAACTGGCAGAAAGACTCCTGTACAACCAAGCCTGTAAGAAAGATCCACACAGAATTGCATAGGAAGAGAAGTAATGAGGTTGGGACCTGTGTCCCTGGGAGAGGACTCAGAGGAAAAGGGAGATTACACAGCTCTCCCACCAAAGCCACTGGGCACATGCAGACTGTATAAGGATGCTCCCACATAAGGACACCACTTGAAGACCACAATAGGTAACTGTTTCACTTATTTCATAGACAGAGAAAGTTAAGCAAATGAGAAGAGAGAAGAATTGATCTCAATTGAAAGAACAAGAAAAAAAACGCTGAGAAAACAAATAATGAAACAGAAATAAACAATTACCAGATAAAGAATTTAAAGCATAAGTAATAAGAATGCTAAGTTAGGGAAAAGAATAGATGAACACAGTGAGAAGTGTAACAAGGAAATAGAAAATATGAAACAGAACCAACCAAAACTGATGAATACAATAACTGAAATGGAAAACACATTAGAAGGAGTTAATAGATTTGGTGACATAGAAGAATGCATAAGTGATCTGGAAGATGGAATAATGGAAACCACCCAGTCAGAACAGCAAAAAGAAAAACAAATTTAAAAAGTGATAACAGTTTACGAGCTCTCTGGGATAACATCAAACATAGCAACATTCAGAATATAGGGGTCCCAGAAGGAGAAGAGGGAGACAAAGTGTCAAAGGTGCATTTGATGAAATTATAAGTAAAAAATTCCCATACCTGAAGAAGAAAACAGTTTTCCAGCTACAGGAAGCACAGAGGGTCCCAACAAAGATGAACCCAAACAGACACACACCAAGACATACCATAAGTAAAATGGCAAAATTTTAAGATAAAGAGAGCATTCTAAAGGCAGCAAGAGAAAAAACAAAGAGTCATATACAAGGGAATTCCCAAAAGGCTATCAGCTGATTTTTCTGCAGAAACTTGGCAGGACACAAGAGAGTGACATTTTATGTTCAAAGTGCTGAAAGGGAAAGACCTGTAACCTAGGATACTCTACCCAATAAGATTACACTTTAGAATTGAAGGAGAGATAAAGAACTTCTCAGACAAGCAAAAACTAAGAGTTCACCATTACTAAATTTACCCTAAAAGAAATGTTAAATGATCTTCTCTAAATGGAAAAGAAAAGGCTATAATACGTACGAGTCCATAGGAAAGGAAAAATTGAAGTAGGAAAGGCAAATATGCATTAAAGGCTAGGATCAACCACTTAAATGAGCTAGTACAAAGATTAAAATATAAAAAAGTAAAATCAACTATAACTACAGGAATGAATGTGTGATAAAGACGAAGATGTAAATATGACATCAAAGACACAACATGTATCTTTGCTGGAAACACAAACATGTTAACAACATGTGTGGAAAGGAGTAAAAAATGTAGATCTTTTAGAATGTGTTTGAACTTAAATGATTACCAGTTTAAAAAGGTAGATATAGTTGTAGGTCAACATATTTGAACCCCATGGTATTTTCAAACCAAAAACCTACAATAGATACACAAAAACTAGAGAGAAAGGAACATAATTATACTACTAAAGCAAATCACCAAACCACAAGGGAAGAAACAAAAAGAAGAAGAAATGAACAAAGAGGTACAAAAACAAAACAAGTATAAAATAGCAATAAGTATATAACTATTAATAATTAAACATCAATGGACTAAATGCTCCATTCAAAAGACATAGGGTGGCTGATTAGATAAAAAAGTAAGACCTGTCTATATGTTGCTTACCAGAGACACACTTCAGAGCTAAAGACACATTACAGACAAAGTGAGAGGATGGAAAAAGATATTTTATGCAAACCGAACTGACAAGAAAGTGGAGGTAGAAATACTCATATTAGACAAAATACCCTTTAAAACAAGGTCTATAACAAAAGACAAAGAAGGTCATCATATAACTGTGAAGGGATCATCAATACAAGAAGATTCTACACTTGTTAACATATATGCATCCAATACAGGGGCACCTAAATATATAAAGCAAATGTTAACAGACATTAAGGGAGAAATTGACAATAGTACAATACTAGTAGGGGACTTTAACATACCACTGACATCAGTGGACAGATGACCCAGATAGAAAATCAATAAGGCAGCAGAGGTCTTCAATGACACAATAGACTAGTTGGACTTAATAGATATCTACAGAACATTCCATCCCCAAACAGCAGAATTCACATTCTTTCAAGTACACGTGGAATGCTAAGCCAAAAAATAAGTCTCAACAAATTTAAGAGGACAGAAATTATAACAAGCATTTTTTTCTGACCCCAATAGTATGAAGCTAGAAATTAATTACAGGAGGAAAAATTGGACACAAACATGTGGTGACTAAAAAACATACTACTAAAAAAGAAAAATGAAGAAATCAAAGAGAAAATCAGAATATACCGCAGGATAAATAAAAATGGAAACACACAAAAATTTATGGGATGCAGCAAAAGCAGTTCTAAAAGGGAAGTTCTAAAAGAAAAATCTCACATAAACAACCTAACCTACCATCGAAAGAAATTAGAAAAAGAACAAACAAAACCATAAGTCTACAAAAGGAAGGAAATAATAAACATAGAGGAAAGAAATAAAACAGAGACCAAAAATACCAGAAAGAAGGAAAAAGAAAAGATCAATGAAACCGAGAGCTGGTGTTTTGAAAAGATAAAAGATAAAACATGAAAAGATGCTCACTGTGACTAATCATTATAGAAATGCAAATCAAAACCACTATGAGTTATCACTTCCCACCTGTCAGAATGGCTATCATCAAAAAGTCTACAAATAACAAATGGTGGAGAGGATGTAGAATAAACAGAACCCATATACATTATTGGTGTAAATTGGTGCAGCCACTATGGAAAACACTATGGAGGTTCCTCGAAAAACTAAACACAGAACTACCATATGATCCAGCATTTCCACTCCTGGGTATATATCCAAAGAAAAGGAAAACACTAATTCAAAAGATACTTGCACCACAAGTTTATAGCAGCATTATTTCCAATTGCCAAGACATGGAAGCATGAAAGCAACTTAAGTGTCCATCAACAGATGAATGGATAAAGAAGATATGGCATATATATACATATATGTATACACACACACACACACACACACACACACAATGGAATATTACTCAGCCATAAAAAGAATAAAATTCTTCCATTTGCAATAATGTGGATGGACCTAGAGAGTATTATGCTTAGTGAAATAAGTCAGACAGAGAAAGACAAATACTCTATGTTATCAATTTTATGTGGGATCTAAAAAATAAAACAAACAAATACACATAACAAAACAGAAACAGACTCACAGATAAGAGAACAAACTAATGGTTACCAGCCAGGAGATGGATGGGGGAAGGGACAAGACAGGTGTATGGGATTAAGAGATACAAACTCCTATGTATAAAATATATAAGCAACAAGGACGTATTGTACAGCACAGGGAAATATAGGCATTGTTTTGCAATAACTTTAAATGCAGTATAATTGATAAAAATGTTGAATCACTACATTGTACACCTGAAACTAATATTGTTATTATATCAACTATACTTCAATTGAAAAAAAAATGTTTAAAACATTTTATGGGTGGTAATTAACACTACAAGTTTCTTGGTCTTTGGTACTAAAAATTCTTATTTGATAGCATCTTAGCAGAACAGCCTTTTAATTTGTGTATGATTTAACCTGATACTTGAAAATTTCCAATTTGTCCAAAATATTAGTAAGGAAATATATATTGACAAATAGTTCAATATTAATATATAAAGTAAAGGTCAATTATTATAAAAAAAATGTGAGAACTTTACAGAAGTTAATCTGATTTGCCACTGAATGTGAGATTTCCTCCAACACAATTCTTCAAGAGAATCCTTTCACCTATATAAGCTCTTTATCCACTCTTGCCTTTCAGAATAGCTTTTAGGTTGGGTATCTCGCCCTTATATATGGGACTATTTACCTCCTACTTCCTGATATCACTTGTTTTGATCTGGCCTTATTGATCCCCATTTTTGTGCCATGTATCTGGATTCTGTCTCTCTACCAACTCTTTTTCAGATGATATCTCATTTGGACCCTGCACTGTTTTGATTTTAAATCAACACTAGACTCGCTTCTTGTATCACACTCAGTTTCATGCTCTGTGGCTACAGCTTGAAGTCCACTTTAGAACTGAAGGTCCTCAAGGTCCCTAAAATAACCATCCAGCTTTATGGTTTCTAAAAACTTGTTTGAGTAGCTCTGGTGTCTTCACTTAGCCCTTTCTTCCACAGTCAAAACATCTACAGTAACTTCAGAGAGTACTTACAAGGCACACAATATAGTGCAATGGTTTCAAACTGTAACCAAAGGAAGTCTATGAACCATACATATCCCTTTACTCCTCATCCAGGGTTGGGTTGGTGGGGACTTGGCCAAAATGTATGTGGCCTTCCATCTCTATTTCAAGCAAAGGTTGAGTAACTAGTAGTATTTGTTTTACATACCAAAAAAACAAAACAAAATAAAACAAAATGATTAGGCATCTTGAAGATTTCATGAAGCAAATAGTTTGCCATAAAACATTCCCAAACCACCAGTATAAATGTTAAAAAATGGATTTTGGATTCTAACAGACCTTAATTTAAAATTCAACTCAGGTGTACTCACTCCCTGTTGTGAGAACACCAGAATCACAACTAACTGCTGAACAATCAGCGACAGGAAGACACTGGAACTCACCAAAAAAGATACTCCACATCCAAACACAAAGGAGAAGCCACAATGAGATGGCAGTAGGGGTACAATCACAAGAAAATCAAATCCCATAACTGCTGGGTGGGACACTCACAAACTGCAGGACACTTATACCACAGAAGTCCACTCACTGGAGTGAAGGTTCTGAGCCCCACATCAGGCTTCCCGACCTGGGGGTCCGGCAATGGGAGGAGGAATTCCTAGAGAATCAGATTTTGAAGCCTAGTGGTATTTGATCGCAGGACTTTGACAGGACTGGGGGAAAGAGACTCCACTCTTAGAGGGCACACACACAGTAGTGTGCGCATCGGAACCCAGGGGAAGGAGCAGTGACCCCATAGGAGAATGAACCAGACCTACCTGCTAGTGTTGGATGGTCTCCAGCAGAGGCAGGGGGTGGCTCTGCCTCACAGTGAGAACAAGGACACTGGCAGCAGAAGTTCTGGGAAGTACTTGTTGTCATGAGCCCTCCCAGAGTCCACCATTAGCCCCAGCAAAGAGCCTGGGTAGGCTCCAGTGTTGGGTCGCCTCAGGCCGAACAACCAACAGGGAGGGAACCCAACCCCACCCATCAGCAGTCAAGAAGCTTAAAGTTTTACTGAGCTCTGCCCACCAGAGCAACACCCAGCTCTACCCACCACCAGTCCCTCCCATCAGGAAACTTGCACAAACCACTTAGATAGCCTCATCCTCCAGAGGGCAGAGAGCAGAAGCAAGAACTACAATCCTGCAGCCTGTGGGATGAACCACACTCACAGAAAGATAGACAAGATGAAAAGGCAGAGGGCTATATACCAGAGGAAGGAACAAGATGAAACCCCAGAAAAACAATTAAATGAAGTGGAGCTAGGCAAACTTCCAGAAAAAGAATTCAGAAAAATGATAGTGAAGATGATCCAGGACCTTGGAAAAAGAATGGAGGCAAAGATCGAGGAGATGCAAGAAATGTTTAACAAAGACCTAGAAGAACTAAAGAACAAACAAACAGAGATGAACAATACAATAACTGAAATGAAAAGTACACTAGAAGGAATCAATAGCAGAATAACTGAGGCAGAAGAAGAGATAAGTGACCTGGAAGACAGAATGGTAGAATTCACTGCTACAGAACAGAATAAAGAAAAAAGAATGAAAAGAAATGAAGACAGCCTAAGAGACCTCTGGGACAAAATTAAATGCAACAACATTTGCACTATAGGGGTCACAGAGGAGAAGAGAGAAAGAAAGGACCTGAGAAAATATTTGAAGAGATTACAGTCGAAAACATCCCTAACATGGAAAGGAAATAGCCATCCAAGTCCAGGAAGCGCAGAGAGTCCCAGTCAGGATAAACCCAACAGAAACACGCCAAGACACACAGTAATCAAATTGGCAAAAATTAAAGACAAAGAAAAATTATTGAAAGCAGCAAGGGAAAAATGACAAATAACATACAAGGGAACACCCATAAGGTTAACAGCTGATTTCTCA
>NC_041225.1:72824971-72826362 GCF_002837175.3 Physeter macrocephalus
CAGACTGAAAGTGAGGGGATGGAAAAAGATATTCCATGTAAATGGAAATCAAAAGAAAGCTGGAATAGCAATACTCATATCAGATAAAATAGACTTTTAAATAAAGACTTACAAGAGATAAGGAGGGACACTACATAAGGATAAAGGGATCAATCCAAGAAGAAGATAAAACAATTATAAATATATATGCACCCAACATAGGAGCACGTCAATACATAAGACAACTGCTAACAGCTCTAAAAGAGGAAATTGACAGTAGCACAATAATAGTGGGGGACTTTAACACCTCTCTTACACCAATGGACAGATCATCCAAAACAAAAATAAATAAGGAAGGAGAAGCTTTAAATGACACAGTAGACCAGATAGATTTAATTAATATTTATAGGACATTCCATCCAAAAACAGCAGATTACACTTTCTTCTCAAGTGCGGATGGAACATTCTCCAGGATAGATCATATCTTGGGTCACAAATCGAGCCTCAGTAAATTTAAGAAAATTGAAATCATATCAAGCATCTTTTCTGACCACAACTCTATGAGATTAGAAATGAATTACAAGGAAAAAAACGTACAAAAAACAAACGCATGGAGGCTAAACAATGCGTTACTAAATAACCAAGAGATCACTGAAGAAACCAAACAGGAAATCAAAAAATATCTAGAGACAAATGACAATGAAAACACGACGATCCAAAACCTATGGGATGCAGCAAAAGCATTTTTAAGAGAGAAGTTTATAGCTATACAAGCCTACCTTAAGAAACAAGAAAAATCTCAAGTAAACAATCTAAGCTTACAGCTAAAGTAACTAGAGAAAGAAGAACAAAGAAAGCCCAAAGTTAGCAGAAGGAAAGAAATCATAAGACCAGTGTAGAAATAAATGAAATAGAAACAGAGAAAACAATAGCAAAGATCAATAAAACTAAAAGCTGGTTCTTTGAGAAGATAAACATAACTGATAAACCATTAGCCAGACTCATCAAGAAAAAGAGGGAGAAGACTCAAACCAATAAACTTAGAAATGAAAAAAGGAGAAGTTACAACAGACACTGCAGAAATACAAACCATCCTAACAGACTACTACAAGCAACTCTATGCCAATAAAATGGACAACCTGGAAGAAATGGACAAATTCTTAGAAAGGTACAACCTTCCAAGACTGAACCAGGAAGAAAGAGAAAATATGAACAGACCAATCACAAGTAATGAAATTGAAACTGTGATTAAAAATCGTCCAACAGGGGCTTCCCTGGTGGCGCAGTGGTTGCGCGTCCGCCTGCCGATGCAGCGGAACCGGGTTCGCGCCCCGTTCTGGGAGGATCCCACATGCCGCGGAGCGGCTGGGCCCGTGAGCCGTGGCCGCTGGGCCTGCGCGTCCGGAGCCTGT
>NC_041225.1:72826961-72903818 GCF_002837175.3 Physeter macrocephalus
AAATTACAGATCAATATCACTGATGAATATAGATGCAAAAATCCTCAACAAAATACTAGCAAACAGAATCCAACAACACATTAAAAGGATCATACACCATGATCAAGTGGGATTTATCCCAGGAATGCAAGGATTCTTCAGTATACTCCAATCAATCAATGTGATACACCATATTAACAAATTGAAGAATAAAAACCATATGATCATATCAATAGATGCAGAAAAAGCTTTTGACAAAATTCAACACCGATTTATGACAAAAATTCTCCAGAAAGTAGGCATAGAGGGAACCTACCTCAACATAATAAAGACCATATATGACAAACCCACAGCAAACATCATTCTCAATGGTGAAAAACTGAAAGTATTTCCACTAATATCAGGAATGAGACAAGGATGTCCCCTCTCACCATTATTATTCAACATGGTTTTGGAAGTCCTAGCCACGGCAATCAGAGAAGAAAAGGAAATAAAAGGAATACAAATTGGAAAAGAAGAAGTAAAACTGTCACTGTTTGTAGATGACGATACTCTATATAGAGAATCTTAAAAATGCCACCAGAAAACTACTAGAGCTAATCAATGAATTTGGTAAAGTTGCAGGATACAAAATTAAGGCACAGAAATCTCTTGCATTCCTATACACTAATGACGAAAAATCTGAAAGAGAAATTATGGAAACACTCCCATTTACCATTGCAACAAAAAGAATAAAATACCTAGGAATAAACCTACCTAGGGAGACAAAAGACCTGTATGCAGAACACTCTTTGACATAAATCACAGCAAGATCTTTTTTGATCCACCTCCTAGAGTAATGGAAATAAAAGCAAAACTAAACAAATGGGACCTAATGTAACTACAAAGCTTTTGCACAGCAAAGGAAACCATAAACAAGACGAAAAGACAACCCTCAGAATGGGAGAAAATATTTGCAAATGAATCAATGGACAAAGGATTAATCTCCAAAATATATAAACAGCTCATGCAGCTCAATACTAAAGAAACAACAACCCAATGCAAAAATGGGCAGAGGACCTAAATAGACAGTTCTCCATAGAAGACATACAGATGGCCAAGAAGCACATGAAAAGCTACTCAACATTACTAATTTTTAGAGAAATGCAAATGAAAACTACAATGAGGTATCACCTCACACCAGTTAGAATGGGCATCATCAGAAAATCTACAAACAACAAATGTTGGAGAGGGTGTGAAGAAAAGGGAACCCTCTTACACTGTTGGTGGGAATGTAAATTGATACTGCCAGTATGGAGAGCAGTATGGAGGTTCCTTAAAAAATTAAAAACAGAATTACCATATGATCCAGCAATCCCACTACTGGGCATATACCCAGAGAAAACCATAATTCAAAAAGATACATGCACCCTAATGTTCACTGCAGTATTATTTACAATAGCCAGGTCATGGAAGCAACCTAAATGCTCATTGACAGACGAATGGATAAAGAAGCTGTGGTACATATATACAATGGAATATTACTCAGCCACAAAAAGGAATGGAATTGAGTCATTTGTTGAGACGTGGATGGATCTAAAGACTATAATACAGAGTGAAGTAAGGCAGAAAGAGAAAAACAAATATCATATATTAACACATGTATGTGGAACCTAGAAAAATGGTACAGATGAACCAGTTTGTAGGGCAGAAGTTGAGACACAGATGTAGAAAACAAATGTATGGACACCAAGGGGGCAAAACTGTGGTGGGGTGGGGATGGTGGTGTGCTGAATTGGGCGATTGGGATTGACATGTATACACTGATGTGTATAAAATTGATGACTAATAAGAACCTTCAGTATAAAAAAACAAATGAACAAAAAAAACAACTAATACTAAACTTTCTTTGGGTTATAGACAAAATCAGCATAATAGTGGTAAATTTCAACATCTTCTGTCAGTAATTTACAAAAGTTATTTTAGAAGATTTAATATGTGCATATAGAGGCTTAGATTAGCATTATCAACCACCTTAACCAAACTTTTATACAATATTAGACCTATACTAGAAAAACACACTCTTCAGTACACATGCCACATTCACTAAGGTCATATGCTGGGCTATTAATCAAGTCTGAACAAACTTTAAAGAAATGAAAATATACAATGAATATTCTTTGAGAAAAGAAAATGAATTAAACTTGAAACTAATAAAAGATAAGATACCTGGAAAATTCCCCAGTATTTAGAAATTAAGCAACACATTTATAAATAGGCCATGAGTCAGAAAAGATCTACCCCTACCTTACACCATGGGAAAAAATTAATTTGAGGTAGCTCATATATTTAAATGTAAGGGCTAAGACTATAAAAATTCTAGGGAAAAATAACTAGGGTAAGCAGAAATATTTTTTTACAGGACAGAGAAAGGAACACCCATAAAATTTTATTGATAAATCTGACTTCACTGAAATTCAAAATTTCTTCTCAGGAAAAAATATCATTAAGAAAATGAAAAGGCAAGATACAGACCTGGGAAAAAATACTTTCAATACATATATCTGACAAAAGGGTTGTACTGACATTTTTAGGCATCAAGGCAATGCAAATTTAAACTACAAAGAGATATCATTATATCATTATATACTTACTACCTGTGCACTAGGATGTCTAAGATGTAAAGATGATAGCACCAAATGCTGACAGTGACATGAAACAAAGGGAAGTCTCATACATTTCTTCTGAGAGTATAAAATGTTGTAAGCATTATGGAAAACAGCTTGCCAGTGACTCATAAATTTAAATGCATGCCTACCCTATACCTATGATGCAGCAATTTCATTTCTAGATTTTAAGCTAGAAAATTAAATTAAAATATAGTCCATAAGTAGGCTTTTATAAAAATCTTCATAGGAGTCCTATTCGTCATAGTTTCAAACTGGAAACAGTCCTTCAACCGGAAGATGTATTAACACATTGCCGTATATTCAAACGATGACATATTACTTAACAACGAATGGAATAAAGAGCAATGAATTCATAGAATATTAAGCAATAAAATATATCATGGTACTATCATAGATATGATGCAGAATCTAAAAAGTCAAAATACAAAAAAGTACATATGGTATGGTACACTTATATAAACTTCTAGAACAGACAAAGCTAATCTATGGTGATAGAAATCTGAACAGTAGTTGCTTCTAACAGTGTAGGATATAAATTGTGAATGGGTAGGAGGCTACTTTTTTTTTGAGTGATAGAAATGTTCTATATCTTGATAGATTTCTGGGTGACACAATGTTTGGATTTGTCAAAATTTATCAAACTGTATTCTTAAACTCTACCATATGAATATTACACAATGCTGCTGCTGCTTCTTCTGTTGATAAATGGTTATCTTTCCATCTCTCTCCCATCTCTCCTTCAATTTCCTGGCTGCCTCTTGCCAAACTTTTCCCTCCCACGAACACTATATTATTTTTGTGATTTTTCAAAAGTGACCTACAGCCTGGTTGCTTTTAAAGGATTAATCATTCCTCTTTCTTCCAGAAATATGATTATGGATTTATAATTGTTACTTATCTAATATTTATCTCCTTGCTAATATGCCATTTTATTTTATTTTAAGAAATACAAGGATTTACACAAATGGTTATGTTTCCTTGACTTCGATCAGAATGTTTCACGCATTCCAGTTTTAATGTTATTGTTCAAAGTGCTTTTTAAAAAAATAATAAAATTACTTCAACATTCCCTTTGGATTATGTTTTAAACTCACAGTAGAAAATAATTCTCATAATGTAATGGTAATACATTGGTTTCAATAGAAAATGCGATTGCGGTGTTAGAGTTCCATATTACTTACCAGCACTTGTAAATGATTGTTTTATTTATTTATTTTATAATGACCATCAATCAAGTCCACTCTAAAAGTGGGAAGATTCTCTGTACCAATCATGTTCAGATGACTGTATGTGGAGGCCAGAAATAGAGCCCCTGATGTGTTATGAAGAAAGAAACACAGATTATAACTGTTTCATACATATGCAGATGCATGCAAACACTACCCAAAAAAGGGTATAGTTTATAAAGCTAAATGTATATAACAAATAAAGCTTTGAATGAAGAAATGTAAAAAACAGAATAAATTTATTTCAAAAAAGCTATATTTATAACATAAAGTCAAGTATCTTTCAGATTAGGTTCAAAAAGATACAACTCAACAAAACATATAAAGTATTATGTAAAAGAGATATACCTACAATAGTCTCTCCCTCTTGTAAGGACAAACACAAATTAAAAATAAAAAATTTTCCTGGCAAACAAAGGGGAAAGAAACTCTCCCCAAATCCCTATGTTTTAGAGCACTTGCTTTAGAAAATTTGTAATTGTGTATTCTTTCTCTGCCCCTTTGAAATATCTGCATACCTTTTTAAAAGCTAGATAAACATCTTGCCAGCTTTACAACCCTTTTTCCCAAGGACTTGAAAGACATTTATTTAAAATGTAATTATTTACAATAGCCAGGACATGGAAGCAACCTAAATGTCCATCGATGGAGGAATGATAAAGAAGATGTGGTGTATATATACACAATGGAATATTACTCAGCCATAAAAAAGAAGGAAATATTGCCATTTGCAGCGACATGGATGGACCTAGAGATTGTCATACTAAGTGAAGTAAGTCAGACAGAGAGAGACAAATATCGTATGATATAGCTTATATGTGGAATCTAAAAAAAAATGGTACAAATGAATCTATTTACAAAACAGAAATACAGTCACAAATGTAGAAAACAAACTTATGGTTACCAAGAGGGAAAGGGAGGGAGGGATAAATTGGGAGATTGGGATTGACATATACGCACTACTGTATATAAAATAGATAACTAATAAGGACCTACTGTATAGCACAGGAACTCTACTCAATACTCTGTAATGACCTATATGGGAATAGAACCTAAGAAAGAGTGGATATATGCACATGTATAGCTGATCCACTTTGCTGTACAGCAGAAACTAACACAACATTGTAAATCAACTCTACTTCAATAAAATTAAATTAAAAATGAAAAAATGTAATCATCAAGGAAGATAGTGCCCCATCTTCCAGTTTCTGTGGCAGAGTAGGAGCCTAACTTCAGCTGGCCCCTGGCTTCAAACCTACCTCCCTTCAGAGATATAAGAAATTTATGTTTTCTTTGGATAAAGGCAATTAGCAAACACAGGCGGCTCCCCCAATTACCAGGTGAATTTAGGATGAACTATGTGTGACAGATAATGCCATCTAGACCTCTTACTTGAGGATTAACTATTGTTTATTTTGAAAAATGTATGCAGTAAGTTGTATCGGCTTGACTATATGAAGTGGTCAGATTTCTTTTTGTCTTTTTGATCTCTTTAGTGGATTGCTTGTGATGAGCATCACATTTCAGTTTAATACTTATTCAATAATAAAATTGTTTTCATCCTCTGCTACTTTTTGGAGAGATTTTCTGTTTGACAAGCGATTTTGCTATTAATTATATTTCCCCTACACTCTCTGCCCCAGCTTTTGTGCTTTTTACAGGCTTGATGGGCTAAGATTATATCACAGAGCTAGAGTTTACATGAATAAGGTCCAGAGACAAGTTGACATTTTCCATAAACCATGCAGTTCCAAACCAGATTCTCAGAGAAGCATTCTCACCTCACAAAATTTGTTCACTACATGATTATTCTCTTGATTTTACAAAGAAAAAAATTAAGTTTCAGGATGGTTAAATTCTTTGAAGTAGAATTAACTATATATATTTAGGTATCAACACTATGGAAACTTTGGAACTTCCTGGAAACAGAATCAAACACTGAATTTACATCGCCTCTATATTTTTAATGGTTTGACACAAATCCATAAAGCATTTAAAAAAGTTTCATGTAAAAGCAGTTCAATGTGTCTACAAATGCTATGATTCTTTATTGAACAAAATATGATTATTTGCTTATAATTCTAGTTATGGATTCTTTCCATGTGACACATATTAATTTAATCATCTAACTCTGAAGGTTTTTCTTTTCCAAGTTAGAATCTATGAGTGAACAAACTATATAGTAATAGCATTGTTTCACAGACCATTGTAGGGAATCTTTATTCTTTGTCTGAGAGCACTCTCAGAAAGGATTAAACTTGGTTTACCTAAAGGAATATGGATAGAACATGAACTATAAGGTCATGTTCAAAAGCATCCATGACCTCTTTTGTAGATTCCAGAAGATTTTAAGAATCCTAAAATTTATACTTTAATAGGGCCTTCAAAGTAATCACTTTTAGTTTGGATGAGAAGTCTGGGGTTTAGCCTGATTAAATTATATGATAAAAAGGACCAGCATCAAATTTTTTGAAACAATTTTTTCTGGGCTTGTTTTCTAAAACATTTCTATGTATCACCTCTTCCAAGAATTTTCAAGTTTTATAGCTGAATGGAAATATCTTCATGCTAAAGAGTATAATTTGTATCCATAGGGGGCAAAATCACATAGCAAAAATACCAGTGAACTTGAATTCAGAAAAGTTATGTATTCATTCTGCCTTTACAGATAAGAATGATTATGACCCAGTGAAGGTAATTTCATTTCATGTAACTTTATTACCTACTTCATGTGTAAAATAAAAGCACTGCACCAGAAGTGCTTTCCAATTGTCTGTTTTGAAAGTATTCTTGAGATGGAATTTCAAATTAGTAAAAGATCAATGAGAAAGAAATAACATCTTACAGTGATGGAAATATAAACACAAACTGTAGTGTCATGATTCTTTGTTTAAGTAACATCCCTGGCTAACCAAAGGAAAACAAATTTTCCTTATGATTGTTTTTCTTTCCTTGCATCCACTCAGATATTAAACTTAAAAAGTAATGAGTCTATATTTTTCTTTTTCTTTCATATATTTGACCTTTGATATGTTTCTTTTTTCTTAACTTTCCTAGATAGAAAGTCACTGGATTTATAAATTAACATGAGGACATGTGCAATTGAATGTGCTTTTCTATTTTCAGTGACCTTTTCCTAGTGAGTGCATTAAAGTACATTGTCAGTGACACTAAGAAGCTGTTGAGTCCAAAAGAGTCAGTGAATCCAGGAATTTCTGAAAGGTCATAGATTTTATTGCAATTCATTTGCCAGTTTTTTTTTTTTTCTTACTTTGAAACTGCTCCATAAAACTCATTGCTGTTAGTAAATGGTTTGTCATAGATTCATTTATACAGCTTGGATCTCCAGATCCTATTATTTACCATTGAAATTGAAATAATTTTACCATTAAAATTACTTGGGAAAATTATATTTCCTTATTAAGGTTAATGATTCCAGTAATGGGAGACATGTCCAGAGGATGCCAAAAACTTGAGACGAGTTAACTATCCTCTAAGTGGATCTAATCCTCTTTCTATTTTGCCTAAAATGATCCCAAGGTACTAGTTTGATTATACTTTTTCTTTTTTTACTTAAATCAACTGATTGATTGGGTTATCCATAATTTTAAAGATAATCATATAAAGCTCTAAATGAATAAAATGCATCAACTTTTTTTAAGATTGTAAATAAAATAAAATCATTTATTTTAAAATCTAGAAAATGATCTAGCTTAACTTTCTGTGTACTCTCTCATGGGTTTCCTAAAATTGCTTGAATATTTTAGTTCACCAAACCTGCAATTCTCAACATATTTTTATAATTTAAAACATAAAATAATTGAATCATTAGTCACGTTGTCAAGATTAATAAACCACCCTTAAATTGATGGCTAAAAAGATATTATTGATTCACTATTGAAATTTAAAAATCATATTTCATTTTAAATGCTTATTCTAAATATCCTATAGTTAAATTTAGTTACCACCTTCATTAACAGTGCCCAATTTACAATTTTAAATAATCATCAGTGGTACTAATTAGAGCGTGAATTCCTCAGTGATATTGTAAGAGTACCTGCAGGAGTGTTCTTTTGGTAAGTGTTTTGTCTTTGCTGACCTGTTCCTACAACTTTTAGAAATCCACATAAGAATTATTTATTTTTTTAAAAACAGTTCACTTTATGACTCAAAATAGTATATCTCTCTCCAAAAAAATTCAATTTAATTTGAATTTAATAGCTCTGTTAAAATTTTAATTGTTTTAACAAATCATAAGATCTTAATGATCAATTTGAGAAAATTTCTATTAAAAAGCTCTCATTTATCCCTACATCAGTATTATCAATAACAAAAGTAGAGCTAATTAATGTTCTAGGCTCATCTCTCTCTCTCTCTCTCTCAATATATATATTTAAAGATGACATCATTCTAGAAAGTACATAACTTTATCATAACTTATTTAATCTAAGACACCATTGTGCCATTGATTGCAAGATCTAAGATATACCGTTTCTATATGCCACTAAGAAAGAAAACGAAGCTGATAAATAAACTACTACATTGATTGTGAGCTATAACAAAGACATTAGAAAGTGAAAAATGTGCATTTTACAATCAATTGGTGATGGTATTTATCATTCCCAGTTTACACATAAAGTAACTCTATGAGAAACAGCAGGATTATATAACTTGTCTAACATCACAGAGCTAGAGAGTGGCAGAGCAGCGATCTAGCTTCAGGATCCTCAGACATTAACCACTACTCAACACTGTCTCAGATACGAAAAGAACGTAATTTAAATCTTGGTCAGGAGTTCAAAATGTCTGAAAGAGAACACTGAGGCCAAATTTTGCTGTGCTATGATAGAAAATTACATTTTAAAAATCATAAACAAAATCTTTTTCGGGAAGAGTTAACAATTTTTCACACTGCATACGGTTTTTAGGTATAATCAGGTATAAAAAATATATTTTATGTCAATTAAAAATGTTTAATATGGTTGATGATCTGAAATTTTATTTAAATGAAATGGTGAAAATTATTGACCAAAATCAGCAGACTGCAAGACAGAACATATATTTATGATGCAATTTTGGTTAAAAGAAATATATATATGCACATATACGTGCAGATAAATCTCTAGAAGAGTATTTATATTGTAGAAGTATGCTGGTAAACCACCTTGATGGGGGGCAGCCTTGGTTTATAGCACTTGTTGATTACCATGGTGTAAATACTCCCACTATGGCATCAGCCCTATGGTAATCAACACAATTCCAATGCGACATTACTGAACACATAGTTGGAAAAAGATGTGCACAATTTGATCTGGGAACAGTAGGATCTGGGTCCACCACACCCCTAGTTAAGCACTAAAGTGTTAAACGGTCATAAATTATTTCCTTTCCTAAATCCATGCCTCTTTGCAATGTAATTTTTCTGCTACTTCCACCAAAAATGGAGACTATTTTTTCACCCCTCAAACTGGACTGGCCTTTTGACCTCCTTTGACAAGTCAAATAGAATTGAGGGGAGGCAACATTGCATCAGTTCTGAAACTAGGCCTGAAGGTGCTTTACACATTTTTGTTTATACTTTTAGAACTCTGCTGAGTTACCATGTAAATAACCCCAGTTGAGTGTGCTGAATGAGTTAGCAGACATTTAGCCTGTCCAAAATGTCCATAAGACATTTGAGCCACACCAAAAGGTCCTTGATATTTGGTTCTGTCCAAAACCATTTGGCATGGACCAAATGTCTTATGGACATTTTGGACAAGACCAAATGTCCCGCAAGGGACAGGGAGTTGGGTTCAGATGCATCAGTGATCCTAGCCAAGTCCAGAAGAATTGCCCAGTGGAGTCCAGCTTAAATTATTAACTTGTTTTTAGTAACAAACAATTTCCAAATGGATCTGAGATATAAATGTAAATCATGATTCTACTTATATGGACTATCTAAAATAGTCAAATTCATTGAATCAAAGAGCAGAAGGGTGGTGGCTGGGGCTAGGTAGGGGGAGAGAGAAATGCGAAGATCCCACATGCATGCCGCAACTAAGAGTTTGCCTGTCACAACTAAGGGGCCAGTGAGCCACAACTAAGGAGCCTGCCACAACTACGACCTGGCACAACCAAATAAATAAATAAATAAAGTATTTTTTAAAATACTTTATTTTTTAAAATTTAGAAGCCATAAAAGAAAAGATGGATAATTTAACCACTTAAGAAAACCTTTTAATAAGGAAAAGAGAAAAACTGAGAGAAAAATATTTTCAACAAATATCACATGAAAAGTAGATTAACAGGATAATTTACCTTATATATAACAAGCATTTAAAAATAAAACTGCCCCAAATCCAAAATTATTATAGAAAAGTAGGCCCTTGGACACACAAAATAGTGAAGACAGTTCACCAAATAAGAATTACAGTCATAACATGTGAAAAGACATTCAACTTTGCTCATAATAAAATGTGCAGATACAATTTCTCTTAAAATTAGCCAAATATTGAAAGCTAAACAACACACTCTGTTGGCAAGGCTATGAAGAAAGAAGTAGCCTAATTTACTCCTGTGGAGGTAGATAATTGGACCATACCTATGGAAGGAATTTGACAATTAATGCAAACTTACCCTTTCCTACTCCTAAGAATTCATCCTAAATATATGCTACATACTATAAAATAACATACGCACGCACAAGGTATTTGTGATGACATTATATTTAAGAACAAATATTGGAAAAATATCAATACCCATCCACAGGAGGCTGGGTACAAACACTGTGATGGGTCTCACACAGCCAAGAATTATGCAGCTGTTAAAATAACTGCAAGGATCCACATGATCTGATATGGACTGATTTCCTGGATGCAGTGTTAAGTAAACAAAAACATTTAATAGTAAAAGAAATCCTGGTTATATCTCTATATTTTGGTTCAGTGAGACATCCCCTGCAAGTTTAAATAAATTTCTCTAATGAGTTTAAATTATTTCACATGGATTTTGATACCTGCACTCCAAAGAACATCAATTAATACACTAAGAAAATTCTCAGTGTATAGGACCACACCCACTTTTGCCTTTGTCATTCTCCAAGGTAAGGTGAAACCAAAAATAGAACTTTAAGAAATCAACTTCTCAATCTGATACAGCTCCAACACCCTCAAAGGCATTCTGTTTTGAAGGAAGAAGTTTTCTTCCTTTTTAATCCAGTTTTCTATCATTTTCCTTGTCACTCCCTTTGTACGCTCTATGTCCACTTTGCCAAACTCCAAAAGTTACATGACTGTCTGAGTTTCAAGTGATGAGAGCAAGGTTAATAAACCTCTATTCTCTCCAACAAGCCTATCTACATATCAATGTTGGAGGAAGTAGCAAAGATTTTTAAGAAACAAATACAAAGATTTCCTAAAATATAAGTCTTCCTGAAATTACACTGGGGAAGAAAAAAATAATAAAATGTGCCTTGTTATCTTGAAAAAATAAGTCACATTTTGCCGACAGAAAATTGAACATTTTTGAACAATTATAATGCTAACTATCTCAAAATGTTTATGGCAAAGATGGTTTAAATTAACAATGGATCTACCACATCCAGGCTGGAAGTAGGGATCATATGGGAGAGGTGATTAGAAGGCCCTAGGGGTCATTTATTCTGATCTTTTAATGTCTCAGCCATTAATGAGGCAGTTCCAATATCTAGGCTGAAAACAACTTGGGTTATATCACATCCAGAGTTGGTAGAGACAATCCAGCTAGACAGTTCTTAAGGGACTTAACTCCTTTTATATGACTTCACTCAGTCAAGGTCACATTCAAGATACTTTTTTAAGTAAATTCCCTAAGTTTTCCCACTCCACAAATCTATTCTGCTTCTCCAGTATAGTATTTGCATTTCTCAAAACTCATCAGGGGAAATTTTTAATTTATGAGTTTTGGAAAGAAATTTAGCTCCCATATATTCCTAAGAAATTGATTCTGAGTAAATTTTATGTCCCTTTTCAGTTTTAAATCTTTTAGAAAATATCTGAGGAATACTACTCAATCACATTTTACTTGCTTATAGCATTCACACTTTTGCTTTGTCTACTGAAAAAACAACCCCACAAAGTGAGAGCTGTGAATTTCAGTTTTATTTGGGGACTTACTGAGGATGATAGCCCAGGAGGCAAAGGAGCTGCTCCAAAGAAGTGTCTGTGTTGGAGGTGGGGCAGACCAGTATATACATCTGATTTTAGCAAAGGGGTGTGTGCAATCAAGCACACATCTTGGTAGAAGGTTATTGCTGGTCAGGAGGAGGAGATATCTCAGTTAGTGATTTCACTGCTGTTCTAAATATGGGAAGATATAAGAATCCAGGTTCATAAACATTTTCTCCTGAAATGTTTCTAGTTATCTATGGGACAGTAATGCCTGTTTTCCTAGAGCATAGAGTTCCTCATCCTTATCTTTGCCTTTAATTCCTTTCAGGGTATCTTACAGGTCAGTAACTGTAGGGGCTAATGACTCAATTCTTGTAGAACTGGACAGTGGGCAACATTCTTTGTTTTACAGTTTCTGCAAGCTATATATATATAAAGGAACTTCCTTGGGAAATAATTCTACAGGTTTCTTAGGTATTTCCCATTTTGGGCAGATAGTAAGAAAACGATTTCCTAAAGAACAGAGGGCGGTCAAAGGACTTTCAGAGGAAAATGAACAACTGTGATATATTTTGCAAATGCTGTTTATTGGCAAGCACAGTTATCAGCCTGGAATTTACACCTACTTGTTGTTCTATGAAAGTTTAAAAAAGAAGAAAAGAGAAAAAGAAAAGTTGTACTTGTCGACAAAAAAAAATGAGCAAAGGATGTTGTTTAGGTATGAAAAGATTTGTCTTTCTCGTAATTTAATCTCAGATATTTCAAAAATTCAAGACATTATTTTAAATAAAAGCTATTTTTTAAATGATATTTAATTGACTTGAGGGTGCTTGTGTGGAAACATTCTGTCAAGGAGGAAGGAATTTTCCTCTACTCTTCTAGGTTCTTCTGGCTGATCTAAGAATTAAAATGACATGAGACAGATAATTAGAAGAAAATCAAACAGAAGTTTAATAACTTGTTTACATGGAAGAGACCCAGGAGAACTGAATAACTTGCCAAAATGGCTGAAGCCATCGCCTTAAACACCATCTTCAGCTAAAGACAAAAGATGTTGGGGGTAATGGTTTGGGACTTCACAGGGGAGAAAGGAAATTCACATGAAGATGGAAAAGCAAGTGTCTGGTAAACAAATGTTTTCTGGGCCATGCAGAGACAATGGGACACAGAGAGGAATTTTAACAAACAGACTTTGCTAGGTTCCTCCCTGTCTACACATCTAGTTCATATTAGAGTTATTATATCTATGGTGATCACTCTCATCCTCTGTCTGTGTTCTTTGAGGCAGTTACGGGGAAGCTCAAAGTGTTGTCCTGAGCCTTTCTTTGGGCTTTATTTTCAGCTCAAAATAATCTGCATGCTAGAGACATTTTGGGGTGGCAAATTTTGTTCCCCTACAGTTCTCTATCTTCTCTGATTAAAATATTTTAGTTTGTCAAATTATTATTCCTAAGCAGCAAATACTATTAATAATTGCATACCATTTTCATGAAAATGCCAATTTTCTACATTAAAAACATCACTAAAACTGATCAAAATTTGATTTTGAACATTTAATTATCTTCAACACTTCAAAATTCAAGATATTAAGAAAAACATGTGTACTTAACTTTTTAAAAAGATCCTTATTTTTCTGACTTGGAGAATATTACTCTGTAATATTTGTATTTTTAAAAAATGAGTAAGCTATCCTACTGAAAACTGAAAGTAAATTTATTCAATGCAGCGAATAAATGACTGGTGTGATGGATTCATATGGGTTATCCTTGGGTTATCCTAAGGGTATCTAAATTTAAATCTGAAATGATGAAGAGTTCTGCAGTTGTACCAAGTTTCTTAACACTCCCCAGTATTTGACTTGTGATAGGAATCAAATCTAATTTCACAGTTTGATAAGAAAAACTTGGGTACCATAGAGGAAAAGATAAATAAATAAACACGTAAATGAGCTTGAATCCCACTGCATCCTTGGTTCCCCATGACACTGAGTATGACAAGTTATTGTCTACCCTCCATGCTTCCAGTTTCATTCGTAAGGAATATGGAGTGGGGAGAGAACAACACTGAGGGTCAGGAGATACTTTTTTGGTCTCAACACCAACTGAAATCTAATTTTGCTTAGGCCTATGCTGTTTCTATGAAAAGTACTTAGAAGTTCCAGGCAGCACAATCCCAGTTGTTCTGTATAGTATTAACTAGTTTCATACTGAGCATTGTAAATTACAAACCAACACAAACTTTGACCTCTATAAATAAATCTCTTGATTTTTAAACTGCCATAGAAAGAAAAGTGATGATGGAAAGAATCTAAATAATGTCGGTGCCACTTACTTGGCATTTCAAATTAATATGTAGTCACATGAAAAGTATTTAAAATCCTTATTATCTGTCTGAATTCTATGCCAAGGTTTCTGATAATTTCTGAAGATAGCTCTCAGGACTATGCTTTTAAGCTGCTAAATCGTTTTTATAATGGACATTTTTATTAAAGTTGGGAAAGTTTTAGTGAGGAAGGCACTCTCTAGAAATACTGTAGATGAAGAAAAGGGTGAGATACTACCCTGATGGCTTATTGAGTGCAGCATAAGTAAATTAATCATTGTTGCTGCATCTGACATGATAAAGTTGTTTGGCACAAATAAGGGCATATATAAAATTGATGGGCAATTTCTTTGGAATTACAATTGAGATGGGATGAGCTGCCAAGATTCTTTTTATGAAGCAATCTCACAGCATTCTCTTGGGCTGAAATTCTTGTCAGATAATGTTAAAGTCAGGCTCTGCTACTTATTTAAAACTTGCATATCCAGAGTACGCACCAGCTGAAATCAGACAAGAAATGTCAGATTTTCTTCCTAATTATCCAAAACAGAGTCAATTCAAATAACAGAGAAAGACCCCTGGAGTGGGAATTAGGAGTCTTGATTTATTACATCAGCTAGACCTGTATCACTCACTGTGTGATCTTCACTAGGGTCTCAAACCTGCTTGGGCTCCACTCTCTCATCTATAAAAGACAGGGGCTGGTTTAAGTCAATGGTTTTCCATCTCAGAGTCTGTTATGGGTTGAATTATGTGCCCCCCAAATTCATATATATATATATATAAGTACTAACCCTCAATACCTCAGATGTGATCTTACTTGAAAATAGGGTCTTTGCAGATGTAATTAAAGTTAGGACGAGATCATATTGGAGTAGGGTGGGTCAATATAACTGGTTTAAATTTGAAATGGCACTGAAAAATGGGACAGTTATCAAGTGTTGAGAAGAAACATGTCAGTAAAATTCCAATTTCACTTCGATAAATTAAGATCAAGTTTTACGAAAAGCATGACTTAACTATTCTTTAATTATAGATAGCGCAAATTTTAAAAAGTGTTTTGGGGATTATACTTATTTTACTAAATAATCACAAGTCATGTTATATAAATAATTTTTCATGGGAGAAAAATCCCACTGCATTTAGGCAAAGATAGAACCACACTGTGGCAGCCTGAATAATGTCCTCCAAAGTTATCCAGGTTCTAAAACTTGAAGCTTATGAATTTTATTTGCACGGCAATTGGGATTTTGCAGATATGATTAAATTAAGGATCTTGAAAAGTTTAGCATGAATTATCTGGTTGGGCCCTCAATGTAACCACAAGTGTCCTTATAAAAGCAATGAAGAGGGAGATTTAACTATAGAAGAGGTGTAGGAAATGTGGTAACTGAACAAGAGATTGGTGTGATGCAAGAAAGAGGTTATGAGCCCAGGAATGCAGGAATCGCCCAGAAGCTAGCAAAGGGAAAAATTAGATTCTCCCTTCAGAGCCTCTGGAAGCAGCCAGTGCTGCTGACATGTTGACTTTAGCCCAGTGGAACTGACTTCAGACTTTTGACCTGCAAAATTGTAAGGTAAATTTGTGTTGTTTTAAGCCACTAACAGTTACAACAGCAATAGGACAGTAATAAATATATCATTTCTCACATTCTTCTCTCTGAATTGGGATTCTTTCCCCCTCCTATGTAATTCCCTTTCAGTCTAAGACAATACAGGCAACCTTCTGTCATTTGACTCCAATGATTCACTAATACAGCGGTCCCCAACCTTTTTGGCACCAGGGGCCACTTTCGTGGAAGATAATGTTTTCATGGAGGTGGGGGTGGGAGGGGACGGTTCAGGTGGTAATGCGAGCGATGGGGAGTGATGAGGAGCGGCAGATGAAGCTTCGCTTGCTCGCCGCTCACCTCCGGCTGTGCGGCCCGGTTCCTGGCAGGCTTCAGACCCAAGGACTGTTGCTGGTCCACGGCCTGGGGGTCGGGGACCCTTCCACTAATAGATAGGGCAGCTTTTCCTCTCTGCTCTACTGTGAAGGAGGCAGTTTTCCACCTATTGAACCCAAAGTAATAAGGGTAGATACAAACTGTGTACGTCTTGTATTATGTGCCGTGAATAAGTACCATGAATAAGAAATATGGGAGTCATTCATACACCCAATACATGGCGACAAGCTACTACTATTAAAACTGTCATTTAGGTGGAGTGGTTTGGGGAGGGCCTTTCGATTCACACTACTTATATTTGGTGATATACAAACAAAGGCTTTAAAATTCTCTAAGCAATTGGAAATACATTAATTGCAATAATAGTGTTTATTCTCTTTTCCAACCTAAAACTGAAAATCCCATGCATTTTGAGAGATCTCAATACATTTGAAATCAGTGAAAAACACAGGTTATCCAGCTGGTGATTGTCATTAATTAGAGTCAAATTAGTTAAAGGAATAAAATTCCAAAAAAATGAAAAGCTATTTTCTGGCTTGGCTCTCTCATTCTTGTTGAAATGTCCACTTTAGCAGATAATTATCCTGAGAAAGAATAAAAGGAGATCAATTTTCTTTGAGGAATTCAAGGTCATGCTATAATACCGTGAAGTATTTTTTTAAATGGAGGGAACACTTTTATTCTGATATTATAATAATATCACCACATTATGCTAGTAAAATGACAAAATATGAAGAAAGGACAGATCAAAAAATCCATGATAAAGAGAACATTTAAAAAACAGGGAGAGGAAAAAAGACACATTACATACAGGGAAAAACATATTATGATTGCAACTTCTTCTTGGGAACAAAATAATCCAGAAGTCAATAAAATAATATTTTTAAAGTGATAAAACTATGGCACACAAACTCAACAAACCTTCTCTAAAGAGTTCATTAATCTTCTGAATATCTTTTGAAGAGAAAAATAAAGAAAAATTTTCTCCAGCAGACCTGTACTACAAGAAATGTTAAAAGAAGCTCTTCTAGTGGAAAGCAAATGACAGCAGATGGAAACCGGTTCTATACATGAATGAAGAGTTCTGGAAATGGCAAGTACATGAGTAACAGAAGACAATTTTATCTTTATTTGCCTTCAAAGATGACTAACTGTTTAAAGCAAAAATAACAACAACAAAACATGTGTTTTATAACATATGTAGAAGTAGAAGGTATGATGATAATAGTACAAAAGATGGAAAAGAGTACAGAAAGAATGTTGCTAAAATTTTATCACAGTATTCTCTAAATATTATTATTATATTCTATGTAGAGGATAATATGGTAATTCAAATATATTTATGGTAAGCAGAATTTACATTCCTTTCAGGTGAACATGTAACATTCACAGGACATATCATACACTAGTTCATGAAACAAATCTCAATATAGTCAGGCCAAAATAGAATTAAATTATAATTATAATTTATAACAAAAAGACACCTAGAAAATCTCCACATATTTGGAGTTAGAAAAAGCACTTGTAAGACAGCCCATGGATCAAAGTAGAAATCACTAGGGATATTAGAAAATATGTTGAATTGAACACTATTGAAACACAAAATACCAAAATTGTGAGATGAAACTAACACAGTGATTAGAGGGAAATTCGTAACTCAAAATATTTATATTGGGAACCATAACGGTCTAAACCAATCATTTAAGCATCTGCCATATGAAACCAGAAAAGGAAGAACAAATAAAACTTTAGTTAGGGGAAGAAATGAAATAATAAAGTCAAAAATGTAAATCATTAAGATAGTAGACAAAAGAGGAAAACCAATGAAACTAAAAGCTGGTTTTTTAAAGATCAATAATATTGATAAATATCTATCTAGTCTAAGAAAAATAAAATAGAGAAGACCCAAATGACCATATCAAGATTAAAGTCAGAACATCACTATAAATTATAATGATAGCAAAATAATATTTAGAGAATATTAAAAGTAATTTCATGATAAAATATTAAAAATAATCAAAAGAAACAAGGAAAACAAAATACAAGTAACAAAGAACACTGGGAAACAAAGGAAACAATACCAAGATGATATACTTAAACCCAAACATATCAGAAATTTCATTAAACAAATATGGCCTAATTCAATGAGATTTGACAAACTATATGAAATATAAACATTTTTGGAAAGACTCCTTTAGTAATAACTCTTATTCAAGAATAGATGCAAATCTCAATGGCCTATAAATAAATTAAAGATACTGAATTACAATTAAAGACCTTGGCATAAAGTTAACTCCAAATTCAGATAGCTTTACTAGAAATTCTGTTAAACATTAGGGAAAAGATAATAATAATCCTACCAAAAACTCTTTCAGAAAAAGAAGAGAGAATGTTTTCTAACTTATTTTAATTGGCCAGTATTATCTTAATGTCAAAACCAGACAAAGACATTATAAGAAAAGAAAATTATAAACTAACTTACTCATGAATATAGATTCAAATATCCTTAGCAAAATAATATCAAATTGAACCCAGCCATGTGGAATTAATCTTAGCAATGAAAGGTCAGTTTGACATTAGAAAACCAAGTCAATTTAATTTACCACATTAACAGAATAAAGGAGAAAAGCCATATGATAATCTCGATTGATGCAGAGAAAGCATTTATCAAAATTATAAACCTATTTATGATAAGTCTCAGAAAAGTAGAAAAACAAACGGCATCTACCAAGAAAAAATAGTGAACATCTACTTAATGATAAAACACTGAAAGCTTTCTCTCAACGACAGGGAATAAGGCAAGCGGACTGGGTATCCATTTGAAAAAAAAAAACACAACAACTTTGATTTTACCTCTTGTTAGACCTTCCCCACAAAAACTCTAAATAATATAAAAGTATAGTAAGTTAAAACCATAACACTTACTTTAGAAAACATAGGGTATTATTTTTGCAAAATCAGGTTAGTTTGTTAAATAGGGTGCAAACTGTAAAGGATAAATAAATGTTAAACTGAATATCAAAATGTAAATTTCTGCTCTGTAAAAGCCATTATTAAAAAATTAAAAGGCAAGAATTTACAATATTTATTTCAGTAGAAGGACTGGTTTCTTGGACAGTATGTATATATATATATATATGTATATATATAGTAAATATATATCTATTTTTTATCTTCTACCACTCAAAAATAGGAAAGCAAGCAACCCAACTAAAATTGGTCAAAAAGACAATCAAGGGATATTATGAGGGTATTTTTACAGTGATACTACTGTTCTACATATTGATTCTGGTATTGATTATACAACTGTACGCCTTTGTCAAAATTCATTGAACACTATAGCAAAGCAAGTAAATTTCACTGTATGTAAATTTGTCAATATATTTGAATAGGTACTTCCAAAAAGAGATATGTAAGCCAATAAGCACATGAAAAGATGTTCAATACAATTACAACTCGGACAATGCAAGTTAAAACCACTATACACCTAGTATAATGGCTAAAATTAAAAAGACCAAAAACACCTGGTGTTGTCAAGAATGTTGTGAAGCAACTGGAATTTTCATTCACTGATGTTCAAAACCTAAAATGGTACAACCACTTTAGAAAACAGGCAGTTTCACATAGAATTGCAATATACAATTACCACGTGACACAGTAGTTCAACACATGGGTATTTACTCAAGAGAATAAAATAAAATTAAAACTATGTTCATGGAAATTCCTATACTTAAATAAGCATAGCACTTTTACTCATATTGGCCCCAAACTGAAAACAACTCAAATGTCCATGGACTAGTGAGTGGATAAACAAATTCTGGTATATCCATATAATGGCACACAACTCAGCAATCAAAAGAGACAAACTATGGTACATGCACAACATGTTAGAGTTGCTAAAGCATGCTAGTAGAAGCCAGATGCAAAGGATCCCAGACTGTAAAATTTCATTTGTGTGCTAGACTAGGAATGGAGAAATTAATCTGTAGTGATACAAAGCAGATTCATGATTGCTAGGAGGCCAGTGGTGGAGGAGCAGGGTATGAAGTGGGCTTTGGGGGATGGCAAAGGGCACAGGAAAACTCTCTTGGGTGATAAAAATATTCTATATCCCGACTGCAGTGGTGGTTATAGGAGTGTACACTTTTGTCAAAATTCATCAAACTGTATGTTTAAGACAAATATATGTACATTATATACCTTGGTAATATTGATTAAAATAGCATTTTTGTTTTCCACATGCTTTATATGTTTAGATAGAAATAGCTATATAAATATGCAAAAGATACAAAGAACCAAAATACTATTTTAATCAATATTATTGAGGTATATAATACATATCTCTAACACAGAAAAATTAACTAGTTTTTTACACTTAATGACATTGAAACTTTACTTCTAAGCGTGTTAATTTAATTTTCAGTACTTCCATAATGGGAATTTTGAACAATTTCAGTCTCTTATATACTACTTTTCCCTTCTCTCTTCTTCTCTAGCAAACTATGAATGATGTTTAACCAAAGTGCTCTCTGTAGTGGCTCCTGTGTATGGCCACCCCAGACTAAAGTGTGACTGAGTATGAGCCTTTAAAATCTTTCACTGGATAAAATACCACAAATAAGCTCTGTTATAAGCAAATTCATATTCACAGGATAAAGTGGGATATGGAGAGTTTTTCATGTGTCAGTACTATTGCCTTAAAGGAAAACCAGATACAAAGACCTATAAAGTCCCCAGAAAATTGCTTTCTTTTGAGAAATACACATTGCAATCTTTTAAGCTGATTTCATTGACATAATCTTTCCCAACCTTTACCTTATTGACTTGAAGCCCTATTGAAACTAGATGAAAATCAGTGCCTCCTGACAATTGAAAAGCAGTAAGAAAAAATGGGTATGGCAGTGGAATAGGGTGATGACAGCTGGACATTCACTTGTCAAGCATATCTGAGATTTTTTTTTTTTTAAGATTTCAACTTGCTGTAGGCATCTGCACTTGCACAGGCACTGGGACACATTTGTTCAATTGCTAGTTTTGTTTTTAGAATATATGCTACCATTGGAATAAATACATCATAGATTTAGTGACTAAAGAGCAAAAAAATTAAAAAAAATAAAAAGGAAAGTCAGGATTGTGCTTACTTGGAAGCACTGGGTGTACAGGTGATTTTTTAACATTATGGAGATAAACTTAGATATTAACACATATAAGAGAAATGTGGACAAGAAGAAACATATAAGGAAATTTATTACAGCATTGTTAACAATTTTTTAAAAATGGAAAAATCTAAATGTCCATTAATAGAAAAATGGATTTTATATGTTTATAGGTTTCAATATAATACTGTAGTTTAAATCAGCTACATTTACTAATATGGAGAGTTTGCGAAACATAACAAAGATTGAAAAAAATTAAGAATGATAATTGTATGATAATAAATATATGAATTTGAAAAACCTGCCAAGCCATACTAAGTAATATTCACAGATATACACATCTGATGTAAAACTATAAAGAGACTATTAAAAGCATTTATGAAAATTACAACCAATGAATTTATTACAGTAGATATTTAACACTGGTGAAGCAGAGTGGGAAATAAGAGATTTCAATAATTTTATGTAAATAAATGAAGATGATCTAAATGACCTTGCTATAGAAAGGAAGTCAGGTACCATTACTTGAATTTGACAGAGACTCAAAGGAAGACAGAGGAGTGGGAAAGATTTACAGTAGAAAAAAGAAGAGAGAAGGCTTCAGGTATGCCCTGACTGGAAGCTGTTCGCATGGGAAGCTGGAGGAAGGCTAACTAAAATTGGGGCATCCTATGTAATTGTCTAGGGGAGTATGTTTGACTTTTTCCAGTCGGTCCTAAGTTGGACGTGGGGACAGAAATTAGGGAAGCTGTCAGTTATTCATGAAGTCCTGGCCATTTGGGGCTACTTGCTACAGGGGTTGTTGTCTGTCTTCCTGGACTGGTTGCTGCAGATCAGGGTTTGGCTTTGTGGGTTGGTTGCTGAAGGTTATGGGTGAGAGTTCTATTTTTATATATAGTCTGACCATCATCCATTTGCCTATTCAGTCTATCAATCTATAAGTTTTCATTTATTAAGGAAGGCTCACACTATTCATATAAGACAGAAATGTAATTCCATGGATGAATACTTAAAATGACAAGAAGTATCAATTTATATTAATAAAAATAAAATCTAACATTAAGATATTATAAATATGTTATTTTGCTATTTTTGGCATTTGCTGAAGGTTATCACTTATATGCTCATACATATAAGCACAATTCCTAAGCTAAAACTCTACATGTGTTTCCAAAATGCTGATTCTTAAAATATACAGCCCAAGACAGTTTTAGCATTCATAATGCACCCTATTATGTGACTAAAAATAAAATTTAATCAAGATATATTTCCATAACTGAGCACTGTAACTGGGCCTGGACAATGCAAGTAATATATTTATCAACATTATTTATTTTCTATTTTCTTTTATCTTCAATATTTCAATTTATGGGGCAGAAGTCTCTGATATTAACTTTTTTAAATAGCTGTTAAGCCAAATTATTGTTCTGCCCCTTAGCTAGTATAGTATGGGTGTTGATATATACCAACACAGTAGTATCTCTTGTGAAAAGAGAAACATGGACAATTCTGGTGTAATAAATGCTACTTTTAGAAGCCAAAGTTATCTATTTGTAAAATTGGTGTTTCCTTGAAAGAAGTCATATTATTATCAAGCTGAGGAACAAGTTTAACTTCATATCTGGTAGAACGTTACAGCCATTTTGATTTCTTACTTATTTTCATTTTGACGTTGCAAACTTTCCTTAGAGAAGAAACAGCAGGGGTTGTTATTGAGGAAATCATTATATTTTACAGAGGAGCTGACCGATTTGGGAAAGGGGCATGAAGATTTACTAATGGTCTGGCTTTTTTTCTTATAATCTATCTCTGATACATGGTATGATTGAAACGATAACTGGATGACTGCTATTAGGATTTTGTAAAGTTTTTGTTGGTTCCATTTTTAGGGGACAGTGCCCTAGACATCCAAATGGCATTAACAGGGATTGAAAATTATCTCCTTCCCACTCACTCAGCTTCAAAATCAGGTCAGGTTGTTCTGTAAATGAAAACCCAACTGAAGTAGTTTCTCTTACCCTCTTCTTTGGGTAAATCAGGATCTAGACTTCAAAGCTAAAAATGTAGTCTTTTTTAGGAGCAATACAATCAGTGCAGACAAAAGTAAAACTCATAGATCAACCTCTTCAAACTTTGAAACTAAGATGAAAAGACCCATCTAAATTCTATGGACAGTGAAATGCCATACTATTCATAGAAATTTTACTCATAGTTACCATTTACTCTGACATATTTGTTTTAAGAGTAGTGGGCTTAGTCATGCAGTCATTTAAGTGAGATAGTCTGAATGAATTTTGTTTTAATAAAGGCTATAGATACCCACTGTAGGTCCATTCTAAAGTTGCAACATATCTCAATGATTATGTGTCCTTTATATGTTAGAGTTGGCCAGCAAAAATCTTCTAAAATCTGTTTTAAGGAAAAATTTACATCCCTGTGCACCACTGCTGAGTGTCTGTCTTGTAAGTCTAAAGATTGACTACATTTCAATTTTATCCCTCATGTAGAAAAAAAGGATCTTTTTAATTAACATGTTGAGCATCTTTTTTAAAATCTCAGGAAAATGTGAGAAATAATACTTAAAAAAATGCCTACATCCTTAAGAACCTCAAGTTCAGTATGGGAGACAAATTCATAGGTCATAAACTATATGCTAAAGTTTTCTAAATGTTGTCCTCGAGTTTAGGGTACCACAGATAAGAAAATAACCAACTCTTTAGTAGAACTGATTAAGGCATTATAGGGAAAGCAACCTTTAATATGAATTTGGAATCATGAAAAAGAGCACAATAGACAGAAGAAAGGGGAAAAAAAAGAGAAGAACCTTTAGGCAGAGGCAAGAGAATGTTCTAGAAAGTGTGAAAGGACACCGTGTATTTGAGGAAGTTCAGTTAGGCTGGGGCATAGAACCTATCACTGAAGATATGTCATGATGCACCTTCCCTGACAAGACAAAGAATCTGAACATTGGCTCATAGGCAGTGAGCAGCCAATACACATGACCATATTTAAAATTTATGTATTTATTTTTAAAAAGATAATTGACAGTAGTACCACGAGCTATGAGTGGAGAATGAACTATGAGAAGGAGAAATAAGTGTCAGGAAGTTGGTAATGAGGCTGCTTCAGGATCAATAATCTAATTCAAAAGCCTGTTAGGTAGGGAGGAAGTAAAGAATCCAGCCTCCATTTCTGAGGTGGCAATTAATGATTGATTAGTCATGAATGGGAAAGAAAAAAATTAGAGATTAAGATTCTAGTTTAGGTAAGGACAGTGGTACAAATTATCAAACTGAGGGATATTATAGGAGAAGCAGATTGAGGAGGCTGGGATAGAGAATGAAAGTAGAAATAAATGAGATCTCTGTGCCAGTGGTGATTTTGAAATTCCTAAAGGATGCTCATTAGACATACAGGTTTGGATCTTGACCCATAAACCCATAAATTCAGTAGTTGATGTTCTGTCAGCTGAGGAGCTCACCCAGAAACAGTATAACAAATCAGAAGAGGAAAAGTCAAGAATAAAACTCTAAGGAGCTATGTAGCATTTGAAGGGGTATGAAGGAAGAGGATTCAAAGAGGAACACTAAGAAAAACTCATACAATTGTAAGTTGTTGCTGGTGCTGATAGCGTTCTAAAAGCCAAAAGAGATCATTTACAAAGTTCAGAGTCAACTCTGTCAAGGAACAGCACATGTATCACAATGTTGCCATGGTAATACTTTCATGGATGATTTTTCAAACAACCAGGTGAAGATTATGTACTTAAAATGCCATTATTTTCAAAATGCCTTTTTCTTTTATCTTGAAAAGATAAAAAATGAATGTTGCATTTAACATTTTTCGGGTTTTTTTGTTTTTAATTTAGTGCTGTGTCAATTTTAGATTGAATTTGACTGAGTAACAGAATACCAAAAAATTATGGTTTAATCACTCAAAGATTTAATTTCTCATGTTAAAAAAAAAATGAATGTAGCCCTCTCTGGGCTCCTACCTTAGCTTTACAGCCTCTTGGATCTGTCTCTTTCATCTTCTACTTCACCTCTTACCATGTGGCATCCATTCTCAAGGTCAGGATGGCTGCTGAAGCTCTAGTTATCACATCTGAATTTCCAGTCTAATAAAAAATAAAAAAAATTTTAAAAAAAAGAGTGGTAAAAATGATGTTCCTCTCAGTTGAGTCAGATCCGTTGAAAGAACCTTCCCAACACATGTTTTCTGGACCACATCTAGGTTCAACATCGTTGGAAATGTAGCATTCATTTCTAGCAACAATGGACCAAGATAAAATTTAAAGTCTGTTAAAGAGAATGGATGTTTGGTAGGTTATTAGCTATCTTTGCCATGAGCTCCTAATATATGGAAAGGTTTGACGGATTTGAAAAAAATATATTAAAAAAATTTAAATGTGGTCCCTTCCTTTCATCAAACAACTAATAGTCAAGTAAAAAATCATATATAAAAACAAAATATAGAAACAGTATTTTTGCCATTAAGAAGATAGGTACCAAGTACAATGGGTTAAAGTGGAGATGTAATCCCTGATAGAATGTAAATTTTCCAGGTGGCTAAGACTGGGGCAGGACATAGGAGGATGGAAGACTCAGGGGCAGAGAAAATAATATGTTTTGGTTAAAGTACCAAAAATAGCATAATGAGAATAACACTGGGTCTCAGAAATTGAAATAGAAAATTCAAACTGACATTGAAAACTTAGGAAGATTCACTTATAAAGAGAAATTCAGGCACTTGGGTACATGGAAACTTCTAGGCCCTAAGTATCAACTACTGAGGAATTTTACATGAAAGCTACTCCCCAAAACTGCAAGACAAATTCTTTAGTAAAGGTGTGTCACCTCTACTCAATTTGTTAATTTTTTAGAAATCCTTATGCTTCTCTAAGGAATGAATTGCCATAAATAGTGTACAAAAGAAGAAGAGAAAGAGGTATGCGTTTTATAAATCTTCAAGTATTCAATTTAGATAAGTTTAATTTTTGAAGAAGGCAATCACAAAATGTATTTTAGGTGTATATTAAATTTTATCCCAAATGAAGATTCAAGGTTGTGTTTAGAGAAATTTAAAACACCTGATTGAAACAATTGATGTTTAATCAGGAGGGTTTTTTCATACAATGTGCAATTTGGTTTTCTGAATTTTTTTTAGAGATACTTGCCCTTTGATAATTGTTATTATTTTAAGTATTTTATTAAATTATTGGTTTTCTGATGTTTTTCGTGTATTACTTATTTCGATCATATAATAATACTAGCATTTACATTTTCTAACTTGCTTAACCTTACAACCCTCTGTAATAGATACCATTATGAATAAAATTTTACAGACAAGAAAATGTAAACATTGTATGTTCTAGCCTTTCCTTTCAAGGAATAGGGAGATATCACCTTCTAGATATGGTAATTATTAGCTATTCGTAAACCCTGTCACTCACCAGGGTATTCTATAGGAGTATGAAAGTTATTTCTTCCCATGAATTAGTTTGATTTATAAAACCAATTTCAATGATTCTTTCCAAATCCAAAGAAACAAAGAGTTACATAGTGATGAAATCAGCATGGTCTTTTAAACCTCAGAGTTAAAATAGTGCTCATATTCTCAGTTAAAATAGTACTTATCCAGGGCTTCCCTTCCCTGGTGGCGCAGTGGTTGAGAGTCCACCTGCCGATGCGGGGGACACGGGTTCGTGCCCCAGTCCGGGAGGATCCCACATGCCGCGGAGCGGCTGGGTCCGTAAGCCATGGACCCTGAGCCTGCGCGTCCAGTCTGTGCTCGGCAACGTGAGAGGTCCGCGTACCGCAAAAAAAAAAAAAAAAAATAGTACTTATCCAGACTGATTTATGGAATCCTTCTCTCTCCTATGTGCCTTTTTCCTAGAATGTTTGCCTGTTTGGGGTACACCTCTTTATTGGGGCAGATAGAGTCCTGAAGCCCTTTGCTTATAAAGTGGAACACATTAGGTATCATACGTTGTTTTTGTCAATAACACATGAGCAGCCTCCAAGAAACTGATGCAAAATCTAGAGAATGAAGATGCACGTGATACTCTCAATTGAACTGAGCAACTACTTGAGACATTGCAAGTAAGGGAGAAGAGAAAAAGCTACAGGTTTTTTAAAAAAAAAAAAAGCCACTTTTTTTTAAGCAAAGCATTTTGGGAACAACTCTCAGTCTCAAAGACGCTATGGCCACCTTATTTGCAGCTGCCAATTCTACTTTCTCCCTTTCTTTTCTGATTCCTTTATAAATCCAGAGAGCTCTAATGCTTCAAAAGAAAATTGTATCACTTATTGGCCTTAGGTATTATGAGGCAGGAGAGTCAACAATAGATTTTTTTTTTAACAATAGATTTTTAATCTCCCACTGTTGGGACCATTAAAACATCAAAATCAAAACTGCTTTAAATAGAACATATCAATTTCCAAGATATAATTTTTCAAGTACGTTAGAACATTACTGAAAGAAGTTCCCTTAAGCCAGGGTATGCTAAAGAGTGTATTTTTCTTAAACGCCATCCAAGAATGTTAGTTAATTAAGAACTTGAAAGGCAGTTAGGTGTAGAAAATGATTTTAGACTTGGATCACGAATGTTGGAGTCAGACAGGTGTGCAAATAAATTTTGCTCAACTGAGTATTGTGTACTCTTAAACCCTTTCCATTTCTGGAACTTGATAAAATGCAAATGACACTTTGCATGACAGTTAAGAGGATTAAAATAGGTCACAGGAAGAGAATGTTGATCACATTGAGTCTCTGTAAATAATATTTATTGTGCCTGTTTGAAGTGCTATATTAGTGTGGTAATGCTAGATAGATCTTGAAATCTTCAAATTAGCATCTATGTACTCCATCTACCCTGTGTTAGGCATTGTATTATTTCTTGGAGTTTCAGAGAAAGCAAAGACCCAGCCCCCATTGTTGTCTACTCTAATGGGGTAAACAAACAAATAAACAGGTTGTTTTACCATAATTTGGTAATTTGTACCCCTATACTTAAGATGTCATTTTTAAAATCTAGCTGCTTTCATGATATTTTTTCTTGCATTTGTTTTTTAAACAGTTATAATTTGATTATGATGTGTCTAAGCATTTTTTTCTTAGAATTTATCCTGTTTGGGCAACTTCTTGAATTTCTTGAAGCTGTAAATTTTGTAAATTTATATATTTCACCTAATTTGATAAGTTTTCTGTCATTATTTCTTCAAACAGTTTTTTTTTTTCCTCCTCTGCATTTAAAACAGCAATTATCTATTTATTAGCCTTTAAAAATTCTCCTACAGGGCTTCCCTGGTGGCGCAGTGGTTGAGAGGCCGCCTACCAATGCAGGGGACACGGGTTCATGCCCCAGTCCGGGAAGATCCCACATGCCGCAGAGCGGCTGGGCCCGTGAGCCATGGCCGCTGGGCCTGCGCGTCCGGAGCCTGTGCTCCGCAACAGGAGAAGCCACAACAGTGAGAGGCCACAACAGTGAGAGGCCCGCGTAACGCAAAAAAGAAAAAAAAAAAAATTCTCCTACAAGTTACTGAGGATCTGTCCATTTTTAAAAAAGTCATTTTTCCCTTCTATAAATCTGATTATTTCTATTGGTATAATTTCAAGCCTACTGATTCTTTTTTTTGGCTTTTCAGAGATTCTAGGAGTAAGGACCAGAAATCTGTGGGGTTTTCAGCTCTTTGACATATAATTTACATATCATGAAATTCATCCATTTAAAGTGTACAGTAAATGTTTATGGAGTTGTGCAACTGTCACTTCATCAATTTTAGAAGATTTCATCACTCCAAAAAGAAACCTCATATCCTTTAGCCCCAATTTTATCTCTCAATTATCCTATGTGCCCCAGACCTAGGTAACCACTCATGAACTGTCTGTCTCCATAGAGTTGCCTATTCTGGATATTTTACATAATATATGTGGTCATTTGTGATGACTTCTTTCACTTATCATAATGTTTTCAAGGTTCATTCCTGTTGTAGCATGTATAGTACTTCTTTTATGGTTATGTAGCATATTTTATTTATTCGTCAGTTGACAGACACTATAGGAAATACTCTAGTTGTGTTGAGTTTCTTGGCTATTTATTCACAGTAAGATTCCTGGGTTTTGTTATACATTCCCATTTGCTGGCATCATTGGAGGAATCAGGCCATTTAATGTCATCCCTTTGTGCATCCATTGGGGGATGGGGGGTTGTACAGAAGTTTTGTTTGTCATATAAAGGAAAATCACAAGGGAGAACACAGGCATAGGCCCTATACAACTGTTGTTCAAGCCCAGCCCACTTCCTGTTGAGTTTGTTGTTCTCACCACATTTGGAAAACCTGCTATGGATCACCACTAAAACCACATGTGACTATAAGTCAGTCACATAAGAACATATACTATATGATTCCACTTATGAGGTATCTAAAATATTCAAATTCATAGAATCAAAGAGTAGAATGGTGGTTGTCCCTTCAATTTTCCCCACATCCTCCATCAGGACTTAAAAGATCTAACTTTACCTCTATTATTCAGTTCTGATACAACAGGTAGATGTTCCACATTATTCAGAGAACATATAAGCCTGTAGAAAAGATTCCACTTATTTTTTCTCAGTCTTATCAGAAAAGGGACATAAAGTCTCAAAAGATAAATTATAATTTTGTCAAAGCACAGTTCATTATTTAGGGAATGACTTATCTAAGGAGAGAAAAGCACTCTCTCCTGACAGATTAAATACTATTTAAACTCATCATAGACCCTACACACACACACACACACACACACACACACACACATGCACACACAGTGTTAGCCCTTGCTCAAAAAAATTACACTTCCTTACCACCCAAAATCTTCTGGAAAGGTTGGAAGGAACAATAGCATACTTAAATTAAAATCAGCAAAACTTTCAGAAATCCTTGAGTTCCCTTGGCCAAAGGTACTGGCACTACACCTTATAGCCATTTGGGCCACAGTCGAAGGAACCTATCAGTTATCCACTAATGAATTGATAGCTGGTAGGCCATGCCTTTAGGAAAGTTATCTCTGACACTAGACTCTGCCCTACTGCATGCAGACAGGGCAAAATATTGAAAGGAGTTCATGTACTATATCCATGTACTGTACACATTAAGGCTGCCTTTCCACATCTTCCTAAACAGACTCTTCGTGAATGTCAACTCAGAGATTTGATCTTTTGGAGGAGAGATCAGAGAAAATATGTTCTTGAACGTTTTCAGGAGAGACTTTATCAGGTATTGGGAAGAACAAATACAGGGAATCAAACCTTGGGTTTGAATTTCACAACTGGGAAGAAATTTCAATTTCTTCACAACTGGAAGTCTACTCCAATAGGGAACCTCAAGCTGAGAACTGGCAGAGATCCCCTAGAAGCAGCTGATATTTGAAAGCAGACAGCTGATCCAAGATCTTTGGGACAAATGAATGACTTCAAAGTAAACAGCTTCTTCCCAAGATGTGTGACCAACACTCGTATCTAATTCTTTTTTCTCTTTCATACGCTTGATCATAATCATGCTTCTCATTTCCTATAGACCCCTGTTTGTCATCCACTTATAGTGACCCTTTTCCTCTTTTCTTCCCTCCTTACTATAACTGTTAATTTAGAACATTCTCATTCTAACGCCACTGACTTCAGTCTTGCTGACAGCTAAATTTGCCATCTATTCACAAGGCCCTAATGATAAATTTTAAAAAACCTCTGGGCAATGCTGGACTCGTCAAATGAGACCATAAGGAATTATAGCCAATGGTATTTCTATTTTCACTTAACATGAACAAATGATGTTAAACTAATCAAACCATTGTTTTGTTAGTGTCTCTCTCTCCCAGAGAAAAAACAAACTATTACAATCTATCGACCAGACAAGAAACAGCTCTAAATTTGAATTCAACAATGTTCAGAGAACAATGAGCAAATACTTGCCATCTGGAAAAATTTAACAGAAGTCCATACATGTAACCCAGCTAATGTAAGGCCTTCGTTCCAGTCTGTGAACTGTGAACACTTTTTTTTTTTCTGTATCTCCACATGCCTCTATTGGATACTATTTCCTTTGATGCCATGGCACCTATCCTGTTTACCCATAATAACACCTCATGCCCATTAGGAATAATATTCTAAGACTTGTCTATACACTAAGATCCTAATTTTATAAATCACCAAGCCTAGAAATTGCAGCTCAGATATAAGCTCCACAATGAGGCCACCCTTGATTACTCAGGCAGTCTACCTGGGGGAATTACTACCTTATTATTTATGCAAAGAATCAGAACAGTGTTCCCATCAGTAGTATTAATACAAACAGAAAAGACTGTAAGAAATGTATCACTAACTCTGGGAGAAGTTATTAATGATATCATCTCTGCCTCACCTGGAAAAATGATCAGTCTCACTCAACTCATTGGCATAAGTAATGATGGACAATCACATTTCTCCAGGTTTTTTTGTTGGCTAGTTGTGGTGGCATCTGTGCCTTTGCAATATTTCTTGCTGTGCTTGGATCAATGGAACAGACAAGGTAGAACAGGTTATGCATCACCTTAGGGAAAAGCTACTTGGTTGTCTAGGAGTTATCTTCATGGCCTATGGTATTTGTTTTCTTCACCTGGATTGAGCAACTGGGGGTCCTTATTCTAAGGCGTCTTATAGGGATTGTTATTATAATTTGCTTACTTTTTTTTTATCATATTGTTCAAGTTGCTGGTCCAGTGAATTCTATCCAGAGTCTTAAACGTTTCTGCACAGAGGGTTTCTCCTCAGATGATTGCTATGATGATGCAACAACAAAAAGATCAAGGACATCTTGCGACAGAGTTGACTATGGAGATGACTGAGCAATCTCTGAGTGGTAAAGATCTGCATCACTGGCTTTTCCTGAATTGCTCGACTTCTCACAAGCTAGAGGATGACCAAAAAAAGTACTGAGAGACTGAATATACAAATGGAAAATTTTCAGATCATACATGAAAACAACTCTGACCCACAATTTCTGCAGCAACCAGTCCAGGAAACCAAACCATACTTCTGCAGCAGTTAACTCATACTCATACTGGTCAGAATTTGTTTAGCAACTGTCAGCTCCCCTAATTTTTGGCCCTATTTCTACTTTGGGACCAAGTAGAAAACTGAATATGCTTCCGAAACCAATCATATTAGATGCTTTGCTTCTAAGCAGAATACTTCCAGCTCCCCCAGGCCAACAATCTTCAGTGCATACCTAAATCCTTCCCTTTTTCACTCTAAAGTTTTTTCACTCCCCTGCCTACCTTTGAACCTCTGCCAGACACAAAGATAGTGACTGATTCTCTTGCTATATAGCAAGCTCTGAACAAACAGCCTCAGCTTATCCTCATTTGAGTGGTCTTCATTTAATTACATAAGATCTTTATTTTAAAAATTTCAAAATTTAAACTGGATGAAAATAGTTTCTGACATAGTAAACTTGTATCTGGAAAAAGATACAAAAAATAAGAATTAACTCTTTGGATGGACTTCTTAGAGAAATTTACTGTATAAAATTTATAGTACTTTACCTGTTAGAATTGTATACTTTTCTATAAATATTATACATTCATACATAAATTATATGTTGGACTCTTCTTACCAGTATTTTGAGGCCGTACACACAAACACACACACACACACACACACACACACACACACACACACACAATATGTATTTTTATGTACACATCTATGTACTAAATGGTCACTTGGTAAAAAAAACACCCTATTTGTTCATGAATTGCTTTTTCAAATTTGATTTAGCTTTTCTCTCCCTTGTAAGGGTTTACAAAAATTACAAGTAGAAATAAAAATTAAAACTTTAAAAATAAAAAGTTTAGAGACATAACATATTGTCTATTTCATGGGTTTGTTTATTCACTTAGCTTTTATTTATTCCCACCATTTTCTAAGAACTCTGTTTCCAAAAAAAGAAAGGGAAAAAGACATGGCCCTTAATTCGATACCCCCAGACTTCACTGAGGGGCCTATATATGAAATAAAAATCAGGGTGAAAATTACACGTTATAAAAAGGGAGTACACACAATTCTAATAGAGCACATTGAAGGGAGGTATACTCTCCCCACAACATCAAAGATGGCTTTGTAAAAGGATTGCTGCTTGAGTTCCATCCTTAAAGAGTTTCTAGATGGAGAAAAAATGGAGGATATGACAGGTGCACAAATTAGAGCGTGCAGATTTGTGCAGGTAGGAAAAACCAGTGCTTTCAGTGGGAAGTAAGCATGTCAGTGTGGCTATACATAAAACATGGTGCGGAATGTGGAAAACCTAATCTAGGAAAATACGTAGAGTCTCAGTTATGAAGGGCCTCACATGTTGTGTTAACACTTTATCTTAAAGGAATATAGTCATTAATCAGGGGTACAACACAATCATATTTCTCTGTTAGAATGTACTGCTAAAATTGAATAGTGATTAGTAGCAGAATCTGAGAGACCTCAATTTATATCTGTATTAGGCAGAATAATGGTCTCCCAAAGATGTATATGTTCCAATCCCTAGAACCTGTGACTACGTTAGGTTACATGGAAAGATGTCATTAAGGTTGTTTATCAGCCGACCTTAAAATGAGAGCTTATTCTGTGTTACCCAGGTGGGCCCAACATAATCACAAGGGTCCTTTAAATGTGGAAGAGGGAAGCAGAAGAGTTAGTGTCAGAATAAATGCAAGGTAAGAAGGATGTGACTGGCCATTACTGCCTTTCAAGATGGAAAGGAGTAAAAGCTAAGGGATGAGGGCAGTCTCTGCAGACTTGAAAGGCAATGAAATAGATTCTACTTCAGATTCTCCAGAAAAGCTCAACATCGTGATTTTAGCCCACTGAGACCCATTTTAGACTTTCTAACCTCCGAAACTATAAGATAACACATGTGGTATTGTTTTAAGCCACTAAGTTTAGGGTAATTTGTTACATCAATAATAAGAAACTAATACAATATATTACCCCATCTAATAGATATGTGTGAGCTAAGGTTGAGTAAATTACTCAATGTTCTATTTCCCCAACTGTAATAAAAGATAAGAATATTATCCCATTTGTCTTCCAGGAAAATTGAAATAGTATACATGAAGCACTTTGCCTATTGTTGGTGTTATATAGCAGTAGGCAGCAGAAACAGTAGTGACTGTAGCATTATCTTTATCTGCTTCGTCATTATTGGACATTCTGTGAAATAAATCTTTCATTGGTAAAAGAAGACAAATTTCAAATTTTTTCATTAGATCTTATGAGACATGAGTTAGGTTCTAAACAAAGGTAGTAGTGGTGGGGTTGGTGAGAAGAGGATGATCTGAGAAGTATTTTAGGGAAGAATCAAAGACTTTTGGCGGTTAGAAATGGATAGAAACATAATAGGAAGACTTTTATCTTCTGTCTTGGATAACTGAACACATTTCACAAATAGCAATATGGTTTAATAAATCATGCCGCACTCTGATACATGAGAGCCTGTATAAGTCAGGCTGAGAGCCATATGAGAGGTTGTTTAAAATGCACAGCCTTTTTCTACTTTCTTAAAGTATTAAAGACATTAAATAACTCTGCTGAGCTGCAAGAAAAGCTGATCCAGTATCACATAAGCCCTGCTGTCCATTGCACATACTCTGCAAGATCTTCAATAGCATCTTAAAATCTACCTGATAACTCCATTAACACCTTTTTCTCTGTGGTAGCCTAATCTCCCACATCTTTAATAAAATGCTTGTCCACACAGTGATCACACTGCCCTCTGCTAATTTTGGGTACCTGAATGCTCTACCCTAAAAATTATCTTCCCCAAATAGCTTCCTTTTTAACCAAGGGTTTGAACAGCAGAGCTTCTTTGTTGCTATAGATTCTGGACATATATCATTTTGTCAACTCTTGTACATAATCCTCTCCTTCCCATCAACAGTTACCCAAGTAGACATTTTCCTTTACCTAATTTCCTTGTTAATAGGCAAATACTTATATACTGAGAACATATCTGGAGTCCTGCTGAAATTAGTCCTTGGACTTCTGCTGATTTTAATCTCTATAAATGATCTAGAGAAAGAAAATGACTGTGAACTAGCTGGAATTACTAATCAGCCAAAATTGCAGGGGAGGAGAGAAGTAGAGGAAGCTACAACCCAACACAGGTGGGGTTCAACATGCCCTGTAGCTAAGTGGGTATGTGGTAAAATATAAAACGGAACCTCATGAAGAGCTCTACACATTGGGCCTCAATGATTAAGAAATAAGTAATGCCAGTCAGTTGAAATGCGTGATGTTTGGGGCATAATTATGGATCAGTAACTCCAGAAGGGTATGAACTGTGGGAAGCTTCAATTAGACCAGAAAAAAGGATATGACCCACTAATATGGCACGCTTGGAAATAGATTTGCATTTCAATTTGTTTTAACTTTCATAAAAAAGTACTGCTGAGAAAAGCAACAAAAATGAGATATCAGGATTTGCTGTCAGAGTCATCTAATAAACTGGAGTGTGTACATGTGTGAGCATGCATGTGTATGTTTGGAGTTAAGTGTACCATTTTATAAGTTTTGATACATGTGTACACCCATGTAACTAGCACCTCTGTCTATCTATCTATCTATCTTTCCATCAGCCTAGAGCCTAGGAAGTGTTCTTGAGTCCCCTTAAAAGCAATCTCTTTTTCTCCATAGGCAAGCATGGTTCTTATTTCTATCTCTACAGATTAGTATGGAATGTTCCAGAATTTCATATACATGGAATCCTACAGTATACACTCTGTGTTTGGCCACTTCCACTCATTTTTAGGCTTCTGAGATTCATGCACACTGTTGGGTTTATTATTACTTCATATCACAATTTGTTTATCCATTCTCCGATTGATGGACACTTAGACTATTTCCAGTTTTGGGCTATTGTTTAAAAAATGAAAACCTTCTATGAACTTTCTTGCACAAATCTTTTTTAAGGATATATGTTTTAATTTATCTTACAATTGGGTCATAGGGTTGGTATATATTTAACACTATAAAAAATAGACCGAAAGGTTGGCAAAGTAATTGCATTAATTTACATTCCTACAAGCAAAGACTGAGAGTTCCAACTATTCCATGTCCTTGCCAACATTTTGTGTTGCACATTTTTACATTTTAACTATTCTATTTGAGGTAAAATAATTTCTTATTTTAAAATTTAATTGTATGCCCATGAAGACTAAAGATGTTAAGCACCTTTTCCCATGCTTTGGGGCCACAAGTATTTTGATCAATATAATTACGCTATTTGTGTTTTCATTATTTATTAAAAGGGAGAGAAAACATATATATAGTATTTTGTCAGATATAAATATTGCAAATTTTTTTGTTGTCTGTAATTTGCATTTTCATATTCTTAATAATGTTTTTAGATAGAAGAGATTTTTATGTCCAATATACCTTTTTTCTTCTTCTAAACAGTGTTTTTTGTCTTCTAAGAAATCTTTGGTCTATCCAAGGTCACAAAAATATTCTCTTACAGAGACTTTCTTCTACAAGTTTTAGACTTCATTTGTGTTTATATCTATGATACATCTGGAATTAAATTTTCTTTGTGATATGATGATTTTTTAAAAATTTTCCCTTTGTGTTTATTTAACTTTTCCATTCACATCTGTTGAATAGACTACCCTTCCTCTTTCAATTGGTTTGGCACCCAGCTAGAAAAAAAAAACAATCAACAGGATACATGTTGGTCTATTTCTGGAGCCTCTATTCTGTTCTATTCATCATTTTGTCTATCCTTATACCAACAGCACACTGGATAAGCTTACCTGTTTAGTGTAAGCCCTCCAACTTTAATATTATTTTCAAATTTGCACATAAAATTTTGTTTTCTCTTTTTTCTTTTCTCTTTTATATATATTCTAGAAATAACTTGTCAAGTTCTATTTTTAAAAAGCCTGTTTGGATTCTTATTGAGATTATGTTGAATTTACAGATCAATTTATAGAGACTGGCATCTTAATATTTAGTTCTCCAATCCATAAACATATCATATCTCTCTATTTACTTATCTTCTTTAATTTCTCCTAGTAATGATTCATGTAGTTTTCCATGTAGAAATTTCACACATTTAAAAACTTTATTTCTAAGTATTTTGCATTTTCTGATACAGTATACATAGAATGTTCTTATTTTATTTTAAAAATTTTACTCTGGGTATATAAGTTTCCTGGCAAAGTACTGCAAACTAGGTGACTTAAATCACCAGAAATATATTCTCTTACAGTTTTGGAGCCTAGAAGTCTGAAATCAAGGTGTAAATAGGGCTGGACGCCCCCTGAAGGCTCTAAGGAAAAATCCTTCCTTGTCTCTTCAAGCTTCTGGGGGCAGCAGAGGTTCCTTGCTTGTGGCAGCCTAACTCCAATCTCTACCTCTATCTTCATATGGCCTTCTTCTCTGTGTGTCTCTCTGTGTCCTCTCATCTTCTTATAAGGAAACTAACTGTAGGATTTAGAGCCCACACTAATCCAGTATGACCATCTCTTAACCTAATTAACTGCAAAGGCCCTAATTCCAAATAAGGTCACATTCTGAGGTCCTGAGTGGCATGAATTTGGGGGGAGGGACACCATTCAATACGTACAATACATTGAGTATATGGAAATACAATTTATTTTGTTTAATGAGCTAGTGTCCTATGACCTTGCTAAATTCATTGATTAGATGCAAAAGCTGTTTTACAGATTTTTAGGGTTTTCTTTTTACAGCCATGTGTGGTCATCTGTGAATAAAAACAGTATTACATCTTTCACTTCAGTCTATTTCTTTCATTTCTTTTTCTTTCCTTGTTGTTCTCAAGAAGATGTCCAGTACAATGCTAAGTAGAAGTAATAAGCATAATCATCTTCTCCTTTATCCAATTTTAGGGAGAGAGGATTATGGATCCTTTTTATCATATTAGGAAAGATTCTTTCTATTCTTACTTTGCTGAATTTTTTAAAATGATGAATGGCTGTTAGATTTTGCCAAATGCTTTCATTTAACACATTTATGAAGATGATCGTACTTTTTTCTTTACTTTGTTAGTGAGGTAAAGTACATTGACCGATTTTATTGTTATTAAAGCACCTTACATTTCTAAGATAAATCCCGCCTGCTCTATTGTGCTTTATCACTTATTCTTTGCTGGATTCTTTTTAATAATATTTTATTGAAGACTTTTGTGTTCTGTCCATGAGAAATGTTGGTCTATAATTTTATTTTATTGTCCAGTTTTGGCTATCAGGGTTATGCTGGCCTTGTAAAACAAATTAAGAGATGTGTCCTCCTCTTCTATTTTCTGAAAGAGTTTGTGTATGATTGGAACTACTTATTCCTTAATAATAAAGAAATTCACCAATAAGATTCTATGTACCTGAAGTTTTCTCTGAGAGGTTTTTGATGATTAATTCAATTACTTTAATAGACTTATTCAGATTTGTTATGTATTCTTTGTCAGTTTTAATAAATGCATTTCATAATAAATTGTCCATTTCAACTAGTTGAAGTTGTCAGCAAAAAGTAGCTCATAATATTTACTTGCTATGTTTTTAACATTTGTAGTATCTATAGGGAAGTCTTCTATCTTATTCCTGATACTGGCAATTGATATTGTTAGAGTTTTATCTATTTTATTAACCTTTTCAAAGAACCAGCTTTTGACTTAGGGTTTTGTTTTTGTTTCCAGTTTTATTGTTTTCAGCTGTTATTTTATTTTTTTCCTTCTTTCTACTTTTTATTTATTTAATTTGATAGTCTTTTTGTAACTTCCTAAAGTGAAAACCTAGGTCACTGATTTTAGAACATTTCTATTTTCTAATATTGACATTAAAGCCAAACATTTCCCTATAATAACCGCTTTAGTTCATACCCTAAATTTTGATATGTTGTATTTTCATTATAATTTAGTTTGAAATGTTTCCCATTTTTCTTTGAATCATGGGTTAATTAGAAGTATATTGTTTAATTTTCAAGTATTTTGGAATTTTCCAGATATCTTTCTGTTACTGATTTCTAACATAATTCTATTGCTGTTAGAGAACATACCCTGTAATAGGTTACTTTTTTTGCCAAATATTGAGCTTTATTTCATTTCCCAATATATGGTATATCTTGATACACATGCTATATGTTCGCAGCACAGTGAACACATTCTATTACCCTAACTGATTTGTTTCGTTTAACTGTTCTACAAATATTGATATTAGGCTGTATGGCAGAAAAAAAAGATGTGCCCCTCAGATTCCTGTTCATTAAAGGACACAATGCACAGCCGTGAGGACTGTGGTTACCAGATATTAACTCTTTTAGGTCTGCCTGAGCAGTTTAAAAATCATACTCATCAAGATCGCCCCAGCCAATGGCTGAACAGGAATGTAACACAAGGCCCTATCCTAGTCATTTCTTCTAATGTGAGATTCCTCTAACAGTCAATCTTTGCTCTGGACTTCCTGTTTGCCTGGAAAAAGAGATCGGCTTCACAGTTTGATACCTCTTTCTGCCGGATATTGCTTCTCCTATTTGCATTTTATAGGTGATACTCTGCAGTAAAACCTTTGCACTTCTAACTCCATCTCAGTGTCTACTTCCTGGAAAAACAGATACAGCTGTTAAAATCTCCCAGTATTTTTGTATATTTGTGTAATTTCCTGTTTATCTGTGTCAGTTTTCCTTAACACATTTTTAAAAGTTAATGTATCATTAATTTACAATATTGTATTAGTTTCAGTTGTACAACATAGTGACTCAATATTTTTATAGATTATACTCCATTTAAAGTTATTATAAAATATTGGCTTTATTCCCTGTTCTGTAAAATATAACCTTGTTGCTTATTTATTTTATACATAGTAGTTGTTCCTCTATCCCCTACCCGTCTTGTTCCTCCTCCCATCTCTCTTCTCACAGATAACCACTAGTTTATTCTCTATATCTGTGAGTCTCGTTCTATTTTGCTATATTTATTTTTTTAGATTCCACATGTAAGCAATATCATACAGCATTTGTATTTCTCTGTATGACTTATTTCACTAAGCACTTATTTCACTAATACCCTCCAGGTCCACGCATGCTGTAGCAAATGGAGAAATTTCATTCTTTTTTTAATGGCTGAGTAATATTCCATTGTATATATTTATACCACATCTTTTTTATCCATTCATCTGTTGATGGACACTTAGGTTGCTTCCATATCTTGGCTATTGTATGAATATTGGGGTGCATGTATCTAAACACTAATTTGAAAACACTTCATGCATTTGAATCTCTCTTATTAAGTGCACATACATGTGCACTTATTGTTTCCTAATGACAAGTTGAAAATTGTCCCTTTTTATCTCTGGAAGTATATATTTTGAGGCTTACTTTGCTGTTATTTAACTTGGATATCGGCAGGCGGACTCTCAACCACTGCGCCACCAGGGAAGCCCAGCAGTTATCTTATGTGTGATGTATGTGTGGTATATCTTTTTCTATCCTTTTTTCCATCTATCTTTGGTTTTACATTAAAGTATATTTATATATGTGGTACATATATACAATGGAATATTACTCAGCCATAAAAAGGAACAAAACTGGGTCATTTGTAGAGATGTGGATGGACCTGGAGACTGTCATACAGAGTGATGTAAGTCAGAAAGAGAAAAACAAATATTGTATATTAACGCATATATGTGGAATCTAGAAAAATGGTACAGACGAAGCAGTTTGCAAGGCAGAAATAGAGACACAGATGTAGAGAAAAAACATATGGACACCAAGGGGGGAAAGCAGAGGGGAGGGGAGGTGGTGGTGGTGTGATGAACTGGGAGATTGGGATTGACATAGATACACTAATATGTATATAATAGGTAACTAATAAGAACCTGCTGTATAAAATAAATAAATAAAATAAAATTTTTTTTTAAAGTATGATTTTTACAGGATAGAGTTGGGTTCCTCTTATCAAATCTGATAAATCTCTTCCTTTTAATTGGAAAGTTGGCACATTTACATTTTAATTACTTATTGGTATATGTGTGTATTGTTCTTTCATTTTGCTACTTATTTCTGTTCTGTTTGTCTGATTTTTGTTCCTCTCCCTCTTTTCTTGACTTATTTTGGGATAATTGGATATTAGTATTCATCTAGTATTTCATTTTAATTTATCAATTTATTTTTAGCTACACGCATTCATTACAATATTTCTTAGTGGTTGGTCTAGATATTACAATATTAATTCTTAACTCATCACAGTCTTTTCAGAGTTAATATTGTACCAAATTATGTAAAATGTAAAAATCTTAAATCAGTATAATTCCATTTAATCTTCAACCAGGTTTTTTGTATTGTTTTGATACATACTTTGCAGCAGAAAGCAAGCTGTCTTTTAAAAATTTTTAAAAGATAGTCTTTTATGTTTATCCACATATCTACCATCCTCAGTCCTTTTTGGTCAATCCTTAAAATCCTATTTTCCACTTGACGTCATTTTTCTTCTTCCTGAAGACCTTCATGTATCATTTCTTATAGTGCAGGTCTGCTAGTAGCAGTTTTTACCTTTCACTTACCTGAAAATATCTTTATTTGTGCTTCAATTTTGAAAGATATTTTTACTGGATATAAATTCTTCTTTCACAGGTTTTTATGCTATTTATCCCTTTTAAAGATACCATCCCATTGTCTTCCAGCCTCCACTGTTACCAATGAGAAGACAGCCATCATTTTACCCTCTTCTCCATATGTGACATGTCTTTTAACTCTGGCTATTTTCAAGATCGATCTATCTATCTATCTATCTATCTATCTATCTGTCTGTCATCCACCTATATCTCTGTCTCTCTTTGTCAGCTTTCAGTAATTTGCCTATGTTATTTTGAGGTGTTATGTTCTTCTTATTTATACTGCTTAGGCTTTACTGAGTACCTTAGATTCTTATTTTTATGGTTTTACCGAATTTGAGAAAGTTTTAGACATTGTTTTGTTTCTTCATATGTTTCTTTGGGCTTATTTTTTCTCTTTGTTATGGATTCCAATTACAGTATAGGTATGTTCACTAAGTGATATCATCCCATGAGTTACAGAGGCTCTGTTTATTTTTACCCTCTCTTGCAGATTGCATAGTTTTTTCATCTGCCTTTGTTTGGTCCATTCTATTAATTGTGAACCCTTTGTTAATTTTGTTAATTATCTTAATTTTGGACCCTTTGTTAATAATGGATGCTTTGTTTTGTCCCTTTTATTAATTTTATTTAATGTAGTGTACTTTTCAGTTCTGGCATTTCTATTTAGCTCTTTTTAAAATAATGTCCTTATCTCTCTTCTTTTTGACATTTTATGGGCCCTGTAACATTGAGATCTTTCATTTTTCTTTAACTCCAGGAAATTTATCTTGCATTTCTTAAAATATTTCTTCCTGTGAATGTTTTTAAAAGTTCTTTTCACTTTTCTTTTGGATTTTCAATATTCTTTTACTTCCTTGTTTCCTTCTGGGATAGTTCCTCAATCTAATTTTAATTATTACTACTAATTCAGGTATACCTGTCCCTCTAGTCCCTATATCTACTCTGTTTATTAGTATTCCTACCATTAAATATTCATTCCAGTATTTTTATCTGGCCCTTTTTGTTTCATATTGTCAATATTTTAAAATCTCCTTTAACATAATTATTATGCTTTTTTTTCTGCTTATTTCTAATTCTTGATCTATATATTCTGATGTTGCTCCTTCTAATACACCCCATTCCTTCAAACCATTAGAGAGATTCAGCATCTGGGAAAACAAAGTCTTCTTAGATTGAACTTTACCAACTCTAGTTGTTTGGGGCAGAGTAAGGTATACTCAGTCCTAATTGTTTAACCAACCTCACACCCAAGCAAGATTTGTCCAAAAATGTTGGTAATTGAGCAAGTTTCTGCAATAAAGTGGAAGGGGAAAACTTCCTTACGGCATACTGGAGAAGAACAATAACTGAACTAGCTTTTTAGCAATTTATGTTCTCAGTACCTACTGAGCAAATTGCTGCACCAAACTGGAGCATTCAAATCCCAGTTCAAAAGAGCTGTCTCTCCCTAGAAGAACTTCTGTTGGCTGTGATGTTGTCTTCTGGATTCTATGTTCCCTTCTATAATTTCTCTAGGGTTAATTTATGGGGAAGAAATAGCTATCCATCCTAATTCTTATTCCTGGCAAGAATCAGATCTATCATTACATATTTTTACACTAAAATCAGCACATTTCCTGTCGTATAATAGATATATAATACGTCCTTTCCAGTGAGTAAATACAGTTCCCTTTTCATCTTGCTTCTCCAAGGATTTGGGCTTCTTGAGATTTTTCTTTTTTCTAACTGTCTTGCTCTTTCTAGTCAATCCAAGCCTCCCTCAAGCTTGACGCATAGTTTCTAAGGTAGGTTTCATAAACTTTACACATATTATGTTTGCCTCACTGGTTTTATAGCACAAGATTTACTATGTTTATTCCCTTGGGCTTATATAGAGGAATGAATTACTTTATCTAGAGAAAATGTGATTTTAATCAATTAGGTCAATTGACTGCTTACATTGAGTTTTGCAACAGAGGAAAATTGATATTTATTGTTAATTATCTAAAACTGCATTTAGGACCAGGGAATAAAATGTAGGTTTGATGTGTCTGTGTATGTGTGTATGTGGAAAGGGCAGTTGATCAAGACAAGACTCACATATCTGATGTTCCTTGAAATTAATTTATGGAAGGATAGTTGCCTCTAATATACTAACATCTCAGAGTGTCAGAAACTACACTTTTATTTGTTAACTGTTAAATAGCCATAAAAAGACCATACACACTATAACAATAATAATTTTAAAAACACCCACCTACTCAGACAGGTTAAGACATAGAAAATTATATTCTTTAAATGTTCCCTACGTTATTATTCTCAATCTTATCTCATCTCTCCACTCTGTGTTAAGCAGTATCTTAACTTCAGTGTCAATTATTTTTTTGCATTACTTTACAGTTTTCCACTTATTTGTGCATCTCTAAGCAATATTTTGTTTAATTTTTATGCTTATAAAATTTAATTTCATGAAAACATATTGTAAGTATTCTTATATGAGTTGCATCCTTAGCTCATTATATTTTTAATAATTCATATCAATGCAACAGTTGCAGTTTTTCTCATTTTTACTAAAGTAGACTGTTTTCTTATATAAATATATCATTTACTTATCTATTCTGTTATTTATGGACACTTTGTTACTGGCCTTTTGTTAAAATGGACCATACTACTATAAATATTCCTCTATGTGTCCTCTATACATACACAAGGGAGAACCCCTAGGTCATAAGTTATTTTCATACTCTACTGAAACAATTATTCCATGATTTTCTGTATTGGCTTCTGATTTCCCAAGCCATCTCATCTGTCTTTATTCTTAGTTTAGAATGAGGCAAATAAATCATTAAAACAGAACTCACTCCTTATCACTGTTAATCATGTATGCTATTCCCAAATCAAAGTTCTATCAGGGAGAAGTACTGCATAATTAGACCTGATTCTAAAAATCAATACATGGCTAATTTGATCATTTTAGTATTCTTTATAACAAATATGCTTCACTGCCCAATCTATTCAGTTAGAGCCACTGACTCTGATAACATAGACAGCTAAATTAGATTCCCAAATATGTCTAAGTGCTTCAATTTCACTTCTCTTCCATGAACTCATAGACATCTGGTCTCTGTAAGGCAGAACAGAATGAATATTTTACATTTGTACAAGACCATAATTTTACATGGATTTTTACAGTGAAGGAAGATATCTGCCATCAAAGAGCTTTTTCACCTAGATATCAGTTGCAGAGAGTTTATGGGGGAGACAAAGTTATTTTCACATACTCATTAAGAGACCTATAAACTTGGCTTTTTGTCTCCTCTTATTATATTACATGCTCAATGTATGTGAATATTATTTGTATACCATATTAATACCATACTTCTTTCATCACAGAACTCATTTAATTTGAAGGTTCACTACTGAATTAATAATATCTTCAATGGGGAGTACAAAAATTATGTACATACATTTTAACTACCCCCAAACTTTATATTTTTATCCATAAAATTACATACTACTTTCTTCTTCAGGAGTCTAATTAAAGTTTCAGTGTAAGCCTTGCTTACATTCAGAATATAAATATTCCATTGTTCTGAACATCTTTTCATGTGCCTATTGTCCATCTGCATTTCCTCTTTGGAAAATGTCTATTCAGTTCTTCTACCCAATTTTAAATTGGGTAGTTTGTTTTTCTGATGCTGAGTTGTACTAGCTGTTCATATATGTTGGATATTTACCTCTATTGGTCATATAATTTGCAAATATTGTCTCCTACTCAGTAGGTTATCTTTTTGTTTGGTTGATGGTTTCCTTTGCTGTACAAAAGCTTCTAAGTTTAATTAGGTCCCATTTGTTTATTTTTGCTTTTATTTCCTTTGCTTTAGGAGACAGATCCAAAAAAATATTGCTACAATTTATGTCAGAGAGGGTTCTGCCTATGTCTTCCTCTAGGATTTTTATGGTTTCTGGTTTTACATTTAGGTCTTTAATCTATTTTCAGTTTATTTTTGTATATGGTGTTAGAGAATGTTCTAATTTCATTTTTTTCATGTAGCTGTCCAGTTTTCCCAGCACTACTTATTGAAGAGATGGTCTTTTCTCCATTGTATAGTCTTGCCTCCTTTGTCATAGATTAATTGACCATAAATGTGTGGGTTTATTTCTGGGCTTTCTATTATGTTCCATTGATCTTTTTTTTTTTTTTTTTTTTTGCGGTACGCGGGCCTCTCACTGTTGTGGCCTCTCCCATTGCTGAGCACAGGCTCCGGACGCACAGGCTCAGCGGCCATGGCTCACGGGCCCAGCCGCTCCGCGGCATGTGGGATCCTCCCGGACCAGGGCACGAACCTGTGTCCCCTGCATCGGCAGGTGGACACTCAACCACTGCACCACCAGGGAAGCCCTGTGCAAAAGCTTCTAAGTTTAATTAGGTCCCATTTGTTTATTTTTGCTTTTATTTCCTTTGCTTTAGGAGACAGATCCAAAAAAATATTGCTACAATTTATGTCAGAGAGGGTTCTGCCTATGTCTTCCTCTAGGATTTTTATGGTTTCTGGTTTTACATTTAGGTCTTTAATCTATTTTCAGTTTATTTTTGTATATGGTGTTAGAGAATGTTCTAATTTCATTTTTTTCATGTAGCTGTCCAGTTTTCCCAGCACTACTTATTGAAGAGATGGTCTTTTCTCCATTGTATAGTCTTGCCTCCTTTGTCATAGATTAATTGACCATAAATGTGTGGGTTTATTTCTGGGCTTTCTATTATGTTCCATTGATCTATGTGTCTGTTTCTGAGCCAGTACCATACTGTTTTGATTACTGTAGCTTTGTAGTATAGTCTGAAGTCAGGCAGTGTGATTCCTCCAGCTTCATTCTTATTTTTTCAAGATTGTTTTGATTATTAGGGGTCTTTTGTGTTTCCATACAAATTTTAAAATTATCTGTTCTAGTTCTGTGAAAAATGCCATTGGTATTTTGATAAGGATTGCATCGAATCTGTAGATTGCCTTGGGTAGTATGGTCATGTTAACAATATTAATTCTTCTAGTCCATGAACACAATACATCTTTCCATCTGTTTGTGTTGTCTTCAATTTCTTTCATTAGTGTCTTATAGTTTTCCAAATACAGGTCTTTTTCCTCCTTATGTAGGTTTATTCCTAGGTATTTTATTCTTTTTGATGTGATGGTACATGTGACTGTTTCCTTAATTTGTCTTTCTGAGAATTCGTTGTTAGTGTATGAAAATGCAACAGATTTCTGTATATTAATTTTTTATCCACCAACTTTACTGAGTTCATTGATGAGCTCCAGTAGTTTTCTGGTGGTGTCCTCACAATTTTCTATGTATAGTATTATGTCATCAACAAACAGTGACAATTTTAGTTCTTCCTTTCCAAATTGAATTCTTTTATTTACTTTTCGTGTCTGATTGCTGTGGCTATGACTTTCAATATTATGTTGAATGAAAGTGGAGAGAGGGGGCATCCTTGTCTTGTTACTGATCTTAGAGTGAATGCTTCCAACTTTTCATCATTGAGTGTGATATTAGCTGTGGGTTTATAATATATAGCCTTTATTATGTTGAGGTATGTTCCCTCTATGTCCACTTTCTGGAGAGTTTTTATCATAAATGGATGTTGAATTTTGCAAAACATTGATCAATGAAAAAGACCAGAACCCATTAGAAAAAATTTTCTACAAGTGAAGACATGAAGAAGGAACCACAAAGAGACATGTAGGAGAGGCAGACTCGTGACATAATCAAGTCCCATACACACGAGGTAGGAGACACACAAACTGGAAAATAATTATACTGCAGAGGTTCTCCCACAGGAGTGAGAGTTCTGAGTCCCATGTAGGGCTCCTCATTCTGGGGATCCTACAGTGGAAGACAAGCCACCAGAGCACTAGTATAGCTAATCATCAGGGAAATGCAAATCAAAACCACAGTGAGATAACACCTTACACATTTCAGAATGGCTACCATCAAAAAAAATTTTTTTTTCATTTAAAAAGTAACAAATGTTGGAAAGAATGCAAAGGAAAGAGAACCTTCTTACACTGTTGGTGGGAATGTAAATTGGTGCAGCCACTGTGGAAGACAGTATGGAGGTTTATCAAAAAGCTAAAAATTGAACTACCATATGACCCAGCAATTCCAAAAGAAACAAAAACACTAATTTGAAAAGATACATGCTACATGCACCCCAGTGTTCATAGCAGCATTATTTACAATAGCCAAGATGTGGAAGCAACCTAAGTGTCCATCAATAGATGAATGGATAAAGAAAAAAGAAGATGTGAGATATATAGAGATATATATATATATAGCAGGATACTACTCAGCTTTGAAAAAAGAATGAAATTTTGCCATTTGCAGGAACATGGATGTACTTTGAAGGCATATGGATAAATGAAATTAGTAAGACAGGGACTTCCCTGGTAATGCAGTGGTTAAGAATCCACCTGCCAATGCAAGGGACACAGGTTCAAGCCCTGGTCTGGGAAGATCCCACATGCCAAGAAGCAACTAAGCCCGTGTGCCACTACTACTGAGACTGTGCTCTACAGCCCGCGAGCCACAACTACTGAGCCCTCGTGCCACAACTACTGTGGTTAAGAATCCACCTGCCAATGCAAGGGACACAGGTTCAAGCCCTGGTCTGGGAAGATCCCACATGCCAAGAAGCAACTAAGCCCGTGTGCCACTACTGAGCCTGCGCTCTACAGCCCACAAGCCACAACTACTGAGCCCACGTAGTGCAACTACTGAAGCCCGTGAACCTAGAGCCCGTGCTCCGCAACAAGAGAAGTCACTGCAGTGAGAAGCCTGTGAAGAGTAGCCCCTGTTCGCCACAACTAGAGAAAGCCCATGCACAGCAACAAAGACCCAACACAACCATAAATAAATAAATAAATAAATAAATAAATAAATTTATATTAAAAAAGAAATTAGCAAGATAAAGACAAATACTATATGATATCACTTATGTGTGGAATCTAAAAAATATGGCAAAGTAGTGAATATAACAAAAAAGAAGAGGGCTTACAGATATGGTGAACAAACTAGTGGTTACCAGTGGGGAGAGGGAAGGGGGAGGGGCAATATAAGAATAGGGGATTAAGAGGTACAAACTATTATGTATAAAATGACCTACAACAATATATTGTACAGCACAAGAATACAGTCAATATTTTATAATAACTATAAATGGAGTATAACTTTTAAAAACTGTGAATCATTATACTGTACACCTGTAACATATAATATTGTAAATCAACTATACTTCAGTTAAATCAAAGATTTTATTGTTCTATGTTTGGCTATTAGTGGACACCACATTTGTCAAAATATATGCATGCATACAGATTCTTATTATAGAGGTGAGCAAAATACTGCCTGCGGGCCAAATCTGACATAACATCTGGTTTTGTAAATAAAGTTTTATTGGAACACAGCCACACCTATTCATTAACATATTGTCTATGGCTGTTTTTGCATTTTAATACAGAGTTAAGAATTAAGACAGAAGCCGTACACTTGACAAAGACTAAAATATTTTCTATCTGGTCCTTTATAAAAAAAGTTGATGACGCCTGCACTAGTACATCAGAATTGACAATATAATTTCAAAGAAAACTGGAAAAAAATAGAATTGTTTCTGAATTTCCTTCTTAATCTTGTTGCTTCCTTTCATTTGTTCCTTTAACTTTCTTCCCTTAATTATATATCTCTGAATGTTAAACTGTCCTTCTTAAAAATTAGTAGGATATTGACTAACAGGTGTTTGGAATCTGATTAATAATTGGTTTCACCATTGTAGTAGTCATTTGAGCTGTACATAAGTATTCTGATTCTTTCCCCTCTGGGCACACAGTAGGAGTCCACTTCTTCACTGACTTGAAATTGGGTATAGCAAAGTAACTTGGGTTGGCCAAGAAAATACGAATATAAATAAGACATTTTTTCCCAGACAGAAGTATAGACTTCCCAACATTATATTTTCCTACTATTGGGGCACCCAAATGGCCACTAAGTCAGCGCCTCATTGCTCATATGTAAAGGTAAGGAGTGAGAAATAAGCTTTGTTGTTTTAAGCCACTGAGATGTTGGAACAATTCATTACCAGAAGCATAGCAAATTTATCTTGATTGATACAAAACTTTGTTCAAGGCATGGGATGTTACCATTACAAGGAATGGTGATTGGTGAGACAACGGTTTTTAGAGAATGGGAGGATGATAATCAGTGATAGGCAGTTACAAAACACTTGGTAAAATTCTCACTTATAATAACTTAAGAGACAGATAATGTACCAATGTGCTTATAGCTTTAGGTGAAGAGGTTGGAAAACAGTATGTTAAACATCATAAGTTGGTGATTACAGGATTCTTTTGACAAGATAATAACAGATACATGTAAATTCAGAAAATAAATGCTCAGTTTTCAAACAGTATTGAAAGGGAACAGAAGAAAATCCAGAGAGGTAGGAATTTACAGAGTTAGGCGGGAAAAAAAGGCTTTTGATCAATTTTTGAGCAATAAGTCAAATAAAATGAAAATAAAAGTCAAATAAGTCCAATAAAATTCAGCCTCACAGCAAAAGTAAATAAAAATTTTAACCTAGTCACCTAGTGTTATTTAAAACTTCTGAATGGGTTTAGGTGTTTCCAAGTTAGTTTTCTGAGTCTGACAAAATTGTTCAGAGAAAAAAAGACTAAGTGTGCAACTGTGCCACATAATCTTGATAGGTAAGGAGTGTCACCTCTGGGAAGAAGATTTAGTGGTCACTGCACATTTCGCAATGTCCTATTTTCCTGACCTTAGTGACCATAGAAGCATGTGTCAAAAATGAGTTGCCAACATCCTGGGTCCCTAAATCACTACATTGAATAGAACCCCTTGCTGATTTACAAGGTAGGATGAGAGTAGTAAACATTATTAAGCTACTGAGATTCTGGACTTTCTTTGTTTTTTCAGCATAGCATAGACTATTCTGACTCCAACCATTGCTTACCTTAGAGATTTTATTATCTAACCTAAGATATATAGTGATTCCTAATGCCTTTAATTGGATACAAAAAAAAGGTGATCCAGAATATCATAATTTTATTTGAATATTACAGCAGAAGATAATGTTTTAAAAACATTTCAAGTAACAATTGTCAATGTGCTTTAGACAAAGATGGCCAGGAACACATGTGCAGTTAGGCAAGTTGGGTTTAATACTCATTGTAGTGAGACAGAACACACACATGGGGGATAGTGGGGTCTCGGTAAGAAGGTGTTAAAAATACTTATTATAGGGTTTAGGCTTTAGCTGATGATTTGGGGGACGGTCTACAGAAGTATGTTATCTCTAGATTGGTTGCTATCAGAAAGCAGGGGCAATTCTATGATGAGTTATCTCAATAAATCCTATCTGTAGGAAGAGAAGATTAGAAAGAGGATAAAGTTGTCATTGATAAATAAGTAATAGTTATTCATCTTGGCCAAGAGAGGAGGCATTTGGTGTTTTCTGGGTGGCAGAGTGGCTTTTTTTCTGTCTGTGCTTGGACAAAATTATGAAGTGGTCTTGCTTTGTCTCATTTATTTTGGTCTCAGAGTAACTTTGTCTGTGATTAGTACTATTTGAAATTATTTATATCTAATAGAATAACATGGCCTAGCTGTGAGTGCTAGAACAGTTTTCAAATGTCACAGATTGCTTCCTTTTTCAACGTGAAAATAAAAATTCAAATTTCAGATACCATTTGGTATCACCAAGAAAATAAATCAATCGTGGTTCTAGTAGGATAAAAATATTTCTTATATATGGTTTAAGTGTGTACATGTACAAATAAGATGACTATATTACAATATACTCTTTTTATGGAAGGGGAAAGTTTTCCTTTTGATATTAATAATGAGAAATATAAATTTCAGAAAAAGTATAATTTTTGTATCTTAAAATAAAATATTATATATATTTCTAGAAAGTTCATGATCTGTATGATGAGACAATGGTTGAGTTGATTTTGTTAAGATTAGAAATGTCATTATTGATACTTTCTGTAAGAATTACTGTGTTTGGCTGGGAAGATACCTGAGTCCTGAGCCACTCGGTCTCAGTCCCTGAAGTATCACTATTATGATGAAAGCCATATCAACCTTCCTTTTTTGAAGATAAATATGAAAAAGACTAAAACAAAATGGAATCTATTCTTTTAAATAAATTAAATGGATGATTTAGACTTTGGGTACATAATACTGTCAAAATCACAAAGTGATTATTAAAACTTATGAAAATTTTAAACATTTAAAAAATATTTGTAGTGTGAATAGTCCCACTCAGTATTTTGGGAGGTGGTTTGAAAGTATTTCTATTTCAACATTAAAGTCTACACAAACACATTTATTTTTCTCTTTCCCTGAATTTTATTTAAAGGATAATAAGGGATAAAAATAAAACATAAGCCTACAAAAATAAAGGCAACCTGAAGAGAGCTTTCAGTGAACAAGATATTTCAATAAATTTCTTGAAGGTATAAAGTAAACTGAAAAGGAAACTGAAATATCTCAGGGTCAGCAGAAGGGTTACCAGATAAAATATAGAATGTCCAGTTAAATTTAATTTCAAATAAACAAGTTTTTTTTGTTTTGTTTTGTTTTTTAGTATAAGTATGTCCCATGCAATACTGGATATTCTGTATTTTTAAAACTTTATTCATTTATTTATTCTTATTTTTTAATAATCTGACAATCCTAGACACATGAAAGCTATTATTCTTAGACTCGTGAAGACAGATAATTCATAAATCCCAAATAAGCATTAAAAAAAACCCAAACAAATAACAGTTCCAGAATAAGAAAGTAATCTTGGAAACGTAATTGCAGTTGGAACTAGAAAGCTGAATAAAGGGCAAATAAATATAAAAAAGAAATTCTTCCAGAACCTGAAAAAGAAATTGTACATACAAGGAAGAAAATGAAAGTTTGGTGCAGGGGATGGCAAACTATGGCCTATTGCCATTTTCAGTTTGCCTTTGAACATTGTTCAAGGCAGTTAGCACTCTGAGTCCCCAAAACCAAGCCAGGGCATCTCCCTCTCCTCCCATTCCTACTCCACTTCCAGCTCCTGCCTTCGTCCCTAGCTAGCAAGCACAACAGTGCTCAAACTTTGGACTGGTCACCCCCTGCATGTTGGGGACACTGTAGTTGGCAACTACTAAGCACCAAATGGTGGAATTTCAGTTAGGGACTCAGAGAATCAGCAAATTTCCTCATCTCCAGCCAGCTTCCCAAGTTGAGATAGCTGGGCTCTCCTAAGAAAGAGAAGGGCACACCTGGATTAGGTATCACTGAGGCAGTGAATGAAACTCAGGTGGCTTCCTGCTCTACCCTCACTTACCTCATCCACCACATTCCTCCCTCTCTGAATAGTGGCTCTTTGTGCTTCATCCCAAAAGTGTATCCAGTGTTTAGCAACTGAGTGCAAAGCATGCCTGCCACTTAATGGGATCTATCACAGGCAGATGGGAGGGGGCAGAGCCAGAGCTTCTCTCTTATTATGTAAGCACCACACAATATCCTTGATGTTGCCACTTCACTAACAAAGCCTGAAGTATTTACTATCTGGCACTTGACATAAAATGTTTTGCAAACCTCTGGTCTAGTGATCAGTCAAAAGAGTAAAAAATGTGACTGAAAATAGTTTCATGAAGAAAAATGGGAAACCAGACAGGGATGGAACAATCAAAGAAATAATAGAAGAAAGTCTCTCAAAACTGAAAAAGGAAACACATCTTCAGTTTGAAAGGACCCTCCAAGTGTATATAAAAAGTGAAATGGAGGAAAATCTATATTATAAATAGAAGAGCCTACATGTTTCCTAGGGTAGGGGAAAGTGGGAGAGGAAAAACAAGAATCAACTGCCATCAAACTTTTCATTAGCAATATCTGATATTGAAAGGTACAATCTTGAATGCTTTCCAGTTCCTGAATTAAACTGCTGTCATCCTAAAGTTTCAACTCATCCTCATATTCATTAAAAATCACAACTAAGTGCAATGACAAAATTAAAATATTTTCAGACATGCAAGGTCACCTTTTTATATTAGTTTATTTTTGTTATTTTTAAAAATTTTTTAATGGTTTATAACATTATACAAGTTTCACTGTACAGTGTTATATTTCAACTTCTGTATACATTACAGTGTGCTCACCACCGAAGGTTTAGTTTCTGCTCATCACCATACAGGTGATCCCCTTTACCCATTTTGCCATACCCTCACCCCCCATCCCTTCTGGTAACCATTATTCTGTTTTTCTGTATCTATGTGTTTGTTTTTTGTTTGGCTTGCTCATTTATTTTGTTTTTATATTCCACTTATGAGTGAAATAATGTGGTACTTATCTTTCTCCATCTGACTTATTTCACTTAGCATAATATTCTCAAAATCCATCCATGTTGTTGCAAATGGCAAGATTTCATTTTTTTTTTAAACTGAGTAGTATTCCATTGTATACATATGCCACATCTTCTTCATCCATTTGTCAGTTGATGGGCACTTAAGTTGTTCCCATATCTTGGCTATTGTAAATAATGTTGCAATGAACATAGGGGTGCATATACCTTTTTGAATTAGTGTTTTTGTATTTTTTGGATAAACACCCAGAGTGTAATAGTTGGATGGTATGGTAGTTCTATTCTTATTTTTTTGACGAATCTCCATACTGTTTTCCTTAGTGGCTGCACCAATTACATTCCCATCAACAGTGTATGAGAGTTTTCTTTTCTCCATATCTTTGCCAACATTTGTTATTTCTTGCCTTTTTTTGATAATAGCTACTCTAAGGGGCATGAGGTAATATATCATTGTAGTTTTGATTTGCATTTCTTTAATAATTAGTGATGTTGAACATTCTTTAATGTGCCTATTGGTCATCTGTATGTCTTCTTTGGAAAAATGTGTTCAGATCTTCTGCCCATTTTTTAATTGGGCTGTTTGTTTTTTTGTTGTTAAGTTGTATAAGTTCTCCTTATATTAGGAATATCAATACATTATTGGATATATGAGTTGCAAATATCTTCTCCCATTCGGTAGGCTGTTTTTTTCATTTTGCTGATGGTTTCCTTTACTGTGTCAAAGCTTTTTAGTTTGATGTAGTACCATTTATTTATCTTTGCTTTTGTTTCCCTTGCCTGGGAAGACATATCTAGAAAGATACTACTAAGACCAATGTCAAAGAGTACTGCCTATATTTTCTTCTAGGAGTTTTATGGTTTCAGGTCTTGCATTCAAGTCCTTAACCATTTTGAGGTGGTTTTTGTGTATATTTCTGTGATAGAGTGGTCTAGTTTCATTCTTTGACATGTGACTGTACAGTTTTCCCAATACCATTTATTGAAAAGATTATACTTTCTCTACTGTATGTTTTTTGCTCCTTTGTCATATAATTGTCCATATATGTGTGGTTTTATTTGTGGGCTCTCAAATACTGTTCCATTGATCCATATGTCTGTTTTTTTGCCAGTATCATACTGTTTTGATTACTGCTCATACATGATGTTTTGTAATAATTTGAAATCAGGGAGCATGATACCTCCAGCTTTGTTCTTTTTTCTCAGAATTATTTTGGCTACTTGGGGTCTTACATGGTTCTGTATTAATTTCAGGATTTCTTTGTTCTTTTTCTGTGAAAAATGTTATTCAAATTTTGATAGGGAGTACATTGAATCTGAAGATTGCTTTAGGTAATATGTACATTTTAACAATGTTAATTCTTCCAATTCATGATCATGGAATATCTTTCCATTTCTTTGTGTCATCTTCAATTTATTTCAACAATGTCTTATAGTTTGCAGTGTATAGATCTTTTACCTCCTTGGTTAAATTTATTACTAGGTATTTTATTCTTTTGTTGTGACTGTAATTAGATTGTTCTCTTAATTTCCCTTTCTGCTAGTTCATTATTAGTGTATAGAAATGCAACAGATTTTTGTATATTGATTTTGCACCCTGAAACTTCACTACATTTGTTCATTATTTCTAAAAGTTTTTTGGTGGCATCTTTAGGGTTTTTATAAATAAAGTTATGTCATCCATAAATAGTGACAGTTTTAATTCTTCTTTTCCAATTTGAATGCCTTTTATTTCTTTTTCTTTCCTCACTGCTCTGGCTAGGGCTTCCAATAGTATGTTGAGTAAGAGTGGGCACAGTGGGCATCCTTGTAAACCTTTAGCTAGATTAACTAAAAAATGAGAGAGGACTCTGATAAATAAAATAAGAAACAAAAGAGGAGAAATAGCAATGGATACTACAGAAATACAAAGGATTATAAGAGAATATTATGAACAGCTATATGCCAAAAAATTGGACAATCTAGAAGAAATGGATAAATTCTTAGACGCACACAACCTTCCAGGACTGAATCATGAAGTAATAGAAAATCTTAATAGGCCAATAACTAGTAAGGAGATTGAAACAGTAATCAAAAGCTCCCAAAAAACAAAAGTCTAGATGGCTTCACTGGTGAATTCTACCAAACATTCAATACCTATCTTTCTCAAACTATTCCAAGGAATTCAAGAGCAGGGAACACTTCCAAACTCATTTTATGAGGCCAGCATTACCCTGATACCAAAACCAGACAAGGACACTACCCAGAGAAGAAAATTATAGGCCAATCCCTCTGATGAACATAGATGCAAAAATCCTCAACAAAATGTTAGCAAACCAAATAAAACAATATTTTAAAAAGATCATACACCATGATCAAGTGGAATTTATTCTAGAGATGCAAGGATGATTCAACATCCACAAATCAATTAACATGATACACTATATTAACAAAATAAAAGATGAAAAGTATATGATCATTTCGCTAGATGCAGAAAAAGCATTTGACAGGATTCAATACCCATTTATGATAAAAACTCTCAATAAAATTGGTATAGAAAGAATGTACCTTAACATAATAAAGGCCATATATGACAAATCCACAGCTAATGTCATACTCAATGGTGAAAAACTGAAAGCCATCTCTCCAACACCTTTTGTATGCTCTGGGATACAAACCAAGGAAGAAGGCACAATAGAAAAGCAGCTAAAAACACCACATAGGAGAACAGTGAGAAGAGAGTTACCCAAGAATAATAACTAGGCTTAGGCTACATGAGCCCAGAATTGGCAGAGGATAGAGGATTCAGGAAGAGAAGTCTCTGCATGGGAAAATAATATTCTATAGAAAAATTTGTACAATTGAAAGCTTGGAAAAAATTGAGAATATGCTAAAATCTATTAGGGAAGGATAAAAGAAGAAAAATTTACTTGAACTTGACACGGCTCATTTTTCATTGAGTAAGAGTATTTGAACCATAAATAAATCAATATAATCATAGCACATGGTTTCCATAGCAAGGAAAAATATTTATAGTGCCAATATAATTTGAAATTGTTTATTTATTTTGTAACTTTCATATTCAGACATTAGTAAATCACAGAAGAATGAACTACAGCTATAAAACAAAATAGAGTTCTCTATAAAGTTCTCTGTGGAAAGATTAATGAAATGAGTTGAATGTAAACCAGACTACTAGAACTAAAATAGAATGAGGAAGACGTAGGAGTTTCACTCAGATTCCTCAAAGAAAGAAGAGGTGGTTTCATTCCTAATATCTGAGTGGTTGAGACAAGGGATATGAAAAAGCTGGGAGGGGAGGCATGTTCAAGGTTACGTTATCAATATCCATAACTTTGTGAATACTTTAGAGACAATAACCTCCTGCTTTCAAGTGCAGTAACTTGAAAAGGAGAATCGTCTTACTGAAGTTGCTCAAAATGAACTTCTAAAAGGACATTTTAGCATGGCAATAGCAACAAGAGCTTTGATTGATTGACTGATAACCATGTTTGAAGCGTATAGTGATTTCTTTTTAAATTTCAATTTTCCCTCACAATAACCCTATAAAATGAGTATTACTATTTTAATTTCAAATTTGGATGAAACTAAAGCTTGGAGAGCTATACTTTACCCAAGATTACACAGGTAACAACAAACAGAGTCAAGATGCAAATCTAGGTTTTTGTGATTCCTGAGATACTGAATATACGAATGGAAAATGGCTAGACCATAAACAAACGTATGCCAATAGAACTCGGACCCGCAACCTCCGCAGCAATCATCCCAGAATGGTCAAGACTAGGTCATTGCTAGCTTCCCTATTTTTCCCACTTCCACTTTTGTCCAACGTAGGACCAACCAGAGAAAGTAAAATAAGCTCCCCAACCCAATTACATAGCATATCCCACTTCTAGCTAGCCCACCTCCCTTTTCCCCATGCCAACAATTTCGAATCAGAGCCTGCCTGAAGTCTTCTCTTTTTTACTATAAATCTTTTCCACTACTCTGCCTAACTTTGAGTCTTTGCCAAAACAACTGATGGTATTTGAATCCTTTGCTATAGCAAGCTCTGAATAAATATCCTTTGTCCTCATTTGGGTGGGTTTTATTTCCACATACCAAATGCTATAATTTCAGTTGCTATACAGTAACGTTTAGACTTCCAATGCAACAACTAGCTGCTAGTATTCTTAAAACTTTCTTTGGAAGGCAAAACTTTCTAGCCAAAGATAAAAATGGAAAACATTTACAGGAGCTCCTCACCTTAGATAATTTGGGGTGGTAAATGATGCTAAAATAAAAACTGCAAATTGTTGTTCTAACCCTTAAATAGACTTGTGTTCTGAACTCACAGTTGAAGGAAAAGATCCAGAGCCAAATGACCTTTTATACTGTATTCCTTGGTTCCATTCTACAGCTGGTATTGTTACAGATCAAAACAACGAGCAGTGCCCAGATGTAAGCTGCAGATGGTGCGTTAAAGCAAAGTGTTTTCTGGCTGTCTGGCTTTCCCTCCGCAAATGGAGTGAAACACAACAGGGACCAGAAGTAAGTACCTAAATATTTCCAATTAAAGCAAGGTGTATTGGCAAATAAAAAAGTTGAGGGGAAATGTTTAAAATAGTATCAATGTATGAGGTATGACTCAGACAAACTAGGAGAGATTCTACAGCCATCATTTCCAAGTACTTTGACTTCAGCATAGGATACCTAAAGCCACTCAGCACTTGATCTATTTCCAGAGGCCACCAGTATTTATTTCTCAACTGTTGTTTCTGGGAAAATCAGTTTCTCTAGAGCTTATGAAGTGTTCTCCAAAAAGCAGAGGGTAGTCTCTTTTCAAATGAAATGTGAACAACTGGGTTATACAACATTGTACAAGTTTCTTTCTCATACTACTTCCATAAGCTTTAAATATATAGGAGGCTATGACCTAAAAATGTTTCTAAATATTTTCACAGTTCATTTCATGGGAGTAGTGTTCAAAGAAACATAATTGAACTGATATGATCTTCATTGGAAGCCATCTTAAAGCTTTAAATGCATTTCTATATTCCATTGCAATGAAGATATTACAGAATGCTGAGTCGAGAAAGAGCCAATGAATTAACTTTAGAATTTTTGAACTAGGATAAGGTAAAAGAAGGAAAGCTCTTATATGACAGTATAGAACAGTGATTAAAGGCTGAGGACATGGTACCAGCCTGCTAGGTTTGAATTGCTGGATTTGCTGCTTTGTGGCTTTAGGCATATTATTAATTACATTATGCCTTAGTTTCTTCTTCTATTGAAAGTTATTGAGAGGATTGAATAAGTTAGCAAATGTAAAGTGCTAAGGATGTTACCTAGTTCATACTTTTCATTATCATTGCCATAATTTATTTACCATTCTCTAGGAAATTTGAGCAGTAGACCTTGGACTATTCTGGCCACACCCTTTCCTCTGAGTTTACTGTAAACAAGTTAATTTTTGATGCTATGAAAAACTGGGGTCAGAAAATATTTTTTAAAATCTCAATGCGTCCTGTTTGGGAAAGGCTGTCAAAGGAGGTAGGGGCTCATATGCAAGTCATACATTTCAATCCCTTAGCATTCTTACTCCCAATAAAGAGACAGCTTAAATCCTCTGCCAAATGAATACCCACTACATTATATCTCCCTCCTCAAGATGTTTTTCTTCTATAGACCTATGCTGAAAACTGCAGCAAGGTGCAAGTTGCTCTGAGGGTCACCTCCCTGGGGTAACTCTGACACCATTAAGCATACAGAGCCTCTAGGAAGCCTAGGGGGTTCATTTCCCTACTGCTGTGTTTACAATTAGGTCCCTCCCTCAACTGAAGAGTGACTCAATTTTCTATTGGAAGACTATCTTGATTAACAGATGTCTAATGAAATGACTATATTTTAAATCTGCAAAACATTTCAAATATAATATTCTATTTTCTCCCCAAAGTTCTTCCTTCACACTGGTACTGCATCAGGATAAATATCACTTCCCAAAATTGAGAGTTCTTTTGTCTAGCACTCTATTTAAATCAGCACCGATTTCACAATCTGGCTTATTCAGTTCCAATTTTAGTTAATAGTATTAGAACTAATGAGCAACATCTGGATTACATGTTTGTACTCTACTATAAAAATTCTCATTCTCCTAACATACTGTAAGCTATTTTTGTGGCTATTTGGCTTCTAAATACCTTCTTCACTGGAAGGTAATCCATTATAGTTATTAGCTTGTTGCTGTGTCAGGGTACAGAGACTAATAAACCTTGAAGGATTTAGAAAGCTACAGTTTCTGAAGTTCTTTCATCAGGTTTCTTTGGCAGGTTAAATCACTTATTCTTATTAATATCAGAGAGCAGTTCGTCCCAATAGTGAAAGGTCACCTTAAGTGTCTCTGTAAATAATTACATAATACTAAAATCTTGCAGTTGAAATACCCGTTTTTAATCATCCTACTCACTTCTGAGAACATATGAAGGCAATAAAATAATTTCAAAGGTGATATTTTTAATATAATCTGCAGATTAATCATTGCTCATGATAGGAAATGGTCAGTAACCACATCCAAAACCATTTTTAAACTAGTAACTTAATTTACTAAACTCTTATCTCTTTTTCATCCTTTTTTTCTTGTCAATTCTATTTTCTAAAGAAGATGTGGTGAGAGTTATCAAGTGTCTCATAAATGGTTATGTGTAAAATGTGCATTTTTACTCAAATTTTAACAAACAATGAAGTTAACCCTCACTGAAGAGTCAACTACTAAGTTTATCTAACTTCCCCACCTTGGTTTGTGGGTACTATACTTCCTTTTCCATAGTTCATAAACTTAATAAACCTAAACAGTTGAAAAACAATACTTCATGCTTCTTTATATCATAACCATATGATATTAGCAGGGTTATAACTTCATCCACAACTATAATTTTGTTTTTGTTTCTTTGGCTTAGGGGCAAAAAAGCCAAAAACCAAAAAACAAAAAGAACATACACAAGCACATAGCACACTGCAGGAGTGTAACAATTTAGAAAATAATATCCATTTGCAAACTACAAATACAAATTTTTCTCTATAAATCTATTTAAATTATTCAAGAAAAAATTTTAGGTATTTTTAGTCATTTTACTCTTTATTAGAAATTACTTTGAGGGCAAATGAAATAAATAAAATGAGATGTTATACGTATCCCATTCAGTTCTCTGTAACAATATGACAGGGAAGAAGATAAACAAGCAAATTTATGTTTGCATTATCCCAGTCTCCACTAATATACATAGGCTGATCTTCATTAGCGGAAAAAAAAAAAACCCAAATTTCTGCACCATAAAAACTAGAATCCATGTTCTGCTGAGAACCACAACAGACAGGATTCTTGCCTTCACCTTAAAAGATCATCCTGATCAGATTTGTCTTATGTCTCCTCTTGATTTTTTCTCTTTTTTACTATTACTCTTCTTTGAATTCCCACTTGATTTGGGAAATTTCTCTAGGTCTCAACATTCATGTTTATTTTCCTCCCACTCTCGGGCATTCTCCTCATATGCTAATGAATTTACCTAAAATTGTACTTTTCTTCACTGTAAAAAGGTCTGAGCTCACATGAAAAATGTTTAAAATAAAAGGCTGTGGGCTTCCCTGGTGGCGCAGTGGTTGAGACTCCGCCTGCCGATGCAGGGGACACGGGTTCGTGCCCCGGTCCGGGAAGATCCCACATGCCACAGAGCGGCTGGGCCCGTGAGCCACGGCCGCTGAGCCTGCGCGTCCGGAGCCTGTGCTCCGCAACGGGAGAGGCCACAACAGTGAGAGGCCCGCGTACCGCAAAAAAATAAATAAATAAATAAAAGGCTGTAATTAATGAGCATATTATTAAATTAATTTTTAAATGCAGTATAATGATCTTAGGGATTCAAGCCTTATAAGAGGTGTTTGACCTCAGATCTTAAAAAAAGCTTGAAAAAGACTTCTAGAAGGATAGACTACTTGGTTTGTAGTTAACAAATAATTTTACATTATACCTCTGAGGAATATGTATGAGAAAAACATAAAAAAGGTTATGTTACCAAGACCTTTACAAGGCTGAAAAATGCATCTATAACCTAAAATATTAATTTAATACACTCTGAACAATTGGATAGTAGCATAAATATAGAGAAGATTCCTGAAATTTTGAATAACCAGCTGTATAAACTTCCTTATAGCAAGCTCATTACTACTGGATTAACTCGCATGTTTGAGAAAGGAATTTATACAATAGACAATTAAAAAAATTTTTTTTTCAGAATTCAGCTCAAAATGTATTGATTATAGCATACCCTTAAATAATGAATACAATCATAGTGGCATAATATTATAATAGCACTTCATTCATGACTGTAGAGTTTATATTCAGAAGTACCTAGAAAAAATTCTGCAGGATTCTGCACAAATTTTGATAAAACTAGTTATAAATCAGTCAGTACCACAGCAGCTTCTATTGATAACAATTCAAAGTAATAGCAAATGAAACCTAGATCTCAAACTCATAGCATAGTAAAGCACCTAGAAACCATGATAGATAAAAGCATGTAATTCACATTCTCTCACTTAGGAGGATAATTCACATTCTCCTCCTAAATGAGAACTCTTGTTCACACATACCTGAGGGTTACCATCTCTGACCACCCATGCTACAATTTAAAAATAATGACTTGGTCTTCACTGCCAAGTCTGCAAGGGCTAATCCAGTTTTATGATGTAATGAGTCATCTAGAATAAACGCCAATCTCATTTTTTCCAACATCTGCTTTGGCAAGATAGTAGAGACAATAAGACACTTCTCCGAAAAATTCTGAGGCCAAAATGAAAACCAAAGTTTTTTTTTTTGTTTTAATTTGGCCATGCTGCGTGGCTTGCAGGATCTTAGCTCCCCAACCAGGGACAGAACCCAGACTCTGGCAGTGAAAGCGCTGAGTCCTAACCACTGGACTTCCAGGGAATTCCCAAAGAAAACCAGAGTTAAAGGACAATAAATGTGTCATCTTTGTAGTCACCTCAGAAATTATTTGCAAACCAAGTATAAGCTTCATGAAATCCTTAAAATAGGACACAATACACAGAAAACCATCTTATACAAACAGAGCAAGGCCAAAGATAATCTGAGTAGGTAAAAAAGCTACTTTGTGCTACTATGCCCTAGTCACATACTATGAAACAACCAGGGACTGATATTTAACTACAGTCAAGACCAAAGTGGGAACCCATTAACCCCTTAAAAAGCCTTCATTTGTTTTTCTTTGTCTTTCAAATTTGACCTTGGAAAGACAAAAATATTAGGTGACCAACTACCAAGTATAAAAATAATAAAGGACTGAAATCTAAATAGTTAATTTGACTGATAAGGTCCACTGACTGTTGCTTATTTATCTCTTCTATTCTAATCAATAGAAGAGATAAATAAGCAAATAGGGCTACTGTATCATGATTGCTCTTAACTGAAACTGTGTAAAGATCAAATAGAAGGTTAAAATTACATGGACTGGAGAGGTATCAGTTTGGAATAAGAAGAGACATATTTGCTAAGTTCTAAGATATATTTTTTTCATATTTACTTGTTTGTTTGCTCATTCACTCAGTGAATGTCTATTGAACATCTAATATGTGCCTCTTTTAAGCTCTGAAGATATAGTAGTGAACAAAACAGCCAAAAATAGCTATCTTCTTGGAACTTACATTCTGGTTGGGGGCTCTATCTAACTGTACTTGATATTTGGTCTTGGATATCTAATGGGCATATCAAACTTGACAAGTCCAAATAATTCTCAATCCCTTTCCCCTTCAAATATATTTCTCCTCCAGTCTTTTCTATCTCAGTAAATGGCACGTCCATTCACCCTGTTGCTTATGCCAAAAACTACAGTTACTCTTTTCTCTCATTCCCTCATTCTACACTTACAATCTATCCATCATCAAATGCTGCCGGTTCTACCTTCTGAATATATTCCAAATGTGACTGTTTTTCAACACCTGATACCACCCTGGTCCATCATTTCTCAATTATACTGCCATAATAAGTTTTCTAACTTTCCTCATTCTGTTCTGTAAGAGGAAGCAGGGGAGAAGGGGAGAAAGAGAAAAAGAGAGACTACAAAATAGAACAAATAGAGAAAGACTGTTTCTAGTTGTTTACCTAAGGTATCCAGGAATTAGGTTGAAACAGATAAATATATACATATATATGTGCATATATATACACATTTTAATATAGTATAACAAGCTTGATTTTTAATTGTATAATATTTTAGTAATAACAAAACACAATTCAATTGAAATGCAACCACTAAACATAAAATTTTAAAAGTATTTTCCAATCCACATCCATTGGAAAGTTCTTAAAACACTGGCAACCTGGTAGCAAAGAATATTTCCAGTGCTCAGACTTTGGCCTTAATATATCATTTTCCTATAAAATGAACCAAAGTTCCTTAAAAATGGCAGGAACTGTATAATGTCTGCATGGAAAAACAAGCTTTTACCTTAGATAGCAAAAAAAAATTCGCAAACTCACTGCTAGAGTCATGCAAAAGGACTCAGTAGTAACTGATGAATCTCACACTGGGTGAAGATAGAAAAATTTGAGCATCAAAAATAAGATAATTTAGGGCTTCCCCGGTGGCGCAGTGGTTAAGAATCCGCCTGCCGATGCAGGGAACACGGGTTCGTGCCCCGGTCCGGGAGGATCCCACATGCTGCGGAGCGGCTGGGCCCGTGAGCCATGGCCACTGAGCCTGTGCGTCCGGAGCCTGGCTCCGCAACCGGAGAGGCCACAACAGTGAGAGGCCCGCGTACCACAAAAAAAAAAAAAAAAAAAAAAAAGATAATTTAAATACCTAAAATATATTTAAATACACCAGTTCATCATGATGCTAAAAAAATGCTAATTGCTCATCATTTGAAGATGCTGGTAAATGGACTCATTATGTTGTGAAATAAATGTAAAAAATTAAATATGTATCCTACTGTTTTCTGCCATAACTGTTGTGGTTTTTTTGGGGGGGTTTTTGGCTAATGGCATAGCACATGAGAAGCTTATTTTTAAGGGAAAATTTCAGATAATAAAATAATATATGTACTATCATTTTATATACTCTAATGAATTAATTAATCTAGATATTGATCAACAACTACTGTTAACATCAGAAAACAAGAAAAACAGGTATTATGTGCTTCATTTTAGATAAACACAACACTATGAAATAGCATTGCTACAAAAAGAGAAATGAATAAATCTAATCACATCAAGCCTCCAGTTCTAATGGAGAGAAAAATATATATGAGTGTTGGTTTGCAAACTTGGGAATTTACCAGGTGAAATCTGAAACTGGCCCCTATACATGGAAGGCAAGAAGAGATCCAAGAAAGAGGCAGACCACTTCAGATTGGTAGTTGTCAGGTTTAATAAGCAAGGGGACTTAATTACCAGGTTTGTTTTGGGCAGCTTCAAGACAAGTAGATCTTCACACCTGCCCACCAGAATCTTAAGTTGACATAGAGGCTTTAGCTGGGTTCAGTCATGTACACTGTCCAGATGGTCTCAACAGCACATTACTCTCTCAAGGTTGCATCCTTGAAAACAGCTCCAGCTGTGGGAACAGTGGGTGGAACATATATTCCAAGGACAGAGGAGGGGGTGAGGAGCTTCTGATTGCCCAGGCCCGACTCGCAGGTCAAAGGCTGGTCATGACCTCTCAATAAGTCCTCCAACAAAGAAAAAAGAACATGTTAAAGGGACACACGAGGGGTGCAACCAGCAAAAGCTAAACTGTAGGAAACTGCTGAACAAAGAATCTTGTTTCTGATTCAACAGATACGTTGCAAGTAATCTTTTTATTTTTAGTTTTGGTATAAATTTATTTATTTTTGGCTGCGCGTTGGGTCTTTGTTGCAGCGCACGGGCTTTCTTTTTAGTTGCAGCAAGGAGGGGCTACCCGTTGCGGTGCGCGGGCTTCTCATTGCGGTGGCTTCCCTTGTTGTGGAGCATGGTCTCTAGGCGCGCAGGTTTCAGTAGTTGTGGCTCAAGAGCTCTAGAGCGCAGGCTCAGTAGTTGTGGCACATGGGCTTAGTTGCTCCACGGCATGTGGGAATCTTCCCGGACCAGGGCTCGAACCCATGTGCCCTGCATTGGCAGGCAGATTCTCAACCACTGTGCCACCAGGGCAGTCCTAAAAATGAGATAGATGGAGAGAAACAGAAACCATGCCCTCTAAGTTACAAGGCCCATAAGGTAGAAACAAAATGATACATCGAGACTACCAAGCTTGTTTTGCAGAGGACCAGAGAAACCACAGACAAGGAAACAACTTGCTGACAGACCCTGACTAAGCATCACACAGGCTAAGGCACATTGAAGGACTAGAATGACATAGTAAACTTTAGACCTCAAATGACTAAAATCTACATGTTACATAATGAACCCTGCACATACAACCCATGATGAGGTTTGAAGAACAGTCACACCTGCACAGAGAACTCTAGAAACTTACAATTTGCTTTCCACCAATCATTTCCTGGCCCCCTCCCCCTCTTGCTCCCTGCTTCCACTATAAATACCCCAGTCAACAGCCTATCCAGGAGACAGATCTGAGCTTTGCCTCTTGTCTCCTTGCTTGGCCGCCCTGCAATAAAGCCTTTTCTTTCTGGAAAAGACTACTGCCTCAGTATTTGGTCTTTCCATTGTTCAGTGGGAAACAAGCCACTTGCTCTGTTACAAAATATTTTATATTAAAAGGGAATTAAGAGATATGTCAACTAATTGAAATGTTTAGAATTTAGTTGGTTCCTGATTTTTAAAACAACATATAAAAATAATTGTGGCATTTGTGAGAAAGTTGGAAAAATTTAAACAATGATTGGATCTTTTCTGATATTAAGCATTTACTGTTAAATTTTTGGAATAATAATGATATCATGGGTATCTTTAAAAAGAAAACTATTAACTTTCAGAGAAACATACTGATATATTTGCAGATGGAATAGTACATCTTATATCTGCTCCAGAAATGATAAGATAAAGGGAAGTATGTAGGAGTATATAACACAAGATGGGCCAGGTATTGATAATTGTTGATGATGGGTCATGGTGAAGTACTTTATTATGCTCTTCTATTTCTATATATGGTTAAAGTTTTATACAATAAATAATTTAAAATACATATGCAAAGAAACATGATATAAATATATATAAGTAAAGTTTTTGAGACAAGAAAACATAACTGTGTTCCTTTCATCGTCATGTCATTTGCTAAGTGTTTTGAATCATTTAAAATTGGATAAAAATGTCATATTTGAGGCTTCATGTATATTTTATATATTTTATAAATATTTTTATATTTTAATGTATATTTTGTTGGTAGAGGTGTTTTCACAGCAGCAGAATTTATATTTTCTGGCAAAACTTCTCATGTGTCAGTACTTTTAATATTGTATACATCAAATTATAGTAAAAAGACAATGATAAACAAGATGCAGTTCCTCTACTTTAATTAACCACACACCTCTATTATAGTAAGCCAAAATTATATTCCACCATCAAGTGAGGTTCTTTCATTACATCATTTTGTGATGGATCATTAAAAATATCTTGAAAACCAATAGCTTCATCATTACCCCTCAACATATCCCGTGAAAGATTTGAGCTAGGAAAAAATGGAAGATACTGAACATGCTCCACTCCATTGAATTCCATTTGTAATTCTATAGAGCAAATAGACCCTGGATGTTTCTTAATGTGGATAAATTCATTTTATTTCCATTGAGCATTTAATTGTGGTATACTAGTCAGCTGGGGCTGTCATAACAAAATATCACCAACTAGGTGGCCTAAACAATAGATATTTATTTTCCCACATTCTGAAGGTTGAAATCAAGATGCTGGCAGGGTTGGTTTCTCCTAAGGTCTCTGTCCTTGGCTCACAGATAGCTGCCTTCTCATTGTGTCCTCACTTGGCCTTTGTGTAAATCTCTGGTGTCTCTTCCTCTTCTTCTAAGGATATCAATCATTGGATTAGGGTCCTTATGACTTCATTTAATCTTAATTACCTTTGTAAAGGCCCTATCTCCAAATACAGTCACCTTGGGAGTTAGGGCTTCAATATATGAATTTGGGTAATACTGTTCAGTACATAACAAGCTGAAAAGTTTTTTTCTAATAATTCAAGAGGATGACTGGGCAAAAGTTAATTTTTCACATAAGAAAAATATTTTGAAAGAAGATCATGACTTTCAAAAGGTCCACTTGCTGAAAGTTCAATAACTGGAATACTATCCATTAGCTGAGATCCAAGTCCTCTGGCATTCACTTTCAGCCTGCTCTGCACACAGCCACTCAGCCCCCTGATGTCAGCCAGCTCCTCACTTCTAATTTTGGGAGTTAATTCCTCATGTGCCATCTGCTGGCACATGCTTTTTTTTTTTTTTTTAATATACACAGATTTGTGGTCAAAAAGATTTAGAAGTTACAGATAGCAAATAAACATACGAAAAGATGCTACACATCATATATCATTAGGGAAATGCAAATTAAAACAACGAGATACCACTACACACCTATCAGAATGGCTAAAATCCAGAACTGACAACGTCAGATGCTGATGAAGTACGGAGCATCAGGAATTCTTATTTATTTCCGGTAGAAGTGCAAAATGGTACAGTCACTTTGGAAGACAGTTTGGTGTCTTCTTACAAAACTAAACATACTCTTACCATACAACCCAGCAAATGCCCTCCTTGGTATTTACCCAAAAGAGTTGAAAACGTATATCCACACAAAAACCTGCACATGGATGTCTACTGCAGCTTTATTCACAAATGGCCAAAACCTGGAAGTGACCAAGATGCCCATCAGCAGGAGAATGGATAAATAAACTGTGGTGCATCCAGGCAACAAAATATTATTTAGCACTAAAAAGAAATAGCTATCAAGCCATTAAAAGACACGGAGTAAACTTAAATGCATATTACTAAGTGAACGAAGCCAATCAGAAAAAGTTACGCAGTGGACTTCTCTGGTGGCGCAGAGGTTAAGAATCCTCCTGTCAGTGCAGGGGACACAGGTTCAATCCCTGCTCCAGGAAGATCCCACATGCTGCGGAGCAACTAAGCCCTTGATCCACAAGTACTGAGGCCGCGCTCTAGAGCCCACGAGCCACAACTACTGAAGCCCGCGCGCCTAGAGCCCGTGCTCTGCAACAAGAGAAGCCACCATAATGAGAAGCCCGTGCACCGCAACAAAGAGTAGTCCCTGCTCGCTGCAACTAGAGAAAAAGCCAGCGCGCAGCAACAAAGACCCAACACAGCCTAAATAAATAAATACATTTAATTAAAAAAAAGAAAAAGTTATGTACTGTATGAGTCTAACTATATGATATTCAGAAAAGAGACAAACTATGGATATGTTCAGTAGTTGCTTAGAGGGAAAGGAGACATGAATAGGTGAAGCACAGAGGATTTTTAGGGCAGTGCAAATACTCTGTATGATGCCATAATGATGTATACATTTCATTATACATTTGCCAAAATCCATAGAATGCACAACACCAAGACTGAATCTTAATGTAAACTATGGACTTTGGGTAACTATGATATATCAATGTGGGTACATCAATTATAACAAATGTGCCATTCTGGTGAGGGGTGTCGATAATGGGGGAAGTTACGCACGCCTGGGGACAAGACATATGGGAAATCTCCATACTTTCTGCTCGATTTTGCAGTGAACATAAAGCTGTTCTAAAAAACAAAGTTTATTTTTAAAAAATAATAAAATTTCAAAAGTTTTAAAAATTTGAATCCCACCCCTTTTATTTACTGTGTGATTTTGAACAAATTAATATCTTTGTAGTCCAGTATACCTATCTGGAAAATGGAATAATAAAAGTATTTTCTTTTCAGAATGATTAAGGATAATTTTAAATGAAAAAATAAGGATTTTACAAAATGCTTTCTGATACTGATTTGTACTAAATTGATGGGAGGCTTTCAGCTGGGACATAAGTGAAAAACAGTGCAGATAGGAGGCCACTTATTACTTTATACTACTTCTATAAGGGGAATTCTAGAAATATTTCTTTCTAACGATTATTTTATAGATTCTCAAGATCTAGATATAAGATTTATGTCTATAATAATCTTGCTTAATTAAAAAATAATCACTGTTTTCACAAAGCAATATATATTCATGGTACAAATTGTAAACTTAACTAAATCATACATGGTGAAAAGAAATTCCCCCTACTCCCTTCTTCATCCAATATATATATATATTCTATATAGATGACCTAGTTTTATTAGTAAGAACTTTGGTAAAATTTTTTTACTTAAAAATAGAAGATTTGCCAGAGCAATGTATTACTTCCTTTATATACCTTTCCCTTAATTTTCAAAACATCATTTCTAATAAACTCATATTCCCACTGCGTAAAGAAACCGATATTTAAAGTGATTAAGGAGCTGCTCAGAACTGTGTTAGGATTTATCCCATATCTGTGTTATTGTGATTCCAAAACCAAAGGCTTTTAATTTGACTAATCAGCTTTATTAATGCTGAGTCCCTGAGTAAAGATTTAATTTATTCTCTTACCTAAAATAACATTTTCTAATCTTTAAGAAGTTTTACTTTGATTTTCTTTGTTCCCTATATACCCATCTTTCTCCCTTGCCACCTCCCTAAACCTCCTAAGAATTGTCATTTTCTAGGATTTCAGGATGAGACGCTGTACAATCACATTTTTCACCTTTTCTAACTTTAGAAATGTGGTAGTCAATGACAAGTTTAGACAGCTTTTCTTCAGATTCAATTTTGGTCATACACAAGACTCATTCAGCCTTCTCAGGTCCTTTCATGAACAGTCTCAGAAGTAAGGCACCTTAAGTTTGATGTTTTTCAAGTCTCATAAAATGTGCTGTTCACTTTCAAGTATGTTCATTCATAGCCATTCTCTTTCTATACCTCAAAGTCAGGAGAGGTATTCCTAAAAAAGAATTTTGAACCTACCACTGTTAATTCCGCATGAATACTGCAAGGAGATGATAGAAATACCCAAAGGAAGCACGATTTTAGCACCGGGCTAAAACAAAATAAACTGTCAAGTCATATTTGTCAACCTCTTTTCTTCCATCTATTTATTATTAAGCACAGATATTTTTAAAAACCCCAAAAAATCCTAAGAGCTAATATGTGATTTCAGAGCTTTCTGTCTTTCAAATAACTTACGCTAACTGGTGTGTCCATAAGACAGTGTGATATAATGGAAAGCATAGTAGCTGGATGAGCTCCAATTCTTACTAATGGATGATCCTAGGCATCCATTCACTAGTCTTCAGCTTCAACTTCCATAAAATCATTCTAATATCTACTGGGGCTATTTAGAAGCTTCAGTGGCATGTATTAAATGTTTTACAAACTGTAAAACATGTAAAGTGGAGGATATATTATCTCTGAAAAAGATATTAAAAAGTATGCTTTTTGGTAAGAGAGTTTTGCCACAAAACCTCATTCCTTTTTCACTGCACTTAAGAATCCATACAAGTATTTAAAATTAGTTTCAAATTTGGCATATGAATTTTATCCATGGCTGGGAAGATGGAAAGGTAACATCATGACAGAGTCATGCAAGTTCCAGGAAGAATGACTCTGTGAATTTTAGCAGCATCTTCTAGAGTGCTAGGGGTAGAGTGATAAAACTCAAAGAAACTTTTTGAGGAGGGGAATGGCGAATAAGAGATATAAAGTTCCATGTCTAAAGCAACAAAAATAATCAACTATACTCCAATATAAAATAAAGGCTTTTTAAAAAGCAACAAAAATAATTATTGGTGAAAACTCTACAACCCAAAACCCAAGGCTGCCAGATAAGCTTTTCCTTTTCTCATCATTGATATGTACTATCTCCAAAACTCTCATGCTGGAGTCTCAGGTAATGGACAACTCAGCAGTGGGAAATATATGGGAACAGACAGCTCTGACCAGCCTAACTCAATTCATACCATAAATGTAACTCTCAAGAGTAGTTCTGAGGCTAACTTACCTTCTGAGATTTTCAGCTTGGAGACAGATGCCCAACAACCTGTATCTATAAATAATAAGAATACACGTGAGAGCTAATCAATTTTTCTTGCTTCTACCTTTAACATTTTTGATATTTTATTTTATTGTTTTTGTTAATTGCTACTTTGAAAGCACATATGCAGAATAATACCTTTCAATAAAGAAATTTCAGAAAATCAGCATCAGGCCTGAAGATAATGTTCATTCACTGAGTGAGTGCTAAACTGGACAATTAATGAATGAGGAATGAAGATAGCTTTATAAGGTAAATAGTTCTTCCCTCTTTGCTAAAGATAAATGAGAGTTCTTTAAGTTTTAGCTGATGTCTTGTAACCAAAGAAAAATGCAAATATAAACCTGCCTTTATTTTTTAAATAGATGTATTCCTAGCATGTGCAACTTACTACTTTATAAATCTAACATAGTTTTCTGAGTTAATTAAAGGGGCTTGATAGTCACATTTCAAAAGTTGAATACTCTTAAAATTTTTTTTTTTTTATTTTTTAGCCATGTTGCACAGCATGTGGGATCTTAGTTCCCCCACCAGGGATCGAACCCACGCCCCCTGCATTGGGAGCTCAGAGTTTTAACCACTGGACCGCCAGGGAAGTCCCTGCATACTCTTTTAATGTGGATAAATATTATTAAATATATCTTGTTTATAAATTTAGGTTTTTTTTCTTAAGTTGATAAAGTCTGGTAGCTTTACTAACTCTTCAACATAGACAACCAAGACTACTTGAGGTAAAGCATTTTTGTCACTGCCACATTTATTCAGCATACTGTAAACTGTCAGTATGACAAGAGATAGTGAAAACAATTTTGGCATTCATCTTCACATTGCATAAACACTGAGGGAGTTGAAACCGGGAAGCTCTAATATAGACAAGCTGACCAGCAGTTAACAATTTCTGAGGAATAAAGCTCCATTTTCATGTGTTGGACCAGAGGAAAGAAGTCCCCAGAAAACTTGACAACACCCTTAGATCTCATCTTAACTTCCCCCAAACTTTGCGTTGTGGATAAATCCTTTAATATTTTGGGGCCTCTAATGTGCAAAATGAGGAGGTTGAAGACATTGGTCCCCAAGTTCTTTACCTACAAAGCTCCTTTTAAAATTTTATTTAGCTACTTTAAAAACTAATTTTAGACTTACATAAGTGTTCAAGAGTAGTACAAAGAGTTTTCTTCTACCTCTCATGCTGCTTCTTCTAATGTTATCTTACACAACCATAGTAAAATGATAGAGAACAGGAAATTAACATTGACACAATGTTATTAACTAAACTACACCAACTTTCCACTAATGTAATTTTCCTTTTCCAGCATTCTATACAGGATCTTGTATTATATTTAGTTGCTATTTATACTTGTTATACAATCTGTAGCAGTTCTTCGGCTTTCCTTGCCTTTCATGCTTATGATACTTTTGAAGAGTATTCGTCAACAATTTTGTAGAATGCCCATAAATTGGGGATCATCTGGTGTTTTCACAGATTGAGGTTATACATTATTGTCAAAAGTACTACAAACAATGTTGTACCCTTCTCAGTGCTTCACATCAAGGGCTTCGTGATGTCAGTATGTCTTATTCCTAGTGATGTTTACCTGGATCGCTAGGTTAAGATGGTATCTGCTAGGTTTCTCCAATATAAAGTTACCGTCCTTCCCTTTGTAGTTGGTAAGTATCTTGGGGGACATACCTGAGACTATGTAAATCTTTTCCTCCTCAAACATTTTCCCAAGATTTCCCTAATTTTAGTATTCATTGGTGGATTTTTGTCTGTAACAATCATGACTGTAGTTATTGCCTCATGATGATCCTTTATTTCCCTTCTTCCTTCTATATGTTTTCATTAGAATTCTACTGTAAGGAAGGTTTGTCATGTTTCCCCCATATTTTAGTTAATCTGATTATTTATTTACATTAGTAAGGATCCATGAATATGTATTTTATTCTATGAGTTATATTCCAATACTATCACTTTTTATTCTGTTGGGAAACTTATTCCAGTTTTGTCCATTAGGGCTCCTTCAGGGTGGCTCTTGTGTTGCTTCTTTTCTTTTTTTTTTCTTTTTCCTTTGTAACACTTTCTTACTTTCTGGGATGAGAAGAAGTTTCAGACTCCTTTTGTATTTTCCTGCCCCAGTTCTGGAATCAAACAGTTATTCAAGGAGCCCTAGTTTCTTTTACTGGAGAATGGGGTTTATAAACCAAGATCTGGATCCTTGGCATGCTAATTGCTACTGGGATGTCATGTCTTCTAGGCCATATTAATAGACAGAACTAGGAAATATGTATTTGTGTACTAACCCCTGCATGGGTGGGTGCACACAATCACACACCATGTCTATTGTTCTGCCTATTAATCTATCGAAAACCGTGAGTTTATACTGACACCTCCAATTCGAAAGCAACACCACATGGTTCATTCTAGCCTCCCTTCTTTCCATATTTAGAAATTCTTTCTCCAAAAGTGAAAAATGAGAAATCTGACTTTTATTACATCTACACTACATTTTCTTACTTATAAGTTTTAGCATACACATAAAATAGTTTCAGAATTACTAAATCATACCTCTACGGAAAACATTTTTACTGACCAGAGTTTATCTTTACCTTACAGTATTTTCCACAGTTACTTATATTAGTTCTTGACTTCTCCATTCCATTCAATGTGGATGTGTTATTCATTTGTAATGCAGTTAGGTTCACTTGTTAGTATCTGTATTCAATTTTTGTTTCCCACCACATCATGGTTGGTTTTAAATGTTTGTTTATTTTAGGGCACATGTGAATACTACCAGGGCCTTTTAAAATTATTATTATTTCCCCCAAAGCATTCATGTTTTAAAATTGTTGTCTATGAAAAAATTTCATTTATTAAGTGGTCATTTTCTGTTTCCCTATTTTTTGTTTTAATTAAAGTCACAGAAAATTACAAAGAGAGTTTCCAATGTTATCTCTGAGTTGATTTAAATTCTGACCAAAAGAAGAAAAATAATTAACAATCAGCTGTCTCATACAGCATTACAATTTATCATAATTATAACTGTTAAGCATAATCTTATGACTATAATTAAAATGCATAATTTTAATTGTTTTTCAAAAAGTACATTGCAAACAGTTCACTTTACTACTTCCAAAGGCACATAGACTAAAACACTGGACTAAAGGATTTCTAAGATTATATGCCCATTTATGATTCAATCCTGAGTCAGAAGAAGAGGCCTGATTTTCTGCACCACACCTGACCCACAAAACCACTCTCCAGTGACAGACAGGGAAGGGAGGAATAGATGTAAATGACTAGCTGGACAAATAATTTTCCTATCTGTCAAAGGTCAAAGTTGATTAAAGTATACCATGAAATTAAAAACACTATATTTTGGTATGTGAAATGGAAATCACAATGATTCAAGTTACACAGTACCTACAATTACACAAACTATTAAATTCTTAAGGTTAGAATTCCTCAGATTTAACAATATGAAGAGACTCTTAGAATGAAGTTGATGAGTTTGACAAGAAATTCTCTAAAAAATATGATTCATGTGTTACAGTTATTTTTAAGCAGAATATCCTCCCAAATAATTCATTTCCACCTCATTTTTTTAACATTTTGTGTACTTTCCTTTAAAATCTTTATTTGAATTTTACATCTTAACATTAGTTATGGGACAGTAATATAAAGAGAACACATTATCCTGATTGATAGCGGGAGATTGACAAGTCTCATTGTCAGTTTGGTAGAATTGTACATGTATCCTAGCTCAGAATTTGAAATCTCCCTCAGAGATTGTGTGCTAATTAACAATGAACTGCAATATATTTTCATAATTTTTTCATTTGGTTGAATTCAGGTGAATCTAAGGTGCCAAATAAAATTGCGAGTTGTGTTGAATACAAGCCCTGGCATTTTAGATGTCATATGCCCATTAGAGAACACTCAACCAATGGATACAATGGAGTCATTTTGGAGCATTCTCAGTTGGTCCACAAAACTAGCAGTGATTACAGCAGGTTTTCTGATAGTAAAATATCATGATATTCCTAACAACACTGATAATAAATACACTCCTAGAAAAGATGAGTTACCTCAAGTCTGAGAATTGTGTTATATAGAAGAATATTAGTAGGATTTGAACTTAAGTACAAATAATTCAGGAAATATTTCCACTAAAATTCTAAGTCCCACAATAATTTTTGTTTTCTTTGAGTTTAGGTAGTCTGTATTTTTTCAGAAATAGATTTTATTTTTTATTTTTTTATTTTTATTATTATTATTTTTTTTTTTTTGCGGTACACGGGCCTCTCACTGTTGTGGCCTCTCCCGTTGCGGAGCACAGGCT
>NC_041225.1:72903846-72937720 GCF_002837175.3 Physeter macrocephalus
TATATATATATATATATATTGTCAGAGAGAGGGAAAATACTTGCAAAGCTCTAAAAATGGTAATTATCTAAAATTTTTACTTGCCCTGACTTATCATAATTTCTAAATAATGTTTAATATCTATGATTATCCACAGTTTTCTAATATACCTATTGTTACTCAATGAGTTCATTAATTCAGAGAGTCATGAAAATAGTCTTGACACTATTTTGTTCTTCTTATATTGATGTAAAATATGTTCATCAACTAGCATTTTAGTGTTAGGGACCACAATATTAAAAGCCTTTGGTACTTGCATATTCACAGTAATATCATGTTCTCTATTTTCTCACTGAAAAGATAAGAACCCTAAATTTTAGTGACTAATAGAGTCCCTTACATTAACCTATAATTACACTCTAATGTAAGAATGTGCCCTGTTTTAGGTCTTACCCATCTCCTATCCTCTGATACATCAGAAGTTCAGTGACTTTTTCTTCCTTTACAAATGAAGTTAAATAGTTCCCGTAATGGATTTCTACTACCTTTTTGAGTTCTATTTGCCACTGTAAATTTCTCACACTGAGTCACATTCACACACTCATTTAGTGTTTTTGTAAAGTTTCTAAGGTTTTAATTCTGGAAAGTATTATTCTGAAGATGACTCACATCAAGGACCACATGTTTCTCACTTGAAGTCTCAACAATAAAATCTATAAAAGGACTACTTAGCCCAGACCTTGGCTTCTCAATACTATTCTCCAATAAAAGGAACTAGGTCTCCCTGGAAAATGGCTGATGTCAGAGATGGGGCACAGAAATGTACAACATGCCCCTGGAACATCTTGAATTGGCAATAAAAAAGTGCATACAAAAAAAGAAATGGGGGGCATGTTGAAAGAACACAGGGGCCAACTCAAAGGAGCTGCCAATGGCTAAATCTGGCACACAGTTAGCAACAAAATAAACAATGATAATACTGGATTACAAGAAATAAAGTAAAATAAATATGCATTTATCCATATTAGTATAAATGAATGAATAAAATAAATAGATAGTTACATAAATGCAGGAGGAAAATTGCTCTTTTTTAAATAGGAAAGTCCAATTAACAAATGTAGGAGGAATAAACAAAATAGAAATTTACCATTAGACAAATACCACAATAATAGTAGCAGGCAAGAACTATCCATGGATGATAAAATAACTGGATAGAAGTATTATGAGAAACAGGACATTTGGATAGTCTTAAAGTATCTCCTCAAGAGAGACTTGTCAATTACAAAAGAAGAATTATAACTTTACAGTGGAGAAAACTGACACCACCTTAACTATGTGATCAAGATTAATATTACCAGAAATAAGACATATTGACTTTATGGCCTTCCTGAAATGATGTGCTGAGAAGGGTATATCATTTCTGTGGTGTTCTTACCAAAAATGCATAACCTAATCATGAGAAAATATTGCACAAGCCTGAATTGAGAGGTATTCTACAAATAATTGGCCTAGAGTCTTCAAAAGTGTCAAGGTCATGAAAGACACACACACAAAAAAAACTGAGGAAATGAGGAACTGTCCTAGACTGAAGGAAGAGATCATGACAACTAAACAGAATGTGAGGTCCAGGATGGGATTCTGAGTCAGAAAAAGCACAATAATGGGAAAAATGGCAATATTCAAATAGGATCAGTAGATTATTTAATAGGATTGTATCAAAGTTCATTTCTCCTTTTGATAGTTTTAAATGGTTTCTAAGACATTAACATTAGGGAAAGCTGGGTGAACAATATACATATGGAAATTCCCTTTATTATGTGTGTAACTATTCTGTAAGTCTAAAATTATTTCAGAATAAATTTTTTAAAAGGTCTATGATGGTTTCTCTCCCAAACTTCTAGAGTTCAGATAGGATATTGAAAGATACATTAAGAAAGTAAATCCACTGAGATAATATTTTCAATCTCAAGTAATATGAGGAGAACCCTGTAAATGAGAAAACAAAATCTGAAATTTTATTAATACATTATTGCTCCCTATTTCTGAAATGCTGTACTAAGATCGTTCAATAAAGTCTTTGGGAACCAGACTTTGAATTATTACTCTGCTAGCTGTCTCTTTAGCTCCTAACATAGGCTGCAAGTCCATTGAGTCTCCATGGCTCAGGGGACATTCTTATACTGCCTAGTGGTGCCCTTGCAGCATGTGTCTCTCTCTCTCTCCCCTTGTATCTACATTTAGTCTCTGGAATATCTTTGTATGTAAAATGTTCCCCAAAGGAGAGGTGCAAATAAAATGGTATTTGTGTCCCCATGTCAAATTAGCATCGGGCTTCCGCTTATCATTCCCATAACACATTTAGATATACTTTCCGCACATGTAGTTTTCTGAGTAAGATACATATTGGAACCTTTAAAAGCTTTAAAGGTCATAAATATCTCATAGAATCCTGTATTTAAATAAATTACATTCGTTTGCTCTTTCTTGCCAGGAATTCCTAAAGAAGACATGTTCAGTAATGGTATACTCTCTGCTTTACATCCTTATCTTTGCTTAACAACCAACTACTTCAGAAAGCACTTGCGTGAATAAAGTATTTGATACCTATAGTGCCTGGTGGCTTGACTCCTACAAGCATATCTCAAAGTTCTGTTACAGCATTTTCATTAGGAAAAATTCTTGATGTTTCCTGATGTCTCTATCTTTTTCTCATTAAAGGATAATCTTATATAAAGTATACTTATATAAATTCATTTATATATACATGTATATTCATATACATATACATATGTCATAAATATCTTATATATTAAGGGAAATATATAGTCACCTTTTAGTCTAAAACCCTTTTAAAAGCCCCTCTGTTTTGTTTAAGATAAAATTCAAACATTTTAGGAGCTTTACAACCTGTCTTTAACCTCTCTCCTTTAACTTACCTATTAGTAAGCACCTACATAAAATTTGTAATTTAGCGTTCCTCATTCATAGCTTACATAATTCCAACTGTTTCTTTACTTTTAACATTTACAGACATCTTTCTCCCAACTTCCCCTTCTCTACATTTACTTTTCCTTTGGGAAATGCTGTAATATAACTAACTCCATGAAGACTGTGCTGAATTCCAGCCTAGGGATCATTTTCCTTTATTAACTGATTTTTTCAACTGCTTTACCTTTTTAAAAAAATTGTAGTTAAAAAAAATACAACACATGATATGAGATATATAGTCTTAAAATTTTAAGTGTTCAGTACAGTAGTGTTAACTATAAGCACGGTGTTGTAAATCATATCTCAAGAACTTTTTTTCTTGCATGATTAAAATTCAAGAGTCTTTGAAATGCAACTCCCAATTTCTCCCTCTCCTCAGTCTCTGACAACCACCATTCTCCTTTTTGTTTCTGTGAGTTAACTACTTTAGATACTTCCTACAAGTGAAGTCATGCAGATTTTGCCCTTCAGTGATTGGCTTATTTCACTTAGCAAAATGTCCACAAGGTTCATCCATGTTGTAGCCTATGACAGGATTCCTTTCTTTCCTATGGCTGAATTATATTCCATTGTATGTATATACCACATTTTCTTTATCCATTCATCCACCAATGCACATTTAGGTTATTCCATCTCTTGGCTATAATGAATAATGCTGCAATGAACATGGAAGTCAAATATCTCTTTGAGGTCCTAATTTTAGTTCTTTTGAATAAACACCCAGGAGTGGGACTGCTGGGTCACATGGTAATTCTATTTTTAACTTTTTGAGGAAATTCCACATTTTCCATAGTGTTTGCACCATTTTACATTCCCATCAACAATACATAAGGGTTCTAATTTCTCCACATCCTCATCAACATAAGATGATGTCATTGTGCTTTTGATTTGCATTTCCTTGACCATTACTGATGTTGAGCATTTTCTCATTTACCTGTTGGTGATTTGTATGTTTTTTCAGAGAAATATTTCTTCAAGACTTTTGCCCACTTTTTAATCCAGCTCTTTGATTTTTTGCTAGTGAGCTTTAGGAGTTCCTTATATTTGGGGGGTATTAATCGCTTATCAGGATATATGATTTGCAAATATTTTCTTCCATTCCATAGGTTGCCTTTTCACTATTTATTATTTATTTTGCTTTGTAAAAGCTTTTTAGTTTCATGTAGTCTTACCTGCCTATGTTTGCTTTTGTTGCTTGTATTTATGTTGTCATGTCTAAGAAATCTTTCTTTTTTTTTTTTTTTTTTTGGCAAGACCAATATTATGAAACTTTCCCCCTGTTTTCTTCTGGGAGTGTTATAGTTTCAGATATTTTAAGTCCTTAATCTATATTAAGTTGATTTTACTGTACAGAGTAAGATAAGGATCCAATTCATTCATTTGCAAGAAGATACCCAGTTTTTCCAACACCATTTTTTAAAGAAACTATTCTTTCCCCCTGTACACATGGTGAAAGAATATATTGTACCCTTATAGAAGATCACTTGACTATTTACATGTGGGTTTATTTCTGGGATCTTTATTCTGTTCCATTGGTCTATTTGTATGTCTTTATATCAGTACCATATTGTTTTGATTACTGTAGATTTGCAATATGTTTTGAAATCAGAAAGTGTGAGGCCTTCAGCTCTACTCTTTTTTATGAAGATTGTTTTGGCCATTTAGGGCCTTTTGTGGTTCCACATGAACTTTATGATTTTTTTAAATATATATGTAAAAAATATCATTGTGATTTTGATAGGGATTGCATTGCATCTGTAGATCACTTTGGGTAGTATAGTCATTTTAACAATATTAAGTCTGGGGCTTCCTTGGTAGCACAGTGGTTAAGAATCCACCTGCCAATGCAGGGGACAGGGGTTCGAGCCCTGGTCCGGGAAGATCCCACATGTCATGGAGCAACTAAGCCCATGAGCCACAACTACTGAGCCTGTGCTCTACAGCCTGTGAGTCACAACTACTGAGCCCGTGTGCCACAACTACTGAAGCCCATGTGCCTAGAGCCCGTGCTCTGCAACGAGAAGCCACTGCAATGAGAAGCCTATGCACCACAACTAAGAGTAACCCCTGCTTGATGCAACTAGAGAAAGCCTGCATGCAGCAATGAAGACCCAACATAGCAAAAAAATAATGAATTAATAAATTTAAAAAAAAAACAATATTAGGTCTTCCAATTCACAAATCAGAATATTGTTCCATTTTTTGTCTTTAATTTATTTCAGCAGTGTTTTGTAGTTTTCAGTGTACAAGTCTCCCACCCCCTTGGCTAAGATTATTCCTAAGTATTTTATTCTTTTACATGCTATTGTAAACGTGAAGGTTTTCTTAATTTTCTTTTCAGATTGTTCATTGATAGTGTATAGAAATGCAACTGATTTTTTTATGTTAATTTTATATCTTGCCACTTAACTGAACTCATTTATTAGTTCTAACAGTATTTTTGTGGAATTTTTAGAATTTTCTACACATAAGATCATGTCATCTGTGAAGAGAGAGAAATTTACTTCTTCTTCCTTTCTGAGTTTTCTTTCTTTTTCTTTCCCAGTTGCTAGCTAGGACTTCCAGTACTATTTTAAAGAGAAGTAGCAAGAGTGGGCATCTGTATCTTGTTCTTGATTTTAGAGAAAAGCTTTCAGTTTTTCACCATTGAGTTGATGTTAGATGTGGGCTTTTAATATATGGTCTTTAATGTGTTGAGGTGATTTTCTTCTATTCCTAGTTTGTTAAGTGTTTTTTTTTTTAATCTTAAAAGGCTGTGAATTTTATCAAATGCTTTTTCTACATCTCTTGAGATCATCACGTGATGTTTATCTTTTGTTCTTGCATTCCAGGAACAAATCCCACTTGGTCATGGTATATGATTCTTTTAATGAGCTGTTGAATTCTGTTTACCAGCATTTCATTGGAGAGTTTTGCATCTATATTTAGCAGGAATATTAGCCTCTAGTTTTCTTTTCTTCTAGTGTCTTCTTTTCTTCTAGTGTCTTCTTTTGGCTTTGGTACACAGAAAAGCTGTCTTCACAAAACAAATTTGGAAGCATTCTCTCCTCTTAATATTTTTGGAAGGGTTTGAGAAGACTTAACATTAATTCTTTTGCAAATGTTTGGTATAATTTATGAGTGAAGCCATCTATTCCTGGGCTTTTCTTTGTTGGCAGGTTTCTGATTACTGGTTCCATCTCCTTACTAGTTATGTCTGTTCAGATTTTCTATTTCTTCATGATTTAGTCTTGGTAGGTTGTTTGTTTCTAGGAATTTATCCATTCTTCTAGGGTATGTGATTTGTTAACATATAATTGTTCATATTAGTCTCTCATAACCCCTTTAATTCCTGTGACATTAGTGGTAATGTCTTCTTCTTTCATTTATAATTTTCTTTGAATATTTTCTCTTTTTTTCTTAATTGAGCTAAAAGTTTGTCAATTTTGTTGATCTTTCCCCAAAACTAATTCTTAGTTTTGTTGATTTTTCTTTTTTTTTTTGATCCTCTATTTTATTTATTTCTGTTCTTAGGTTATTTCCTTTCTCCTGCTAACTTTGGACTTATTTGTTCTTCTTCTAGTTCCTTGAAGTATAAAGTTAGATTGTTTATTTGAGATATTTCTTCTTTTATAATATAGGTGTCTATTGTATTAAACTTCATTCTTGGTACTTTTCTCATAAGTTTGGTATATTGTGTTATGTTTTCATTTGTATCAAGATAATTTCTAATTTCCCTTTTGATTTCTTCTTTGACACATTGGTTGTTCAAAGGTGTGTTGTTTAATTTTCACATATTTGTAAATTTTCCAGTTTTCCTTCTGCTATTAATTGCTAGTTGCATTTCACTGAGGTCAGAAAGACACTTGGTATGATTTCAATCTTAAATTTGTTAAGTCTTGTTTTATGACCTAACATGTCATCTATTCTGGAAAATAATCCATGAGTTTTTGAAGAATGTGTACTCTGCTGCTGTTTAGTGGAATCTTCTGTATATGTTTGTTAGGTCCATTTGGTCTATAATGTTACTCAAGTCCTGTTTCCTCCTATTATTTTTACAGTGCTATCTATTTCTTTTTTCAGTTCAGTAATTGCTTTATATATATGAGTGCTCTGATGTTGAATGCAGATATATCTATACTTATTACTGTTATGTCTATCTGATGGATTGGCATTTTTATCATTATATAATGCCCCTCTTTGTCTCTATTGATAGTTTTGACCTAAAGTCTGTTTTGTCTGATATAAGTATAGCCACTCTTGCTCAATCTTGGTTACAATTGGATCTTCTTTTGTTTTGTTTTTAATATCTATTTTGCCACTCTATGTCTTTTGATTGGGAAGTTTAACACATTTGCATGTAATTATTTATAAGGAAGGACTCACTATTGCCATTTTGTTACTTATCTGCCAACTGTCTTGTAGCTTTTTGTCCCTCTTATTCTTTCTTATTGCCTTCCTTTGGATTTTGTTGATTTTTTTGGTAGTGATATGCTTTGATTCCTTGCTCATTTGTGTGTGTGTGTGTGTGTGTGTGTGTGTGTATCTTCTATAAGTAATATCTTTGTGGTTACCATGGGGCTTATATAAATATTCTGTAGTTATAACAACATATTTTAAGGTGATAACAACTTAATTTGAATCACATACAAATACTCTAGACTCTTATATAACACCCTCCTGTAATTTGTTATTAATATCACAAACTGCATCTTTTTCTATTGTGTATTTATTAATATATTTAATAGTTATAGTTATTTTTATATGTTTCTTAACTTCTATACCAGAATTAAAAGTGATTTATATACCACAGTTACAATACCACAGTATTCTGTATTTGTCTACATGTTCACTAGCCAGTTTTATATGTTCATATTTTTTATGTTTAGTATCTCTTTGGTTCAACTTTCCTTTAGTGTTTCTTATAAGGTAGGCCGAATAGTGATGAACTCTCTCAGCTTTTGTTTATATGAGAAAGTCTTTATTTCTCCTTCATTTTTTATTGAAGTCTTGATTTACAATGTGTTAGTTTCATGTGTACAGCAAAGTTATTCAGTTATATATATATATTTTTTTCTTTCTAAGATCCTTTTCCATTATAGGTTATTACAAGATATTGAATATAGTTCTCTGTGCTATACAGTAGGTCCTTGTTAATTATTTTATGTATAGTAGTATATATCTGTTAACCCCAAACTCCTAATTTATCCCTCCTCCACCCTTTCCTCTTTAGTAACCATGTTTGTTTTCTATGTCTGTGAGTCTATTTCTGTTCTGTAAATAAGTTCATCTGTATCATTTTTTTAGATTCCACATATAAGTGATATCATATGATATTTGTCTTTGTTTGACTGACTTCACTTAGTATGATAATCTGTTGGTCCCTCTATGTTGCTATAGATGGTATCATTTCATTCTTTTCTAAGGCTCAGTAATACCCCATGTGGTATATATGTAACACATCTTCTTTATCCATTCTTCTGTCGATGCACATTTAGGTTGCTTCCATGTCTTGGCTGTTGTAAATAGTGTCGCTATGAACATTGGGGTATATGTATCTTTTCAAACTAAAGTTTTCATCGTTTCCAGATATACACCCAGAAGTGGAATTGCTGGATCATATGATAACTCTATTTTTAGTATTTTAAGGAACCTCCATACTGTTCTCCATACTGGTTGTACCAATTTACATTCCCACCAACAGTGCAAGAGGGTTCCCTTTTCTCCACATCCTCTCCACATTTATTGTTTGTAGATTTTTTACGATGGCCATTCTGACTGGTGTGAGGTGACAGCTCATTGTAGTTTTGATTTGCATTTCTCTAATGATTAGTGATGTTGAGCATCCTTTCATGTGTTTGTTGGCAATCTGTATAGATTCCTTCATTTAAATAAGGGCTGTGAATATGTTGATAACACTTTATAGTATAACTGAAATTTGCTAAGAGATTAGAACTTAAATCTACTTGTAAAAAAAAAGAGATAAATATGTGAAGTGATAGATGTATTAATTAACTAGATGGGAGGAATCTTTACAAAATGTATATGCATATCAAGTCACCATGATGTATACTTTAAATACCTTACAATTTATTTGTCAATTATACCCCAATAAAGCTGAAAAAAATAAAGCCTTTAAGAGAAAATGGCTGTAGAAAAGAAGAAACTTTAAAAATAAATAAATACTGTTAATATTATATGTCATTAAACCTAAGACCCCATTAATTGTAATTAGATATAAATAGATGGAACACTATTTGTAAGTGAATAAAATATACTGACACAATTTAACCTTGGTACAAAGCTTTCATCACATTTAGTATTTTCGCTTTGCACACATTTAAAGAGTTCTCTTAGACTTATTTACATTTAGATTTTTATCATATATCACTCTCATGCATACATGAAACTTAAAAATAATTAAGATATTACTAAAACACTGTCACTTTCAATGCCTAATTTTTCTGAACTATTTTATAACTCTGCATCATAAATGTGCATGCTTTATCAGAAATATTGTCCTTTCTGCCGTCAAGAGCATTTATAATGTGGCCTTACTTCAATAGGCTTTAAGATTTTCTTCCAATCCACTGGCACCCATATACAAGTTTTAATGTGCATGTGCAGGTAAGTAAGGATTGCCATTTGATCAAAGGGGATTGCAAAATGCAAACTGATTTGGAGATTTTTTTTTAACTTCTTCTTAGAATGAATAAAATGTGGCATAATATAAATGATCTAAACACAAAGGTATAAAGACTTCAGATATTTTAATATATTTCTTTTTCTAATTACGTGTATAGTGTATTTTCCTTATAATTATGTTTTTCTTAGGTTCATGTACTCAACAGTTTAATAGTCAAAAAAGGAAGCCTGGAGAAGAAAGTTAATTTTTAATTTTTGAAAGTGGCAAAAAATAACTAATGGAGGTAGAAAACCAAGATTATAATTGTTTTATATCTATATTTTTATCTATCTTTTATATACACACACACACATATATACCTCTCTATCTATATACATACATGTATACCTAAATGTAAAGTATTAATTTATGTATATACATACATATCAATAGATAATATAGATATAGATGATAGATATATTGATATCAGGGATATTTTTGTTCTCTTTCCATGCAAAAGCAATGAAAAATGAAGGGACATACTTGAAGATAAGTAGTATTTGACAGTCAATTGCTATTTGTTAAACAATTTGATAACTATGTCGTTTAGCCATATTGTAGTGTTCTTAAATTTTTTTTCAAGGTCAATATTGAATCAGATGTGTACAGACAGTAAGACATATGAATTTATGAAGAAACATTTTGATTGAAGTTGGCTAGTGTTTCGAACAGAGGAACACTTTTTGAAAATGGTTATCTAGAAAAAAAATTGAATTAAAAAAAGCTGTATATGTATGTATTTTCTTTCTTCTTTTTTATCACCTCTAGGTTTTGTGGGCTTATATAAAATGATGGTCATATTAGGGATATACATTTTCTCCAAATGGAAATCATGGTTCCAATTAAGGAGGAGTTGAAAATTAGTTTATATAGATATTTGTGATAGAAAGTTAGTTCCAAACAGTTTTTTCTTCTCACATAAACAAAATTTGAGAATTGGTGAATTATGAAGTATAATTGGGATATTGACTAAAATCAGTTTAAATTCATAAAAACTATCTTGTTTTACTCTTATCAGTATGAAATCGTAAAAAGAATTACACAGTTAACTGTCTCAAAATTACTTTCTCATTCAGTCAGCCAACTAGGGTTATGGTTAACTCATCTAAGAAGACAAAATAAACTGTAAAGAGATGATACACTGCAAAAAAGTCAGTAGATGTTTAAAAATTGGAGGAAATCTACACTTATCAGAGTACATGTTCACAAGGCTTTCAGTAAGTAAAATCCATTTTAATTCAACAAAGAGAAGTTTAAATAAGAATTCCAGTAAATCTTGCGGCTTACTTCCTAGATAATCTCCTAAAAGATTAAAATATTTTCCACAATGGATGTAACTCTTCAATGGTAATTATGTGTCATTTAAAAATAAGTACCTCTACAAAAAGAAAAGAACAGGAATGAGTAAGCAACACATAAAATACAGAAGATAAATACAGATACAGATTTAAAATATGGTTCATTTTGACTCGGGCATTTATTGAAGTTTGACTACATGCTAATATTCTGTCCCAATCTACCATTTGGCTTTGATTTGTAAGAAATTAATAGAAACCTCAATTAAGTAAACTCAGGAGACCAGAAGGGGGCGCTCTTATAGACTTTGATGATAGCAGATCCCAACAGGAAAAGAAAGACTCCTTTTCCTGGCAACAGCTCAGCCCAAGAAATGCCGTGGACTCTGTTTACCATAGCACTTCCAGCCCTCTATTCCTCTCTATAAAAGGTTACACCTCCCTTGCCCTGTAGGGATTTGCACATGGCTCACCATGGTTGCAAACCCCGAATTGCAATTCTCTGCTGCTGCCAAATAAACCCATCTTTTCTGAAGAAATGTCTCACAGACTATTTCAGGTCAACAGATTTTATCTTTTAATGATGGATGTCTCCTTCAACATTGTTAATGGCAGGTCTAGAGTTTGCATAATAAATGTGTAATCTGATAGGCTATAGCATCATATCTAACCACTGTAACAATATCAGTAATACAATTAAGGCATACCATTCAGAATTATTATAAATATCTGAATATTCATTTTCAAAAATAGGTAAGCCTCTGGGTATCACTTATAGAAAAGTTCTTATATTTTTTAATTGTTGATTTCTGTATATAATTTGAAGTATAAACTTAAATTTATCATTGCTTGGGTAAAATTCTGCAACAATTATGATTTTGAAAGCTGCTAATTATATATAATAAAACATGTATTATTAACTTTTAAATAGTTATAGAAAAATGAATTAGCAGACTATACAAACGTTGAGAGGATGTGTTAACAGATAACATTCGAAAGAATGTTAGATATATTTTTGAGCCAATAAATATAAAAAATATGTAGAAAATCTTATAAAATGTGAAAAACTACATGGCAGAATATGAGTACTACATTACTTTAATAAAAACTCTGCAGAATCTCTGGTATGCTATCATTCAAAATATCAAAAAATAATTTAAAAGACCTCCATTTTATATTAAGATACTGAATTTCATTTAGGTTATCAGCCTTTCAAAATAAAATCTTATATGAGAATTCTACATTTTAAAAAATCCTAAATGTATGTAACAGTTTATAATAAAAATATTTAAATAAGAAAAAAATATATATAAACAGTATGAGGAAAAAACTACTTTTTAAAAATGAGATGCCAACAAAAATCCTGCACTCCATTTATTTTGGTGAAATGGAGGCATCATTGTCTTACAGCAGAAGTGCAGTATACTTAATTTAGCAGCAGAAGATGCTGAATTTTTATTGTTCCTGCATAGTAATGCAACATTTTAAAAGTTGACTACAAAATTTTTAGTAATAAAGTCGTAAAAATTATAATTATTTTGAAATACATTTTGATAACATTTTATTCTTTCATTTCAGAGTTCATTCTATGGGTGGATGACACTTGATTTCACACTAAACTTAAGCCAGATGTTATTTCTAACTATGAGCTTTCGGTGTTTGACCAACATGTATATTTGGTGAATCTCAAATATACAGTAAATTTTCTTTAAAAAAAATGAAGTTGTTGAGGGAGATGAGCAAAGATGCTCTGATACTTTGAGGCAGGAAGTTAAAATTTGCTCTACCTTCTTTGAATAGTAGTTTGTGGAAGTGTGCTTTAAAAATTTTTAAATATGAATAGAAGTTGAAAGAAGAATACAATGTAACATAAGTTATGCAGATAATTACTCATCTAGGAATTTGTCTAAACATAATATTACTTGATTGGTGCAAACATATGACTTTAAGAAAATATTAAAAGGTACATTGCAAGGTTAGTCTTTATAGTCCAAAAAACAAAAATGAAAAAAATTTTAAAACGCAACCATAATAAATAGCCAAGAAAACAATACTGTGCAGTCATTAAAAATGGAAGAATTTTCATAAAATAAAATAACGTTTCCAATATACTAAGGTGACAAAATACATTAAAAATAATATATATAGCACAATGTCATTTTTGTAGCTCTATATCTATTATTCTGACATAATTATTAATAATACCTCATTTCACTTAAACTGTTTCTTATTGGATGAATTTTAAACAATCTTTACCTATAAGGAAGTGACAGTTCTACCGGCCTCTGAGGAAAATATTAAGATATTTCCTTATTTAAATCTAGACTCTAATTTATACAGCACCACTGATGACATTCATTCTGCACTGAAAAACGTTGCCTCCGGAAAACCAGAAAACAATATCTCTGGGTTATTGGTGCTGCATTTCTGCAACAATAAGGTCTTGAACACAGCATTTTCTCATATAAAATTTTCAATTACAGTAAGTGCTGCATTTGGTGACCATATATCTAGTATTGTCAACATGATCACCAAGGGTACACTGAATCACAAAGCTGAATGACTTTATAAAGCTTCTCATATCTTGGCGAAAAGAAAAAGAAAATCTTCAGGCTGTATGGTAAGGGTCAGGAACTTTCAAAGATAAATAAAAACTACTTTAGTATTGTCTTTGTAAAGAAGAAAAATCAAACACTTTATTCTAATTCAGCCAAGACTAGGAACCTATGTGATATTTTAAAAAGTTAGAGCAATTTCTCTAATACCATGTTTTCACCTCATGAAATACAGAAGTTCCATGTGAATCAAAGACTTTATCCAAATGTAATACAATGACAGATGAAGATTATAAACGTTTTTATATACATTATATACCTTATTATACCATTATACCATTTAAGTCAAAATGGCAGTTGGGAAAATTTACCCATTAGAATAAAAAGGTGACATCCTAAATCCACAAAATGCAGACCAGACTTAGACAAGTAGGATCTTTTGCCCATATGTTCCCCAAAGGACTGATCTTGCTACATACAGTTTATTTATTTATTTATTTGCAACTTGTGTTACCTTCAGAATAGTTCTTTTAGTCATTATATTAGTTGAACAAAAGAAACAGAATAATTTCCAAACCTACACTGTACACTTTATTTATGTATAAATCACTTCCATTGTCAAAATTTTATTGGAATAGAAACCCTCTGGTAAAGTAACTGAGTTTCTTATAAGGCATCTCTCCAGCTCCAGAACATTAATGAAAAACCTTCTGTGAGTGTTCAGGGAAAATAATTTCTAAAATGTACTCAAGGCTATTAGAAACTTGAAAAAGTCTTTTAAGAGAGTAGAAAAATTCTAACAGATACTAAACTGTGCCTATTTATTCACACAGCCAAAGAATTTAACAAAAGATCCCTTTTCTTGGTTTTATGTGCAAAAGAACCACTTTAACTTTATCCCTTCTTGGAAATTTCCTGGCGGTCCAGGGGTTAGAATTTGGTGCTGCCGTGGCCCAGGTTAAATCCCTGGTCAGGGAACTAAGATCCCGCAAGCCATGCAGTGCGGTCAAATTAATTAATCAATTAAATAATTTTTAAAATTGAAAAACTTTATCCCTTCTCACTGAATAAACTAGTAGTTTAATCACCAGGCTGATAATTCAGACCTTTGGGAAAACTTAGAAAAACACTTAATACAGTAAGTCCCCAACATATGAACGAGTTCGTAAGTCCAGTTTGTTTGTAAGTCCAACAAAGTTAGCCTAGGTACCCAGCTAGCACAATCAGCTATATACCACTGCTTTTATGCTTGCTTCTGGATATCCAAGGCTTGAAATAAAGATACTGTACTACTGTACTCTATACAGTACTGTAAAGTATACAAAAGCACAACCACTTGTAGAGGATGCACACACGTGACAATGTACGCCAGACGTGTGAACTAATTTACGTGATTGGACATGCGAACACACGTTTTCATCTTTGAAAGTTCGCTACTTGAATGTTCGCATGTAGGGGAATTACTGTAAGTAGTTCTATTAAACTAAATGAATGTTCATATTTTAATGGTATTTTTCCTAATACAGTATTATAACACAGAGACATTTTAACCTCTATGCCAAAGCTAAATAGGAGGAAATATGCCTAGAATAATGACTTTCTTTATAGAATAAAAAGCTCAGATTTCTTTAATTATTTGTGAAAAGGTAAGAGTTTTAAGAAAAACTAAATTGAAATTACAATGAAAATTTCAAATGTTGAATTTTTGTTAGAATTTTCTGAGATTACTAGTATTTTTAAAACGTAAAAGATTCAGGAAGGTGGCAGGGTAGTGCATCACCACATCATCATTTAAGTCTCCTGATGGCCAGAAAGATCTTGGAAAATGACTGTGGATTAATGCAAACTTACATGGTGGTGCCGATTAGAAATAGAACCTAGTACCTAGAACAGAGGTTAGCAAACTGCACCCTGTGGACTGTTTTTGTATAGCCCAAGAACTAAGAATGCTTTTACACTGTCAAAGTTCTACTAAAGGCAAACAAGACCAATATATGACAGAGATTCTATGTAACTCACAAAACCTAAAATATTTATGTCTAGCCCTTTACAGAAAAAGCTTGCCCACTTCCACTCCCCAAAATGCTTTCATTTCAATTCTTATCAAGTAAGATAATCTAAAAGAGTTTTCATATACGTCGTAGGGACAGAAATGTACCTTCACTGCTTTGCCTCCTGTTCTTTGACATAGTACAATTGTTCCCCCTTATCCACCGGGGATATGTTCCAAGACCCTCAGTGGATGCATGAAACCACTGATAGTACCAAACCCTACACACACACACACACACACACACACACACACACACACACACACACTATGTTTTTTCCTGTACATACAAACCTATGATAAGGTTTAATTTATAAATTATGCATAGTAAGAGATCAACAGTAATAACTAATAATAGAACAATTATAACAAATATACTGTAATAAATGTTACATGAATAAGGTCTTTTTTCCTCTCTCTCAGAATACCTCATTGTATAAACGTAATGCCTTCTCCATGATAACTAAGCACCAATCACACAGTGCGGCTGTAACTTCTGCAGTTTGAAGTGTGGCAGCACTTCTTCACAATTTCACGGATAGAAGATTCATTCTTATTGTAAATCTTAGCAACTTCAGCATATGATTTCTTTTCCTTTCCTTATTAAATCAAGAACTTCCACCTTGTCACTTAAAGGAAGCATTTTACAGCTTCTTTTTGGCATATCTGAATTGCCAGCATCACTACTCTCGTGTTTTGGGGCTATTACTAAGTAAAATAAGGGTTACTTGAACACAAGCACTGCAATACAAGGCAGTTGATCTGATAACTGAGATGCTCCTAAGTGACTAATGGATGAGATATGCTGGACAAAGGGATGGTTTATGTCCTGGGCAGGACAGAGCCAGAGTGTGTGAGATTTCAGCACACTACTCAGAACAGTGCAAATTTAAGGCTTATGAATTCTTAACTTCTGGAATTTTCCATTTAATATTTTTGGACTTCAATTGACCATAGGTAACTGAAACTGTGGAAAGCAAAACTGCAGGTAACGGGGGACTACTGTATGTTTTTTGACAAAGTAACAGTGAAGTCTCTAGAAGTTTAGTGACCTGGGGTATAAGACACCCCTTATAAGCAAAAAAAATTTGTTCCACTTGCACAGCCCACAACTAAGAAGAGACATAAGTACTTGTTGGGCCTTTTTGGATTTTGAAAGCAGCATCTACCAACTTAGGTGTGATGCTCTGGCCCAGCTGCCCATTATGAATGAGACCTAGAGTATAAACCGCTCTGCACAATCCCCAAGCTCAGATGCAAGGTACCTTGCTCTTCTGGCCTTATGACTAAATGACCAAATGCTATTCAAACTGTCTGTGGCAGAATGATTGTTATATAGAATTAAGTACTACAGTACCATAAGAAATATTAAAGAAATAAAAATTTTAACACTAAAGAATGTTTAAGCCATTAAGTAGATTGAAAATTGGCCTCCAAAATATTAAATGACCCATTTTCTATTTTGAAGCAAGTACGTATCTAAATGACCCATATCAAATTATTATCTATTTATTTAACTTAGCAATTTTGTTCAAATTTCACAGGGGTGGACTATCTGAGTTTTTATTTTGCATACCAGATTCATGTATCTCTGGAATAAGTGAATATAATTTTATGACCTAAAAAGATAATCATAAGTAGAACATGTTCATTAAAGAGTTGCAGATAATATGTAGTCTACAGATCAGCTTGATTTAAAATGAGAATTTAATTAGACTATGAATTAAAACCAAAATTATAAAGCAGAGTAGGCGATGGAATGGAGATTGAAATGTTTACCTCCATTCTAAGCGGCAGATTTATCATACCACCATCAGCAAGATCTTATTCTTCATAATAAGAGAAAGTCTAGGCAAGCAATACTTGAACTTCCCAACATAATTTCTCTATGCAAGAAAGTATTGTGAAACAATAAAAACATGGAAACCAATCTAGAGTGTGGTTAAGTAAACTGCAGCAATGATTGTGAACTAAAAACAAGTGAAGAGCCAAATATGGATTGAGTGATAAGAAAATTTGCTTGAGTCACATATCAGTGATGGTCTGCATATCTTACAATGACTTCTTTGCTCCATTGACAAATGGTTGACTACTGTTGGATTTAAAATTTTGCGTCTTTTTTTTAATTTTTTGGTTAAAAGTATAGCATTATAAGAAAAGTTATCAATTCTATGCAATCTTTCACTTATTCACTAGAGAGCACTTTTTTTTCCAACAAAATGTATTCTGACCCCAAAACCTTCACATTCTAAAAGATAGTTTCATAGAAACTATTTGCCAGCATGCTCACTGTGTTTTGTTCTCCAAACTTATCCGGATGGAGATAGAGTACCTATAAAAAATTTTCACTTGTTGATCATAAGTGTGATTATAAAATTCCATCAGCAAAATAAAATTCTGGGAAAATATTTATTTTAGAAAACTATCTGTCCTTATGTATTTGGAAAATGACAAATATGTCTGAATAAATTGATAACCCTTTTCTTTGGCAAATTTAATTCTTTCAAGTCTCAGGAAAAGTTGAAAAAAGGAACAAAAGTGTCTTTAATTTGTAGACATATGTATTAGTCAGGTTTTGCTATATGATAATACTCTATAACAAAAACCCTAACATCACAGCGGCTTATAATACCACATTTATTTCACATTTATATGTCTTCTGGTTAGCTACAAGTCAATTGATTTTGTCTGAGATTGGATAGTCTGGGTGACATTATTAGTTTGGGGTTGGGTTCTGCTTCACATGAAGTCATTCTAAGATCTGACCTAAAGGTGCAATGGATATGTGGCGTGTGCTCTTCTCCCGCTGCTATGCCTCCCAAAGTCTCAGCTCAGAACTGGCACACTGTCACTGCCATTCACACCCATTGGCCACACCCAGTCACGTGGCCAAATTCTGAGTCCGTGTGGTGATAAATTACACTTCTTCCATGAAGAGAAGGCTGTGAGTATTTGATGAACAGTAATCTAAGCTACTACAATGTGGATGAGCTAGTTCAAACTCTCTGCTAGAGGAAGATAATATAATAGATTCTACTTCAGTGACCAATACTCACCAAGTCTGAGAGAAAATGACACTATTGGACACTTTGCCTGTTCAAAGACTTACACTTTGGCTGCAAAAGCAGCATTAAACCACATAGTCATCTTTTTTATTAGCCAAGAGGTGTTGGAAATTTAAAGTGATATTAATGATAGCAAAGTCAGGGCCAAAATAATGTGCAATGTTCTTCTTAATTAAAACATCGTTTGGCAAAATTTCATTGTCAAAATGCAAAATGAATAAAATTGTAGAGGCTAGCAAACCTTCTCTGTTCTTCAATCTAAACATTTTTTCCATCAAACTCTTTTTTGTAAAAAGAGAAAAATGATACCTATATTATGATACTTGTTAATTCAAGTTTAATTAACTACATAACCTTTCTGGTTTATGCAGAAATGCAACATTTTTCTTTTTTTCCATTATAGAGATCAAACACTTGGCCCTTTTTCATGGTCCAAGTGCAATTCTTTTTTTTCCCTGTCATTAGGTCAATGTGGTCTAATACGATTTAAGGTAAAATGATAATTCCAAATAGAGAATGACTTAAAGTTGTTTACTAACTTCTTTATTCATAATTCTTTTAGTATTTCATCCAAAACAAATAATTAAAATATTGCTTACTCAGAAACAGACTCACAGACATAGAAAACAATCTTATGGTTACCAAAAGGGAAAGGGGGTGGGGGAGGGATAAATTAGGAATTTGGGATTAACAGATACACATTACTGTATATAAAACAGATAAACAAGAACCTACTGTATAGCACAGGGAACTATATTCAATATATTGTAATAACCTATAATGGAAAAAATATGAGAAAGAATATATATACATATATATTTTTGAATCACTTTGTTGTAAACCTGAAACTAAAACATTGTAAATTAACTAACTTCAATAACAACTGAAAAGTGTTTTCTATTTAGAATGCTAATCCACCTTCTACTGCATGCTACTTGATTTTATTAATTGATACATATCTTGTTGAATGGATTTTATACTTAATCCTCCTTCTATATCCAGCTAATATTCTACTTCCTCCACTAAGTTTTTTCCAGATACAATGACCTACAGTGATCTCACCTGTTTCCGATATCTTTTGGTTTTTGTAAACACTGTTATTTTTCTCTGATGCTTATGTGTATATGTGTTATTCCTTCAGGTAGAAAGGCTTTGGTTATCTAGTGCTACTTAACAAATGACAAATTACTAGCAAAAACAGTAACAATTATTTATTAGTCTTATCCTCTATCTTTCTGGCTAGGCAGTTGACTTATGGGGTTTTTCAGGCAGTTGCAATCTGACAGCACCTGGGGATGAAGTCATCTCAAAGTCCACCTCTGTTAAGTGTCTGGAGGCTGCTGCTTCCTGCAAGCTAAGATCTCACTGGGAGCTCTCAGTTATAACACCTACATGTGGTTTCTTCATGTGTCTGAGACTTCCACACATCACAGCAGCTGGATTCCAAGGGTGGGTGTCTCAGACAGAAAGGCAGATGGAAGCTGTGTTACATTTATGAATTAGTCTCAGAAGTCACACACCTGGACCTCATTTTAAAATGACATTCTAACCATATGTCCTTGCCCTAGATTCCTTATGCCTCCTCCATGTCCCACTATCAAAAAAGGGCTCGGCAAATAAAATCTTTGATTAATAAATAAATGAACTCAATGTTTTGATTCTTGTAATTATATTTGCCTAAGGCTTATGTTACTCTTTCAATATCTATAATTTTCCATCGTAAACTTTTTAATTTAAAAAGATACATTATGAAATGAAGTTTAATTGGGTATTTCACTTTACTTAGCTTTAGTAATTAAAAAAGAGAAGTTGAAAAAAAGAGTTGAATCCCATTATGAAGCAGATACCAGGCCCATGATTAACAAGGCCATATAGAATTTTTCAGGATATAACAGAAGGCTTTACTCTGCACTATACTTGGAAATAAAATTTAATATTTGGAATAATCAAATTCTCTGGAAAAACTAAGGACTTATTTTGGTTTTATTGCAGTTCAACTTATTAATTGGCTTTCAAATATTAAGTAGACATTTTAATTTAGATCACTTGTTTACATAATGTACTTCCCATCATGTTCAAGGTCCTCAGATGTGGTTGTATCTGTTGTTCACAGCTCTAGGGTCCTGGTTGAGGGAGCGAGTGGGGACTGAAGTTCAGCCTGTCCTCTATCTACCAAGTCACATACCTTTAGCACCAGGGTGCTCAGGGTACGTTCATGAGCTGCTCTTTTGAATTTGCATTAAAATGATGCCATATGGTTTAGTAGAGTCCCTGGTATGAGACATGATGTTACAGCAATTTCCTTCAAAGAAAATGGTATAATAAAAGGCCACTAGAGTCTCGGCATAAAAAACAGATGCAGTGTGAATCTTGGCTCTGCCACTTACAGTACTGTGACTTTGCGAAAGTGATGCAACCTCTCTGAGCTTCAGGTTCCTCACAAATAAAATGAAAATATCAATTCCTATTTTTCAGAGCTGGTATGAAGAACAGAGCTAATACATGAGAAGCATGAAATACAGTGTCTTACAGAGTAGAAATTATTTAAATAGAATCCATAATAAATTCTAAGAGAAGTTCTGTCATTGAGCTTTAATCCTTGGTTCTGTTTGTTTTTTGATAGATAGAGTTCTATTTTAGGTATGTAATTACATAAATCACTGGTTAAGGTCACAATAGAAAGAATAAAAGAAAGTAGTATGTTATAATTCAGTTCAGGAAAAACACTTCTGAACAAAATATTCCTAAGGATTTGTGTAAGAACTGATCAGTTTGAATTTTCAAAACTTAGTTTTCTAAATCCCTCAGCAGTTTGGGGGATTGGTTTCAGGTCCCTCCCCCTCAAAATACCAAAATCCATGGACACTCAAGTCCTTTATATAAAATGGCATAATAACTGAATATAGCCTATGCACATCCTCCTGTATACTTTAAATCAACTCTAGATTACTTATAATAGCTAATGCAATGTAAATACTATGTAAATAGTTGTCAGAGCATGGAAAATTCAAGTTTTGCTTTTTAGAACTTTCCTGAATTTCTTTTTTCTTTTAAAATATTTTTGATCCGTAGTTGGTTGAACCTGCTGATGCTACACCTGTGGATATTGGAGGCTGGCTGTAGTTCTCAAAATCTAGCTTCCTGGCACCGAAGGAATTGTCTTGTAAGATCACATCCTGTGGTAACTTCTGTTAGGCAAGAGCCTAGCCCAGTGGCAAGATTCAGGTAGCTCCTGGTTCAGCCCCACTTTTGATTAGCCATACCTTGCTCGAAATGCAACGGATTCATCAGAATGCTAAGACTCATGGTTAAAAATAAAGATTAAGTTAAAATAACAGCATCGATAAAATATATGCTTCTATTGCATACAGGTAAAAAAAACTCTCAAATGTATGTTTAGAACATAATTCGACTGAATCATTCCCTCTTTCAATGATGTACCTCCAATTATCTTCACTGGCTTCAAATCTTAAATAATTAGAACTATCTCACAATGGAAATTACATGGCTATCTATTTCTTAATAAACAAGAGGCGATTTAAAATCTTCCTCAAACAAATTACGAGTATGTCTCATAGATGACTACAATTTAAATAGCTGCACAATGCAACCCCCAAAACACAAAGTCCTTACCAAAGCATTTAAACTGCTGTTTTGTCTCTCCTAGCTCATCTTGTGTACCTGCTTCCCTTGCTTATATGCTCTGGCCATGGCAGTCTTTCAGGTCTTCAAAACTATGTAGCCATAGGACCCTTGTACAGCTGTTACCTCTCTCACTAATGTGCTTCCTCCTGCACTTTGCCTATATCATGTCTCAGCTTAAATCTCCATTCACAAAGATGCCGTCTCTGACACAGGATTAACAACTTAATCACTGTGAGCTTTTGTCATAACTCTCATTGCAAAGAGAATCATAAACTTACTCTCTGATTACTGGTGTTTCTCCATGCCTCTTCCCACTAAGCCATATTTATTACCTTTATATGTCTAGTGCCAAGCAAATAGCAGGTCCCTCATAAACATTTGTTAAATGAATAAACAATTATATAAGGAGATACAAAACTGTAAAAGTTTGAACATTTACAAATCAACACAAAGGGTCTGCTTCTTACCCTACAGTGGTGCCTGCATATAAAGAGGGAGGGTGTAGTTTATGTGACTTTGGCAGGGACAAAAGTAGGTCTTCTGATCACTGGGTGATGAATTTTGTACACCTATGAGACTTTACATCTCTAGCAGAAGTCTGCAGCTGGTATAACTCAAAGACATTTCCTTTGGCTCAGAAATACCTCCAGATTTGCCACGAAAGGACCTCAACTACATCTCCCTCATTTGTTATCACAGACTTCTCTATGTTCCCAGTATCCACTCCCTCCCCTTGGCTTTGCTCAGGTGACTGCTTCTTTGCCTTCAACCCAGAGTCATTTTATTGTTAATGGGTCCCCTTAGCAGGTTCTTCATTAAGATACTAGCTACTTCTGCAAGATTGCCACAGGGAAACCAAGGGTAGCTGAGAAAGCTAAGCCTCACAGCTCCACCTGTAAAAGCATGTAGCACTAACACATTTGATTTAACGAAGCAGAGCCCCTGATTGGGCAGCTTTTCAGGAGGCCACATCCCAGACTCACAAATGAGAAGGGAAGAAAGCCCTTATTTATCAGATATGCCTCTCCCTATCTTTAGCCTTTACAATCAACATTTTAAGCTTTAAAATGTGAATATTCTTTTTTAAAAATTAAAAGAAATTGTAGATCACAGTGCTATTTGTTGAAAAGATATTAAGAGGACATAATCTTGCTGTTATACAAACTTCCTCATTGCAAGTACTAAGCTAATTACTGTCCCTTTCTGTGAGATACAAAAGAGAAAGTTGCTATAATACAATAAGTAGGGTCCAAAACATGAAGATGCAGAATTGCAGTACTGTGAAGTTACTGAAATAACCACAGCAATAACCTGGGCAATTAGTTGACCTTGGATTCTAAAGGCTCTTCACAATCCAAATCCAACTTTGTTCTGGCTGCAGTTTAGAATGACCTGGTGGCTTTTTTTTTTTTTTTTTTTTTGAGAAATGTTGGCTGACATCTTTGTTGCTCTGGGGGTCAGGGAGGGAGGGCTGTGTTCAAGAGCTCTTGGTGGGGCACATCTGCCTCCTCTTCACCGTCACAGGCGTCTGCTGTACAGGATGGCTCTGGCTCTGCGGTTGGAGACTCTGCTCAGATCCCAAAGGTACTTGATTTTGCAGATTATGTTCTGGATACTGCTGAGGGTGGCAGGGGAGTTCTTGTTGATGGTGGTCTGCATGTAGGAGGTGGCGGGCTTTGTAGGGCCAGATCTCCACTTCACCACCTCCAGGCCACTTCTGCCACCTGCTGCCGGCTCCACGCCACAGTCTTGTGGTCCATCAGCCAGTTGTAATGGAAAGAATTGTGGACCTGCAGATTATTGGGGTGGGTGCCATATATCTGTTTGTTCTTCTTGATCAGGAAATTGGAGCAATTCCACAGGACCATTCATTGCAAATGCGTGGATTTGAAGGCAGCTCCTCTCCCAGCGGCAGCCAGAAGAGGAAAGTGATCAAACATTCATGAGGATATTTATGGGGCTTGTGGCCGGCCGGTGTAATCTGAAGGACAGGGACAATAATCCTAAGAATCTTCTGGTCAGTTAGCATCCAATTAGGGTTGACAGAAAAATACCAGATGCCCAATTAAATATGAACTTCAGATAAGTGACAAATAAGTTTTGTATTTGTATGTTGTATTTGTATGTACATAAGTTTTGTATGTCTGAATACTGCATGGACATACTTACACTAAGTAATTATTTGTTATTTATCTGAAATTCAAATTTAACAGGTTATGCTGTGTTTGTAAGGTTAAATCTTCAACCTATATCCAATTCATTAGCCTTGCCAAGGAAACATTAGCCTACTCCCAGCCCTCATTTTCAGGAGGTGGCAGGGGACTGGAACCAATGACAATACATCTTAATCCATGTTACTGTTATGAAAGTTATAGCAGAGTTTTATGGTATAAACAATCTGATGATCTCAGAAGCACAGGGAACAAAGGGTACTGCTGAAAGAAAGACTTCATTTAAAATTAAAGCTAAGTTGGGGCTTCCCTGGTGGCGCAGTGGTTGCGCGTCCGCCTGCCGATGCAGGGGAACCGGGTTCGCGCCCCGGTCTGGGAGGATCCCACATGCCGCGAAGCGGCTGGGCCCATGAGCCATGGCCGCTGAGCCTGCGCGTCCGGAGCCCGTGCCCCGCAACGGGAGAGGCCACGACAGAGGGAGGCCCGCCTACCACAAAAAAAAAAAAAAAAAAAAAAAATTAAAGCTAAGCATGCGCCATTTCTTTTTATGGTGATTATAGTTCCTTACATATTCTTTCATTCAAAAATAAAAGGGCAAAAGTCCCTTCAAGTCATTTGGCAGTTTAATATCAAGATATTATTTAATCTTCTAAAAGGTAATCTTAACAGCAGGACATGTGATAACCACAAAGCCTGTAAACCTTATCTAGTTTAGAAAATTGAATTTGCTCATGTAAACTTGAAATGAGCTCACTAGCCTTGCAGTAATCAAATGACTACGCCATAAACAAACACACCAGCACTGACCTCCCCACACACGCAGTGTGCTCCTTTTTAAAGCATTTAATAAGTCTTTGGTCTAACTTGCTCCTTGAAGACCTGCTTGTAAATAATATTGCTTGAAATCTTATCCAATTCTTATCCACAGTACGTGAAACTCCAGTCTTCTCACAGGACTTAATCCTAATTTTTTTTTTTCAAATTAGATATTTCCTAAGGATATCTATGTTATCTCCTGCTTCTCTCTTCTTCCATCTTCCCATAATCCTCAGAAATGGAAATTGGCTTTCCCTTTTAATTCTAAGTTATGATTTCCTTCTACAGTCTTGATGTACTAGGCAAATGGGTATCTTGTCTACACTGTGGCTCAAACTATGAGATGAGTCTTCATAGCTTGATCCTAGATATTCTTTGAAGGAAAGGAAAAAAAGGAAAAGGATCTGGAAAATCTACGCAAGTTCAATAATGCCACTATTTATACTTTTAAATACCACTGTAGTTTTCTATACATTCTTTCCTTAATAGGCCCTATTTCTTTTATAAATCTTCATTTTTCCCCAAAGTAACAGATGTCTCAGGCAGAAAAGGGCCAAGGATAAAAGTTCACAAAGGCAAATAAAATCACATTAAGGATTTTAAAGCGTCACTGCTGTTACATCACCAAAGCAGAGAAGAAAAATTTTAAATATTTAAAAAAGCTATGTTTTATATAAATACTTAAATTTTAAATATATAAAAAGCTATTTTTTAAAGAGACAACAGACTTCCTAACTGGCGTCAGTATATCCATGAACTGCAAACTTAACTCCCTGTCTCCCCTGCTTTGGACACTATGTGGACTTAAAAATGAAAAGTATTTGCAAACTGTCTTTTAGAACTTAACCACTTTGTAAGTAGATGGACTTCTGTATTTAATAATGTAAACAATCTTTAAAGCAAATCCAATGTATATATTCCTTTCAAGGCTACTTTGAGAACTTGTGGGCTTACTCTGATGAAAACGAGTCAAAGTTATGATCTACTCAAAAGAAAATAAAACAGAGAAAAAAAGAAGTAACAGTTTAATAGTGTTTCACTGAACATCTGGACCAATTCTGAAACTTTTTTCAATATATTCAAATGAGAATCTCATTAACATGGCAAAGAATTCTGGGAAGATAAGTGGATCTTAAAACAATTTCAAGAAACAATATACAATTGAGCTGCCATATGTGTTTCCTCTGTATGAGTGATACACAATATATAATGAGGTAGGGGCTACAACATTTCACAGACTTTTTATTTTTACCATGAAAGTCTTCCAGACATTCTAAGGGATGTTAAAATTAGTCTGGAAGAATATCTACTTCTCTTGAAAGTTGCCACTGTTGGCTTTGAGAAAGATATTCCTTCACTGATAGGCAGTGAAGGAATATATACTGAAGCATATACCATCAGTAATGATGAATTACTATCTCATCTGTTATCCCTTTTTAGGTTCAAGCAAAGGAAAAGAGTGACAAATTCTAATTGGTGAAACAAGTGATCAGATTTAACCCAAGTATTTCAAATTTGTGCCTAGGTGACTTTTGACTACAAATGAAAGTAAACTTTTGCAAATACAGAGTCTTGCTGTGCTTCTATCCACTCCACAAGTGTTTCCATATATTCATTTACTCAACAGATATATATATTAAGTGCTTACTGTGAGCCAGGAATGCTTACAGAGACAAGGAATGCAAGAGTAACGTTTCGCTTTATGGAACAATCCACCCAACAATATCAGAATACACATTCTCTTTAAACATATGGAAAAAAGAGCAAAAATTACAAGTTATAAGGGAGATCACAATTCACTGGAGGGGGAGGGTGGATAGACAAACTGACAAGTACATAAATTCTCTGGGAAAATTAAAGAAGTAAGGGAGATAGTGCTGTTGGTGGGTGGCCGGGTGAGTGCGCTGAGTGCAATTTTAAGTATGACAGAAAAGGAAGGCTGCACTGAGAAAAAGACTTCCAGAAGTCTGAAGTATGTGAGTGAACAATCCACAGTGAAGAACGTACCTGACAGAGGATACAGGAAGTACAAAATCCTTGAGATGATGTGCACCAAATGTTGAAGAGGAAGTGAAAAATGGGAATTCTTGTACATTGTTGAGGGAATGTGTTATAACCACTTTGACAAAACTCTTTCGTTTCCTTATAAAACTAGGTATATATCTACCCTGTAACCCAGCAATTCTCATCCTAGATGTGATCAAGAGAAACAAAAACATACATCCACAAGAGGATATATACAAGAATGTTCAAAGCAGCTGTATCCATAATAAAGCAAAACTGGAGAAAACACATATGTCCATCAACTGGTGAACGGATAAAAAATAATCTGTGGTATAGTCATGTAATGAAATACTATGCAGCAATAAAAATGAACATGTAAAACATGCAAAAACATGAATGAAACTCAAAACCTATGCTGAGTAAAAGAAACCTTGTCCAAATTATTTCATTTATTTTAAGTTCTAGAACAATAAAACTAATCTATGAGGGGGCTAATGGGAATTATTATCAGGGAATAGGGTTAAAGGTTGACTAGGAACATTTCTGTGGTGATAGTAACATTTTATGTCTTGATAGGGGTTTAGTTACCCAGTTGTATGCAACTGTCAAAACTCATTGAAAGGCATAATAAATTTAATATTTCCTTGTAGGTTTTTTTTAACATCAAAAGAAAAGATTTTTAAAATGCTAATCAGATACTGACATCAAGCTAATGATATTCATGCTGAAGTGTTTAGGAGTGAAGGGTGCTAGTGTCTGCAACTTGTTTTGAAATCTATGTAAAACAAGATGAATGATGGATCAATAACCAGATGAACTGAGTATGTGGTATGTCTAGAAATGTTAATAAAGAATCTAGCTAGTGGATGTATGGATTTTCAAGGTAAAAGTTCTTTCAACTTTTACATAAGTCCAATATTTTCATAATAAAGTACTGAAGCACCTACGGTGTGCCCTGCTGGGGGGGGTCTCCTTGGTCCAGCTGGGCTAGAAGCTAGCTCTGCTGAGCTTTCCAGCTGTTCTGTAATCAATGTACATGCACACAGGGGCTAGGAACAGGGGAGTTGCTGGCCCAGAAGGGGATGGGGAAGAAACTCAGAAGTTTGGGCTCAGGGAAAACTATCCCAAAGCCGTATTCACCCTGTTCATCTATTCCATTAAGCAACAGTGGGCACTAGTGGGCTGGCACCAGAACCAGTGCCAGGAGTTGTTAATTACTAGCATCCTTCATACTTCCTTGATGCCTCCAGGAAGACCGAGAAGATTTATCAAACACTTTTAGACTATTTACAGCTGCTAGTCATTTTTCTGAGACTTCTACATGTACTAAGGCATCTAATCCCCACAGTAAGTCTATATAGTAAGTTCAGATATTTATAGACAGACAAACTGAGGCACAGAGAGGTAGAAGAAGATGTAAAGCTAGGAAGTTGTAAAGTCAGAATTCATACTCAAGTGGTCTGACCCCAGATTCTCAGCCTTTCATTGCCAACTCTAAGCTCCCTTGCAGTTGAGATACTTTTAAGTATTAATCACTGCTCCAGGCCCATTTTACAAGGCTTTTCCTGAAATCTTCACTACAAACTTGCTGGAGTGATATGGTATTTTCACTCAATTTTTTCGGTGAGGGAAAAAATATCTGTTCTACGTTGTTCAAGTGAAGGAACTGGGAATCCAATGAACACCATATTTATTTATTTATTATTGCTATTTTATTTTCTCCATCTGTCATTCAGTTATTCAACAAATATTTTTTGTACACATATTCTGAGTTGAGAATATCAGGATGAACAACCAGATATGGTCTCTGCTCTTGGAGCTCAGAGTCCAACAGGGAAAAAGGATAACGTTGAAGTGATGGGATAAAAGAATTTCAGCACATATGTACCACAGCAAATGAAATGGGATTAGTTACTGGATGGTATTTGGAGGGTGGGCAGCTTTAGCTGGTCTGGACAGGCAAATCCTCTTGGAAGCAATTGCTTTAAAGCTGAGGCCTGAAAGATGAAAAGGAACTGGTCTATATGAAAAAATGAGAGGAAAATGTTCCAAGCAGAGGAGGGACCAGCAAGGACAAAGTCATGGGGGCAGGAAAGTACTTGGTGTGTTCAAGTAATGAGAAGAAGTTCAGGGTGGCTGGGACATAGTGTGTGTGTGTGTGTGTGTGTGTGTGTGTGTGTGCGTGCGCGCGCACGCGCGTGTGTGTGTGCGTGTGTGTCACAGAGAGAGAGAGAGAGACAGGCAGCGGGGGGGGGATGAGGGAATGAGGTCACAGAGGTAAACAAAAGTCATATCAGGTAGAGCCTTTACAGATAAGCATTTTTTAAATTTTACTCTAAGCTAGTAGGAAGCCCTTGAAGGTATAAATACAAGAAAAAAAATGGAAAAAGAAAAGAAACATCAAGGTGACAAAATTAATAAGAGTCAAGAAAGGAAGGAGTAGTAAAAATAGGTTGGATAAACAATGATGAGCCAAGTTCTGCTGGCCTCTTTGGACCTTCATCATTTTAACTGTGACAGTAACAAGAAATCAGTGACTATTTCTGAAAATAGCAATAATATGATCTGACATACATCTCACAAGGTCCATTCAAGATGCTGTTTGACTAAAATTGTGGAGTGGGATAGGGTGTGTAGGGGAAGTACAAAAAAACAGAAAGAGCAGAGCAAAGGCTATTACAAAGATGTAAGCAAAAATGATGACAACTTAGACTAGCATGGTAGTAGTGTGGTGGTGAGAAGTAGCAGCATTTTGTATTAACCAGAAGACTGAACCAACAGGATTGCAGATGCATTTTTCTAAAGTTTTTAGTTACAATTATCCCAGTTTAGCTGGAATAAGAATCTTGTGGTTCTATTTTTATTCACTTCAAAATGTTTTCTAATTTCCCTTTTGATTTCTTCTTTGGCCCATGAATTATTTAGAAGTGTGCTGTTTAATTTCCAAATATGTAGATATTTTCCAGATAGCTGTCTATTATTTTTAATTCCATGCTACTGTGGTTTGTGAACATATTGTTTACGATTTTAATCTCCTTGCATTTATTCAGATTTGCTTTATATCTCAGTATAGGCTTTATTTTTATATGCTCTGTACATGTTTAAAAAGAAGCTGTAAAAATAGATAGATAAATAAATAACTAATTAGGTTTCTACCTAACATTAAAAAATAGTAATAATAAAAACTAAAAAGAAGGTGTATTCTGATATTGTTGGGGGACTGCTCTATAATGTAAGTTAGGTAAATTTCTTTGAAATGCTTTCTGTCTTCTATATCCTTACTAACAATTTATCTACTTATTTTATCAATTATCCAACACAATTTTAATTTATACATTTATTTTTTTTATTCCTGTCAGGTTTTGCCTTCACTTATGTTTTGAAGATCATCTAATTTGACCTTCTCAAGTAATCCATCCATTTATATAGTCCTTCTAAACCTTGCATGATGAATTTTTCGTCTGTACTTGATCAGTTCCAACATGCTCTGGGATCTACCATCTTGAAATACATACACTCCCTTTATTTCACATTTATAATCAAAAGACTTCCCCATCTTCTATTGCCCTTTGATAACTAAACATCTCAAAAGAGTTGTCTATATACAATGGCTCAAGTTCTTCTGCTTCTATTCCCACTACAACATACTCTAATACAATTTTATCAGCACTTTGGGCAGAATGTGCTTTTACCAAGTTCACCAAGTATCTGAGAAGGCCAAATCCAATAAGCACTTCTCTATTTTTGTCTTAGACTCTTAGCTACATTTGACACTATCAGGCACTCTTTCTTTTTTGTTAAATTGAGGTATAATTTACATAGAGTCAAATGTACAAATCTTAAGTGTACAGTTCAATGAGTTTTGACAAATATAAACAAAGACACTGAACTACTGATATTTCTATACCCTCCAGAAAGTCATCTTCTATTCCTTTCTAGTCAATCTTTCCATTTCTGGAAACAACCACTGTACTCATTTCTATCATTAGAAATCTGCTTTACCTGTCCTTGAAACTTACATAAATGAAATAATATAATGGGTAATCTATTGTGCCTGATTTCATTCACTAATGTTTTTGAGACTTATGTATGTTTTGTCTATAAGTCATATTTTTTTTATTGCTAAGTGTATTCATTTTCTATTGCTGTGTAACAAACTACCACAAACTTAATGGCACAAGACAGCATTCATTTATCATTTCACAGTCTCCATGGGTCAAGAGTTGAGTCATAACTTAGCTGAGTACTCTGCTCAGAGTTTCACAAGGCTGAAATCTAGATGTGTCAGCTGGGCTACACTTCCTTCCAAGCTCAACAGACTGTTGGCTAAACTCAGTTCTCTGTGGTTGTAGGACTGAGTTTCCATTTTCCCATTGACTGTCAGCCAGGGTCTGCTATCAGCTCCTAGAGGATCTTGCAATTGGTTGCCACATGGATCTCTCACAAATCTCATAATATGGAAGCTTACTTCTTCAAAGCCAACAGGAGAACATCTCTATATCTTCAGAAAGAGCCCAGTCCTACTTTTAAGTGTTTTGACCTGATTAAAGCAGGGACACCTGGGAAGATTTCCTTTTTGACTCAAAATCAGCTGATATGAAACACTAATTACACCTACAAAAATCCCTTCACCTACCCACAAGATACACTCTAATCACAAGCGTGAGATCCCATCATATTCACCTGAGCTGCCCATACTCAAGGGGAGGGGACTGTTCAGGGCATGTGTATCAGTAGGTGGGAATCTTGGGGTTCATCTTAGAATTCTGCCTACCACATTAAATATTTTGTATACCACAAATTTATATTTTTTTCCTATTAGTGGTTACCTCAACTTTAATTTTTTGGCTACTATGAATAAACTTTCTATGAACATCTAAGTGTAAGTTTTCTGTGGACATATTTTTCATTTCTCTTGGGTAAATATCTAGGAGTGGAATCACTGGGTCATAGAATAAGCATATGTTTAACTTTACAAGAAAGTTTCTATCAGTTCTCCAAAGTAACTGAATCACTTTATATCTTGTCCAGGAATGTATGAGAGTTCTGGTTCCATGTTTTCACCAGCATTTGGTATTGTCAATCACAAAATTTTGCCATTCTAATGAGTATGAAGTGGTTGTGGTTTTAATCTGTTTTTCCCTAGTGATTAATGATATTAAGCATCTTATTATATTCTCATTGGTCATTAGAACATTTTTGTGAAGTATCTTGTGCCAATATTATGAAGTCTTCCCAATATTTTAAATTGGACTGTTTGCCTTTTAATTACCAAGTTTTAGAGCTTCTTTTATATTCTGCAAGTTCTTTGTCAAGTATATAAATTGTTAATGTTTTTTCCTGGTCTGTGGTTTGCTTACTCAATCGTTAATGGTGTCTTTTGAAGAACAAATGCTTTAATTTTAATTAAGTCCAATTTATCAGTTTCTTTTACTTATAAATGTATTGTATTATGTATGTAGGCTAAAAAGTATTACCTAACCCAAAGTTGTAAAGATATATTCTTATATTTTCTTCTATATGTTTAGAGCTTTAGCTTTTTCCTTTTGGTCTGTGATCATGTTTGAATTAATTTTTATATAATGAGAGCTAGAAATCAAAGTTCCTTTAATTTATTTTTTGCAATATGGCTATCTGGATGTTTCAGCATCCTTTGTTGAAATTATTTCCTACTCTGTCTTTCTTGAAACTCTTATCTCTTATTTATAAATATATATGTATATATTTTTTCTTCAGGAATCAGCCAAAACCTCTCTTTTATAACACTCTCTTCTTATATGATTTTGCCTTTTTCCATGACTATCAATGAAATCTAAATACTGATGATATCTAAATGTATATCTGCATTTGAGCACTTCCCCCTGGGTATCCAGATAAATCAATTCAACTGGCTGTTTGACATTGTCCCTCAAAAGTTTCAAAGGCATCTTAAAGTCAACATAGTGAAAAACACTCTTAATTTCCCCAATAACAGAACCGTTCCATTCATATAACTTTTCCTCATTTCCACAAATATTATTACTTCGCTCTCTGAAATCTAAAATTATGCTTAACTCATTTCTTTCCTTATCGTCCTCAGCCCATAAGAGTAAACCTTCAAATTGTTTCCCTCAAATCATCTGAAATCCAGCTAATTTTTAAGATCTGCTCTATCTCTTCAATACCCAACCACAACTATCTCTCACCTGGACTGCTACAGCAGCCTATTAACAAGCTCTCTTCTTCACTTACGCCCATCTCTAATCTATTCCTCTCAAAGCAGCCAAAGTGATCATTTAAAAATATACATTGTATTATATAACTCCCCTGCCTAAAATACTGCAATAACATTGACTCAATGAACTAAATAAATATGTATTAATCATTTACTGTGCCTCAAGCATTGTTCAAAGCACTGGGGATATAATGGTAATTACAAAAAGACATGGTTCCAGGACATATTTAAAGTGATGAAAGGTAAAAACCTACAGCCAAGATTACTTTACCCAACAAGGATCTCATTCAGATTCGACAGGGAAATTAAAACCTTTACAGACAAGCAAAAGTTAAGAGAATTCAGCACCACCAAACCAGCTTTAAAACAAATGCTAAAGGAACTTCTCTAGGCAGGAAACTCAAGAGAAGGAAAAGACCTACAATAAA
>NC_041225.1:72938606-72939188 GCF_002837175.3 Physeter macrocephalus
CTAACAGCCATAAAAGGGGAAATCGACAGTAATACAATCATAGTAGGGGACTTTAACACCCCACTTTCACCAATGGACAGATCAACCAAAATGAAAATAAATAAGGAAATAAATAAGGAAATTTAAAGCTTAAATAAGCTTTAAATGACACATTAAACAAGATGGACTTAATTGATATTTCTAGGAAATTCCATCCAAGAACAACAGAATACACTTTCTTCTCAAATGCTCATGGAACATTCTCAAGGAAAGATCGTATCTTGGGTAACAAATGAAGCCTTGGTAAATTTAAGAAAATTGAAATCGTATCAAGTACCTGTTCTAACCACAATGCTAAGAGACTAGATATCAATTACAGGAAAATAATTGTAAAAAATACAAACACATGGAGGCTAAAAAATATGCTACTAAATAGAGATCACTGAAGAAATCAAAGAGGAAATCAAAAAAAAACTACAAACAAAAGACAATGCAAACACGACAACACAAAACTAAGGGATGCAGCAAAAGCAGTTCTAAGAGGGAAGTTTATAGCAATATAATCCTACCTCAAGAAACAAGAAACATCTCAAATAAACAACC
>NC_041225.1:72939438-72977261 GCF_002837175.3 Physeter macrocephalus
AGGGATGCAGCAAAAGCAGTTCTAAGAGGGAAGTTTATAGCAATATAATCCTACCTCAAGAAACAAGAAACATCTCAAATAAACAACCTAACTTAACACCTAGAGCAACTAGAGAAAGAAGAAAAAAAAAAACCCCACAGTTAGCAGAAGGAAAGAAATCATAAAGATCAGATCAGAAATAAATGAAAAAGAAATGAAGGAAACGACAGCAAAGATCAATAAAATTAAAAGCTGGTTCTTTGAGAAGATAAACAAAATTGATAATCCATTAGCCAGACTCATCAGGAAAAAAGGGAGAAGTCTCAAATCAACAGAATTAGAAATGGAAAAGGAGATATAACAATTGACACTGCAGAAACACAAAGGGTCATGAGATATTACTACAAGCAACTATATGCCAACAAAATGGACAACCTGGAAGAAATGGACAAATTCTTAGAAAAGCCCAACCTTCCCAGACTGAACCAGGAAAAAATGGAAAATACAAACAGACCAATCACAAGCACTGATATTGAAACTGTGATTAAAAATGTTCCAACAAACAAAAGCCCAGGACCAGATGGCTTCACAGGCAAATTCTATCAAACGTTTAGAAAAGAGCTAACACCTATCCTTCTCAAACTCTTCCAAAATATTGCAGAGGGAGGAACACTCCCAAACTCATTCTATGAGGCCACCATCACCCTGATACCAAAACCAGACAAAGATGTCACAAAAAAAGAAAACTACAGAGCAATATCACTAATGAAAATAGATGCAAAAATCCTCAACAAAATACTAGCAAACAGAATCCAACAGCACATTGTACGGTCATACACCATGATCAAGTGGCGTTTACCCCAGGAATGCAAGGATTCTTCAATAAACGCAAATCAATCAGTGTGATACACCATATTAACAAATTGAAGGAGAAAAACCATGTGATCATCTCAATAGATGCAGAAAAAGCTTTTGACAAAATTCAACACCAACTTATGATAAAAACTATCCAGAAAATAGGCATAGAGGGAACTTACCTCAACATAATAAAAGCCATATAGGACAAACCCACAGCCAACATCATTCTCAATGGTGAAAAACTGAAAGCATTTCCACTAATATCAGGAACAAGACAAGGTTGCCCACTCTCACACTATTATTCAACATACTTTTGGAAGTTTTAGACACAGCAATCAGAGAAGAAAAAGAAATAAAAGGAATCCAAATCAGAAAAGAAGAAGTAGAACTGTCACTGTTTGCAGATGACATGATACTATACATAGAGAATCCTAAAGATGCCACCAGAAAACTACTAGAGCTAATCAATGCATTTGGTAAAGTAGCAGGATACAAAATTAATGCACATATATCTCTTGCATTCCTAAACACTAATGATGAAAAATCTGAAAGAAAAATTTAGGAAGCACTCCCATTTATCATTGCAACAAAAAGAATAAATTACCTAGGAATATACCTACCTAAGGAGACAAAAGACCTGTATGCAGAAAAATATAAGACACTGATGAAAGAAATTAAAGATGATACAAACAGATGGAGAGATATACCATCTTCTCAGATTGGAAGAATCAACATTGTGAAAATAACTCTACTACCCAAAGCAATCTACCGATTCAATGCAATCCCTATCAAACTACCAATGGCATTTTTCACATAACTAGAACAAAAAATTTCACAATTTGTATGGAAACACAAAAGACTCTGAAGAGCCAAAGCAATCTTAAGAAAGAAAAATGGAGCTGGAGGAATCAGGCTCCCTGACTTCAGACTATACTACAAAGATACAGTAATCAAGACAGTATGGTACTGGCACAAAAACAGAAATATGGATCAATGGAACAGGATAGAAAGCCCAGAGATAAAGCCACGCACATATGGTCACCTTATCTTTGATAAAGGACGCAAGATATAAAATGGAGAAAAGACAGCCTCTTCAATAGGTGGTGCTGGGAAAACGGACAGCTACATGTAAAAGAATGAAATTAGAACACTCTACAACACCATACAGAAAAATAAACTCAAAATGGATTCAAGACCTAAATGTAAACCCAGACACTATAAAACTCTTAGAGGAAAACATATGTAGAACACTCTATGACATAAATCACAGCAAGATCCTTTTTGACCCACCTCCTAGAGAAATGGAAATAAAAACAAATGGGACCTAATGAAACTTAAAAGCTTTTGCACAGCAAAGGAAACCATAAACAAGACGAAAAGACAACCCACAGAATGGGAGAAAATACTTGCAGACAAAGCAACTGACAAAGGATTAATCTCCAAAATATACAAGCAGCTCAAACAGTTCAATATCAAAAAAGCAAACAACCCAATCCAAAAATGGGCAGAGACCTAAATAGACATTTCTCCAAAGAAAATATACAGATTGCCAACAAACACATGAAATGATGCTCAACATCACGAATCATTAGAGATATGCAAATCAAAACTGAAATAAGGTATCACCTCACACAGGTCAGAATGGCCATCATCAAAAAATCTACAAACTATAATGTTGGAGTGTGTGGAGAAAAGGGAACACTCCTGCACTTTTGGTGAGAATGTAAATTGATACAGGCTCTATGAAGAACAGTATGGAGGTTCCTTAAAAAACTAAAAATAGAACTACCATATGACCCAGCAATCCCACTACTGGGCATATACCCTAAGAAAACCATAATTCAAAAAGGGTCATGTACCACAATGTTCATTGCAACACTATTTACAATAGCCGGGATATGGAAGCAACCTAAATGTCCATCAACAGATGAATGGATAAAGAAGATGTGGCACATATATACAGAATATTACTCAGCCATAAAAAGAAACGAAATTGAGTTATTTGTAATGAGGTGGATGGACGTAGAGTCTGTCATACAGGGTGAAGTAAGTCAGAAAGAGAAAAACAAATACCGTATGCTAACACATATATATGGAATCTAAAAAAATGGTTCTGAAGAACCTAGAGGTAAGACAGGAAAAAAGACACAAACGTAGAGAATGGACTTGAGGACACGGGGAGTGGGAAGGGTAAGCTGGGATGAAGTGAGAGAGTGGCATGAACATATATAAACTACCAAATGTAAAAACAGATAGCTAGCGGGAAGCAGCTGCATAGTACAGGGAGATCAGCTTGGTGCTTTGTGACCACCTAGAGGGGTGCGATAGGGAGGATGGGAGGGAGACACAAGAGAGAGGGGACATGGGGATATATGTATATGTAGAACTGATTCACTTTGTTATACAGCAGAAACTAACACACCATTGTAAAGCAATTATACTCCAATAAAGATGTTAAATAAAAAAAGACATGGTTCCTAACTTCATAAATTTACATTTATCCAATATTCACACACACACACACACACACACACACACACACACACAGAGAGCTATAAAATGTTAACTCTGTCAAATGTACAGAATAATGAATAGTGCTATGAATATCTTCAAATAGGAATTTTATATGGTTAGGAGACAAAGCAAGGCTCCTTGGGATACAGATTCTTTAGCACAAATTATCTAAAAAACAGGGGCTCAAGTAGAAAACTATGCATGTAAATGTGCAGATTTAAGGTATGATAAGGCATGACAAGGACACAAAGATAGAAGGACAGATAACTAGGGCAGAAAGCAAAAGAGAACAAGATGAACTTTGCAAAAAAAAGGAAGGAGCCAAACTTGCAGGCCTTGTTAAATAGTATTTTCTTCTTCCTTAAAAATACCAGAGAACAATTTGAGAAAGATCACTGTGGCTACAGTGTAGAAATTATACAGAAAGTGGACAGAGCTTTGGGAAGTTTCAGCAATGATCTAAAGCAAGTGGAATGGCAGCACTTTTGTGCTTCAGGATCCATACCCATTCTGCCTGCAATGATCTCCTCCACTTGTCAGGTCTCAGATTAAATGTTTCCTCTTCAATGGAGGCCTTGCCTGACCACCAAAAAAATAAAATGTTTCTCACTCAGATCTATTATTTTCTATCATCACCTTGTTTCCTTCTTTCTTAGCACTTTCATATTTTGTAATCAGCACTTCTTGTTCATTTCTATCTCCAGCACTAGAGTATTTGCGCCAGGAGAGTGGGTCCCATGTCTGTCTTTTTTTGCCAGCTTGGAAATTGTCAGTAAATGCACTGGTGGCTGCTTCACGGTTGTTCTCAAAAGAAGTTAATCAAATGAGGTAATACCACTGTCTTCAACATGTTAGCTTTCCTCTCTTCATAGTATATGCCACCTTAGCTCAAGTACGCTCAGTTAAACCTTTCAACAACTGCTCCATACCTACATGTCACGTGTTGGGCAAAGTGTTAGGGACAGATGACTTCCAAAACCATGTGGTATCTATCAATGGTTTAGAGCGAGGGTTCTGGAACCAGTCTGCTTGGATTTAAACTAAAGTTATTCTACTTCCCAGCCGTGTGATGTTGGGAAATTTTCTTAGCATCTCTGGATCTCATTTTCCCCATCTTTCAAATGGTGATATTGAGTTCCTCATAGCATTGTGTGAGTATTAAAGCCCGCCTGTGGTTTTTAGCTATTATTCATCCCACTGGGCAAAGCAGAAATTGAAATCAAATTAATAGTTTATTATAAATATGTGTCAAGAAGGAGAATTACAGGAGAGTAATTCTTCTGTAGGAGAGTATACAACAGATTGACATACTTATTATTATATAACAAGCAGTCCTGCTATTTAGTGGAAAGTAAGAGAAAACTTGACTTCATTCCATGAAGGTTCATTCCATGAACCTGAACCATGTTCAGGTTCATCCTGCCAATGCACATTAAGGAGATGAGTTGAAGAAAGCTCTGAGATCTCAAGTAAAAACTCTACTGTCATGAAGAAATAGTAGTTGCTAACTGTGTATTTATGTGTGTGTAGTCGTCTCATATATCAGATTTCACATATATCTGCTGGCAAATACTGCTTATAACAAACTACTCAAATGCTAAGTGGCTTAAAATAGCAATCATTAATTCTCACTAATCTTGGGTCCACTGGGGGTTGGCTGACGTAGGTAGGCTGGGCTTGGCTATCTCTCTCTCTCTCTCTCTCTCTCTCTCTTTCTCTCTCTCTATGTATATATGTATATATATACATATATAGAAAATATATATATTTTATATATATATATAATATATATTTTATATATATATATATATATTTTTTGCCAAGCCCAAGCCTAGCCTACATCAGCCAACCCCTCTATACCTCATGTTTCTCCTTCTCCTGGAACCAGCAGTCCAGTGCAAGAGTTTTTCTCATGGCCAGGGCAGAAGTTATTCACACAAACGGAAGCCACACATGAACTCTGAAGTGGCACACTGGTACCAATGCAACATTTGATTGAAAAGAGAGTCTCCGGGTTGAACTCAAAGTTAAAGGGTAGGGAAATAAATGTCACCCTTTGTATGGAAATAGCTGCAAAGTATATGGCACATGACTTGGATACAGGATGGATGAGGAACTGGGGCCTGGATACAGGGAAACATGAAGAATAATTCAATTTACCAAATCTGCTCAGTTTGTTCTTCATTTTTCCTGTAGAGACAGCGATACTGAATGTAGATCTGACAAAGAAATAAATATGGGAAAACATACGCCACTCTACCATGTGAGAGTTTAATAAGTAGACTTTTAACTAAAACAGACAAATAAGAAGAATGAAAAAGAAAGGCAAGGCAATATTTTTTTTCTTTGAAACTTTAAGATAAATACCACTAGTTATAGCAACTATTTTGTAGGTATAGGACAGAATAAAGAAATGAAGCATCTTTTGTAACTGATGATTACAGTTGTTACTCCTTTTACTAAATGTTCCCTTATTGTACAGGGTATTTTTAGTAAGATAATGCCATTTTTCTGTTTTTTCTTATCACAAGTCAAGCTCTATTTCTTATGGGATTACTTTGGGCAGGAAGTATTTTATAGTTTGATGGTGTCCTTTCAGGACCTTTTCTTACATAAAAGACACTTATTTATTTATTTTTGGCTGCTTGGGTCTTCGTTGCTGCGCATGGGCTTTCTTTAGTTGCGGCTAGCGGGGGCTACTCTTCCTTGCGGTGCACGGGCTTCTCACTGCGGTGTCTTCTCTTGTTGTGGAGCACCGGCTCTAGGCATGTGGGCTTCAGTAGTTGTGGCACGCAGGCTCAGTAGTTGTAGCTCGCAGGCTCTAGAGTGCAGGCTCAGTAGTTGTGGCGCATGGGCTTAGTTGCTCCACGGCATGTGGGATCTTCCCGGACCAGGGCTCGAACCCATGTCCCCTGCATTGGCAGGCGGATTCTTAACCACTGTACCACCAGGGAAGCCCCATAAAAGACACTTTAAAAAAAATAATTTTATTCTGTAATTGCCTCGATTTCAGGCTCGTTTTTCCCAGGCTATGTAAGGAAATCTAATCACGTTTAGAAACTGAATTATATGATCTGGCTTCAATCCTAAAATGGCCATTTTCCTTTTTTTCTTTTTTTTTAATTAGAAAGGACTTTTAAAACTAATTTTCCCAGTTTTTATATTTCCTTTAACTATTGCAAGACTACTGTATAGGACAGTGCATTAAGATGTGAATTTTAGTATAAAAATTTACGAAAGTAAGGTTATTCTAATATCTTCCTTCACCTAAGAACAACTACTTCATGTAACATATCAAAAGGAAAAGAAGGGCTTCCCTGGTGGCGCAGTGGTTGAGGGTCCACCTGCCGATGCAAGGGACGTGGGTTCGTGCCCCGGTCTGGGAGGATCCCACATGCCGCGGAGTGGCTGGGCCCGTGGGCCATGGCCGCTGGGCCTGCGTGTCCGGAGCCTGTGCTCCGCGATGGGAGAGGCCATAGCAATGAGAGGCCTGTGTACCGCAAAAAAAAAAAAAAAAAAAAAAAGGAAAAGAAAAACTTCTAAATGATACTTAAATCTGTTGCAATTCCCAATTGTCCAAAAATAAAAGAGAAACATCCACTCTGAAAAACTGTTTGGTTTTGGAGGTGGTAGTAGTAAATCTTAAATGTTTAAGACTTTCTCTTCTATTCCTCTGTTGTTTTACAAAGCCCCTTATTCTAAGGCTCTCAGAGAACTCGACACAACCAAATTCTACCCCTATGAACCATAGAATTACAGTCAAAAAGGGACTTAAGAGTTCACTTAGCCTACTTCTTTTGTTTAATTTAAGAGGAAATTGAACTGAGGGGAGAGAAGACTAAGTCTCTCAAGAAAAGACCTAGGGCTGTGGCCATAGACAGTCATAGGTACAAATACCATCTTTACCACTCAGAAACTATGTGACTTGGAACAAATAACCTAGCTCATTTCAGTTTCCTTATCTGCAAAATGAGGGTAACAACATACCCCTTTAAGTGTAATTGTAAGGATTCCATGAGAAAATATATATTCAAAGAGCCTTGACTATAATAGATACCCCTTAAGGTCATATAGCTAGTTAGTTTCAGATATGAGAAACCAGAAATTCTTCAATTCCAGTCCAGTTAGTTACCTTTCCCCATCTTGTTTATGTTCACCCTGTTCAAGGTACATATATACAATTTATTGGTAATATAGGAGTCACACATACAGCTCTTAAACCATCATTTACACAGACGGTACAAATAAGAGATTAAAGAGAGACTTGCCAGTGCCTGTAAAAATGAGCTGAGACACCAGTGCCAACAACAGACATTCCTGATGTGTGAAGAAGACTGTAAGTGAGCATATTTCTCCCTCTCTCTCACTCTCCAGATCATGATAACATATATTACCACAGTCTGTCATGTGTGTCCTATTTCAACATGTCAGGATTGCATGAAAAGGAAATGAATGAAATCCCCAAAGGCAAACATCCAAGAGTACTTTTTCTCTCATTCCTTTATACATCTAGAGTTTTTCACCTCAGCGTTCTGACACCCCAGTAATGACGGTAATATCCTGTTAGAACAAACACCTCTCAGACTTGATTCTGTTGCAGACCTAAAATGAGGCGCTCCTATGATAAGTTTACTTAGTGATAAGTGAATTTCTATTGAAGAACATTTGAAAGAGAGGTTCACAGTTTTCTTTCACTAGTTTCTGTGCAACAAAAGCCACACCCTAAAACTAATTCACGTATAACACCTGTCAGTTTTCTTTGGCTTGATACATCTCATAAGACATCGGAAAGCGCTTTTCACCACTGTAACGCTGTACCACCACTCTATACTGAGGCCCGATTCACAGGAGTATTTGCTAAACACTTCCTCTATACCAAGCCCTCTGTTATCTAATTTAATCATCAATATAGGCAGAAGAGTTAAGCATCATGATGCTCATTTTACAAAGAGATGACAATTTTAAAGTTAGCTCAAATATCTTACTCTAGTTGACAGAAGTTGTGCAGAGCTAAACTAGGATATGAATTGACCTTTATCAGAAGCCAAAGAGTCCAGTGCACAGATATTAACTTCCTGAGGCATTGTTATCATTTACTGAATGCCTATAAACTGCCAAGCACTGGGAGAACAATTTCAGAGACTATCTCATTCAAATATGAGCTTCATCTTATAGGGAGGTCTATGCTCCATGAGAATTTGTGAACTGAAATACCCCTAGTGATTATACACAAATCACAGTCCTGGTTGCCTACCAATACATGTTTCATTAAACCCTGTTCACGAGAATTTAACTGCAAATCAATGTACTTTAGTTGTTTTCTAATCTGCAATTGTTTTAAGAATTACTTTAAAAATGTATACATACACATACACTTAAATTTTTAATAAATCCATAAAAATAATATATATCTTGGATATTTTATCATTTTCTTCATTTCCTACCTGGCTACACTTTTTCCTCTTCTTCCCTCATCCTACACAGCTTACTACCTCACCCCAACCCCAAATACCGCTAAGCCCAAATATCCCCTTTTTTCTAGAAAACATATGTATGTATAATATATATGTATCTATTTATCTATACACATACACAAACACATAAATGAAAATATTCCTCTCACACACAAACAAAATCTATAATCAGTATAATCAACCATACACACACATGCACATGAATACACAGGTGTTATTGCCATTGTTTCTTTATAAGAAATGGTATATAGCACTATGTATATTTTTCTGGATCTTAATTTTCACTCTGATAAGTATTTTAGAAAATTCCTCCAGTAAATGACCAGAGCTTTAAATTCATTCTTTTTATCACTGATTTAATATTCTATCATGTGGACATATCATAATGTATTCAAGAATTTCTGTAATTGGTGGACTTTCTGTTTCCACATTTTTGTCACTGGAAACAATTTTGAAATAATCATCATTGTGCCTATGACCTTAAATACCAGTGGTTTTCTTTTCATGGAATGGGCTCTCAGGAGGCAGATTAATAGTTTAAAAGGTATTTTAAATATTTTAATTTTTTCAAACCCAAACTTTATTTTTTTAATTTGTTTTATTTTATATTGGAGTATAGTTGATTTACAACAGTGTGTTAGTTTCAGGTGTACAGCAAAGTGATTCAGTTACACATATACCTATATCCATTCTTTTTCAGACTGTCTTCCCATACAGATTACTAAAGAATATTGAGTAGAGTTCCCTGTGCTATGCAGATCCTTGCTGATTATTTATTTTGTATATAATAGTGTGTATATATTAATCCCAAACTCCTAATTTATCCCTCCCCACTGTTTCCACTTTGGTAACCATAAGTTTGTTTTCTATGTTTGTGAGTCTGTTTCTGTTTTATAAATAAGTTTATTTGTATCATTTTTTTATATTCCACATATAAGTGATATCATTTGATATTTGTCTTTGCTTGACTTACTTCACTTAGTATGACCACCTCTAGGTCCATCCATGTTGCTGCAAATGACATTATTTCATTCTCTTTTTATGGCTGAGTAACATTCCATTGTATATTATGTACCACATCTTCTTTATCCATTCCTCTGTCGATGGACATTTAGGTTGTTTCCGTGTCCTGGCTATTGTAAATAGTGCTTCAATGTACATTGGGGTGCATGTATCCTTTCAAATTATTGTTTCCTCTGGATATATGCCCAGGAGTGGGATTGCTAGATCATATGGTAGTTCTATTTTTAGTTTTTTAAGGAACCTCCATACTGTTCTCCATAGTGGTTGTACCAATTTACACTCCCACCAACAGTGTAGGAGGGTTCTCTTTTCTCCACACCCTCTCCAGCATTTATTATTTGTAGACTTTTTGATGATGGCCATTCTGACTAGTGTGAGGTGACACCTTACTGAAGTTTCAATTTGTATTTCTCTAATGATTAGTGATTATTAGTTGAGCATTAGTTGAGCATTAATTAATTAGTTGAGCATCTTTTCATGTGCCTATTGTCCATCTCTATGTCTTCTTTGGAGAAATGGAGAAATTTAGATCATCTGCCCATTTTTTGATTGGGTTATTTATTTTTTTGATATTGAGCTGCATGGGCTGTTTGCTAAGGAGGCAAAAGACATATACCCTAAAAACTATAAGAATTTGACGAAAGAAACCAAAGATGACAAAAACAGATGGAAAGATATACCATGACTAGAAGAGTCCATATTGTCAAAATGACTATACTACCCAAGGCAATCTACAGATTCAATGGAATTCCTATCAAATTACCAATGGCACTTTTCACAGAACTAGAACAAAAAATTTTACAATTTGTATGGAAACACAAAAGACCCCAAACAGCAAAGCAATCCTGAGAAAGAAAAATGGAGCTGGAGGAAGCAGATGACCTGACTTTAGACTATACTACAAAGCTACAGTCATCTAAACAATATGGTACTGGCCCAAAAACAGACATATAGATCAATGGAACAGAACAGAGAGCCCAGAAATAAACCCACGCACTTATGGTCAATTAACCTATGACAAAGGAGGCAAGAATACACTATGGAGAAAAGACAACCTCTTCAATAAGTGGTGCTGGGAAAATTGGACATCTACATGTAAAAGAATGAAATTAGAACATTCTCTAACACCATACCCAAAATAAACTCAAAATGAAGTAAAAACCAACAAAAAATTTTACAATTTGTATGGAAACACAAAAGACCCCAAACAGCAAAGCAATCCTGAGAAAGAAAAATGGAGCTGGAGGAAGCAGATGACCTGACTTTAGACTATACTACAAAGCTACAGTCATCTAAACAATATGGTACTGGCCCAAAAACAGACATATAGATCAATGGAACAGAACAGAGAGCCCAGAAATAAACCCACGCACTTATGGTCAATTAACCTATGACAAAGGAGGCAAGAATACACTATGGAGAAAAGACAACCTCTTCAATAAGTGGTGCTGGGAAAATTGGACATCTACATGTAAAAGAATGAAATTAGAACATTCTCTAACACCATACCCAAAATAAACTCAAAATGAAGTAAAAACCTAAATGTAAGGCTGGATACTATAAAACTCTTAGAGGAAAACATAGGCAGAACACTCTTTGACATAGACCACAGCAATACCTTTTTGATCCACCTCCTATAGTAATGGAATAAAAACAAAAATAAACAAATGTGACCTAATTAAACTTGAAAACTTTTGCACAGCTAAGGAAACCATAAACAAAACGAAAAGACAACCCACAGAATGGGAGAAACTATTTGCAAATGAAGCGACTGACAAGGGATTAATCTCCAAAATATACAAAGGTATATATGTTTCGAATTTCAATCAATCTTTCCTGATACCCTCAAAAGTTGTACAATTTGCAGTTCCATCAGAAAAATGTGAGAACATATATTTCTCCACATCCTCCCAACAGTACTTACTACCAACAGTACTCTTTTATTTTCCATCAACATGTTTATTGATAGATGTAAAGTGGTATGCAATGTTATACCCATTTGCATTTTTCAGATCATTGGCTAGAGAGTGTCTTTTCATTTGTATGTTGGTCATTTGCTCTTTTCCAAATTGTCTCAACTTTTTTATCCTGTTTTTTCTACCAGGTTATTTTTTCCTTTCTTTGTAGTTTGTAAATACTTTAGCATCAGACATTATTTAATGTTATTGGAATGAGTGTTTGAATATGGTATTGTCTTCCCAAGAAATGGCCCCTCCATTTTAAAACTTTTATTAAACAAACCATGCATCCCTCACTGAAAAAAAACCATTCAAATTCTTATGTTTAAATTGCCACATACGGGACTTCCCTGGTGGTGCAGTGGTTAAGAATGTGCCTGCCAATGTGGGGGACACGGGTTTGATCCCTGGTGCAGGAAGATCCCACATGCTGCAGAGCAACTAAGCCCATGCACCATAATTACTGAGCCTGCGCTCTACAGCCCACAAGCCACAACTACTGAGCCCGAGCACCTAGAGCCCATGCTCCGCAACAAGAGAAGCCACCGCAGTGAGAAGCCTGTGAACCACAACGAAGAGTAGCCCCCACTCGCCGCAACTAGAGAAAACCTGCACACAGCAACAAAGACCCAATGCAGCCAAAAATAAATAAATAAATAAATAAATAAATAAATAAATAAATAAATAAATAAGTTTAAAAAATATATAGATATATAAATAAATTGCCACATATATACTAGTATCTAATTTTGAACATTAGTAGATTCCACTGAACAATTTATCAATTGCAAATTTACATCACAATCACATTAATTTTTAATATAGCTTTTTTTTAAACATCTTTTTTGGAGTATAATTGTTTTACAATGGTGTGTTAGTTTCTGCTTTATAACAAAGTGAATCAGCTATACATATACAATCTAATTTTCTTTTTTTTATACATGGTCACTATTTTCATTCCCCTATTTTTCCCATCAAATATTAGGTATTTATTCTTTCTTATAAATTTCAAGATAAATTTTCCAGTTAGGAAATTAATTTTTTTATATTCACTATGATCAGTGTCAAATAATCATGATTCTGACATCTTGGCCCAATTTCTGATATTAATTGAAGTGGACTTAGAGTTTGGGGACAGTATTTGCTGCTATTGTTGGTAAACAGCCTTTCTTACAGTTGGTAAGCCCCACTTTTGTGTTGTACTTAATTTTTTAATTAGAAATATGTTGCTAAATTTTATCAAATGCCCTTTAAACATCAATATTTTTAATCCTGTGGTTTTTCTTCACATTCCAGGTATGTCTTTGACATCTTATTTTCTTAATGAGTCAACTAATGGGTCCTTTAAGTGGAAAATAGAGTGTTCCCTTGGCGTCTGCAGAGGATTGGTTCCAAGACCCATCGTGTACACCAGAATCCATGGATGTTCAAGTACCATGGTTAGCCCTCCAATCCATGATTCTGCATCCGTGGATTCAACCAACCCTGGACGGTGCAGTACAAATCCTTTGTATAAGTAGACGTGAACAGTTCAAACCCCTGTTGTTCAAGGGTCAACTGTAAATAATGGTGCTTTTGAGTCATTAAACAACTTTTCATGCAAAGTAACCCTATCGTCTTTTGCAATAAAAAGACAATTGCAACTAAGCAACTTTGGAACATGACGCTTTCATTTCTGGCAAATAATACTGAAAAAAGTTAACAATCAGCTGGGCTTCTTTTGGCTTCACCCTTGTCTTAAAGGGGAATTAGTCACTCTTCTAAACTCCTTTTTCTTATTTCTATCATAGCTTTTAGTATTGATATATATTTAAGTATATGTTATTATATTTACATCTCACAGTAAAATGTGTATATTTAGGGGTAAAGTTCTCTCCATTTTTTTATGTTACTGCCTTAGCCTAGCGCCAAGCACATCATAGCTTTTCAATAAATAGTTGTTGAATAATAGAGCTTTTAATTTATTATTCCTTTCCTCTGGAATGACAGAATGAGACAGAAATGATGAATAAACTTAAATGCAACTTTTGACAACTGCCTTCTTAAAAGTTAAGGCTTTTGTAAGAGAGTTTCAAAGTTCACTCACTCTCTAAGGAATTAAGAATGTTGTTCTGCTGACAAGGAAAAATTTGCTGTAATTCTGGCTGAGCCATAATGAATTCTGTATCATGTGTTAAGGATTAAAACAAAATAGAAAAGCAAGGGATGGTAAATGTACTTAGATTACAGGTCCAATCAATACCATTTTCAATTTACTTAAAATATCTGTATATGTAAAGTTTTAACTGCTGCTTTGTATTTAGCACTGTAGAAAATTAACCAAAACTTCAGCGACCTCTCTTAGTAAGTAGTGTTCAATGTCTCCTCAAAAAGAAGCCAGGGTTGTAGGACGTTAAGATGGGCTGAGCCAAGTCAGGAAAGAGCCAGTGCATTTACTGGATCTAAACAGTCGGTCTGGTGATTTGATGTCAATCACTGGAATCTTTCTCCTGATTGGCAGGTTATATTTTGTGTATAAATGGAATTAGAACCTACACAACTTAGATGTTTCCTAGAATTTTATCCCAATCCTTTATAGTTTTTTTTTAACTGGATTCTGTAGTTCCAACACTATAATTTAAAATAAATTTATTTGGAATATACTTCCAGACTCATTTGCAAAACTCACAAATTTAAATATTAATAATATCATAAAATTTCCTTCTACCACTGCGGGCTGAATATTTTACGTAGTTTACCCATTGCACCCCCCACACGCATCCCAGTAGCTGTGTAGTTTAGAAGCTTGAAATCCTTGGAGCAATACACATGCACACACACACACACACACACACACACACACACAAACACAGAAAATCAGATTTTCTGTTCTAAGGCCAAGTTTTTTCTCTTCTGTGCTTGATATCTCTCTACAACAGGGTAAAGACATTAAGTAATCCTTGATGTGCTGCAGACAACCCAAAACAAAAAGTTTAATTGCCTAAACAGACACTGATATTCTTAAACCACATTCCTAAACTAAACATCCAAAATATAACTCCAAAAAAACAAATCATTCATTCATACATTCATTCAATGATTTATTCAATAATTATTTTTGTGCATCTATTACATACCGGGAATTATTTGAAAAGCTTGAAATATAGCGATGAACAAAACAAGTCCCAAACCAAAGAGTTTACATTCTAGGGGAAGAAAAATTCTCTAAATATTTAAAATTAAATATATATATATGGCCATGCTCCAAACATAAGATAAAAACTTATGTGCACAAGAGTGGTGGACCTATTGTGGTGACCAGGGAGAAAACACAGATATCCATGGTACTGCAGCACTGGAGACAAGCAGTGAGCAAGGGACCAAAATTACTTTACAAGAGGAATTGAAGAAAAAAGAACACTCATTTATTTTGAAGGCTTGAATACTTCTTGAGCTTTTATTGCTGTGGCTGTTCTGATGCCTAAACCTTCCTAAATAAGCAATTGAGGGAGTGGTGATCTTTTAAGTAGGTTGGCATAGTTTGCTTGGTCTCAGAGCAAATTAAAAGTCCCACTGATGATGATCCAGATCAAATCAAGGAAAGAAAAAGAGATATCTAAACCAGGCATTACCCTAACATTTTCTACACTTCAGATGCCTTGCAGTTGATTTAGGCTGAGCAAGTTTCCTGCCTGATATTTATTATATCTGATAATAAGACAGATATCTGATAATAAGATATCTGATAAGTCTGATATTTATTATATTATTTTTCTGTTAACAGGAGAGTTTGGATGTCTGTGTTGTATGTGATTTTTCTGCTATAGGTGAACATTTCAGATAAAAATGTTTCCCATCATTTTGCAGCCAAAGGCATGATATACCTTCCCACTAGAAAAAAAAAAAATCATTTGCTAAAAGCATTAGGTAAGAAAACTAGATGTATAGTGACAGACCTGCCATAAGCAGGTGAGGAGAGTACAGCAAAGAAATCTATCAGAGGCCTATCAAGCAGTGGTGGAGGGGATAACCAAGATCTATTTCCACCATCTGACTTTAATGACTTTGTATTTCATCTTAAAACTCACTTGCTTATGTGGGAAATGGAAAATAAAAGATATTATGGAATTGGCTTAATTAAATCCTTCCATGAATGATGTATTATAGCTATGTTCTCAGTCTGCTGGACTGGGGCCATAGCAGTTATTTAAAATATCCCTTAAAATAAATCTCTTGATTTTAGGTATTAGCTTAAATCTCAAGCTTAGCAAATCATGTGGTTCCTCTTTCCAAGGAGGGGTCAGTTTCACATACGACTTGGTATCAAATATACTGACAATCAGGTTGCATGCCTTAATCAAATTCAGATGTTATAAACATAAAAGAATGTCATAGAATATATTATTTTTCTACCAAAAATCTAGTGAATATATAGATATTGAGCACACACTAGTTGAAAGGTCAGATGGTATAGGTGACACATATATATATGGAACAGGCACACCCAACCTTGAAGTTGCTTATGACCTAATGATGGAAATTCGACGTAAACACATGAAAAGTTATATTACAATTATCTTAGTAGACTTGACAATACAGACCAATCTTGATTGATTACTGAATGAACCAAACTATCAACTCTTTTTTAGGGGTTCAGTAGCATCACACAGTTTTACTGAACTTTCTCAATATGTCTCCTTATAAGTACATGTTGGTAAAGTTTCCAAAGGAAAGCATTGCTAATTCTATGAGAATGTCATGTGTATGACTCTCTCAAAGCGCTGAGCACAGATAGAAGATGACAGATTTCCACTGCCAACAGATGTGGAAGCTCCTGCTGTAGTCCCTGGTTGGACATCTCCTCCCAATAGCAATTTTATTATATCTTCTTTTACTGTAGCAGGTGTTGCAGCATGTGGGTCAAATTGGTATTGCTGACAGATCTGATCCCATTTGCTGGCAAGGTAAGTTGTTTTCCCAACTCTCTGTGTCAGCTAACTCGTTAGGGGCCTTCAATGAATGGCTAAGGATGCAACGATCCTCTTGAAAATGTCTGCTATGATGAATACTCATTGGAGACCTGAGACTAGCAAAATACCATCTATAAACTGCCTTCTGTATGGAGCAAAGGGAGGTGGAAGAGAAGAGCACCGCTATCAACACCATCTGCAGAAACGTGTTATACAAGAAGTGCTGGGCTTTCCTGCTTATTCCTATGTGAATTCAGAAGAACATGCCCTGAATATATCCTCTTTGAGCTAATGAGGTTATAATACAAGGCCTCACATAAAATAGTAACAGGATTACCACTAAATTATATTTCTCTGAATTTCTCCGTATGCTTTGGCACTCTCCACATTTTCACATTAGCAATATCACAGGCATCAAAAGATAATTATTTTCAGCTTTAACACTGGTGGGCTTAATGCTGCTTTCAATAATTACTGAATTCCTGCCTTTGGATTTACATTTTGTCCATGGTTAACATTTTCTTTAAACTGTTAAATATCCCACCAGGAGAATGTCTCTAAGATACACTGGCTAAAGTCAAAACAAACAAAATAGAAAAACAGAAAGAGTTAGCCTATCTATCTACCATTCTTTCTTCATTAAATCATTTAGTTGATAGTCTGTGAATATTTACTATGTTTCAGAAGCCTATGTTCAGTGCTATAGATAGCAAGTACAATTGGCCTGGTACCTGCCTTCACAGAATTTAAACGTTTGAAGAAAATTTTTAGATAGTGATACTAGACAAGAAATTACAGTAAAGTACCATGTTCCAACAGTAAGGTGGTGGTGAGGTACAGAGAGAAAGAGAGGCATTGAGCAGGGAGATTTTCCATAGAATACAAACTAGATAGAACTGCATTTTTACAGTTTGGTTTGGTTCACATTTGCCAGATTTGAAGAATTCAGGCTGACTCCCAGGAAAAATCTATGTTACTCTTTGGGGCCTTGACAAAGAACATGTGCTTTTACAGAGAAGAGTTTATTAATTATGAAGAGCACTGCCATTGCATTTAGTGAATAAGCAATCATGAAAATAGAAGGGAAAGTATTGAGAAGATTGCTAAAGCTGCCACGAAAAAGTTCTCCCTGATACAAACATTTCAAAAGACGAGTCTGAAATTTTCTCACAGGCAACACAGATCTGTCACAATGGGTTCCATATTATCATAGATAGCTTGTTTACCTGGTTTCAATTAGACTTGAAATTTCAATTAGACTTTCCAATCATTTGAACAAGGAAATAAAACTTTATAAGATGTATCTGAGTATCTTTCTTTAAAGAAGAATATAAGAAAGAAATAATAATAAGAAAGAAACAAAGGCTTGGAAAGTAAGAAGCAGTGACTTTAACCCAGGACAACAATGAAAAGATGTCCCAAGTTAACATTTGTACATCAACCTAGAAAGCAATATATCCCATTTATAACATAGTGCTCTGTGGGAAAAAAAATTTTAAGAAAAGGCTTGTACACAATGAATCACAATTTCAATATACTAGAATACCTTAGTGTCATGAAGAAGGTAAACAATTCTACAATGAAGGACAAAAAAAAAGGAGTGAAATTAGAAATGCAGTGGGAAAAACCAGCCTATAAAAGCAGTTCCAGGTACATATATAAGCCAACTAATTTCTGACATGCTTTTCATTTAAGGAACATTTATCAAACTTTGATTATGTAGTTATAATTCTAGGAAGGTGACTGTATTGATGAAGAAGATAGACAAGGTTCCAACCTTATTGGAGTTTATACTCTAGAAGAGGAAAATATGTATTAAACACATGAAAAATAAATGCAATAAATTCAAATAATAATAAATGCCATGAATACACCAAAAGTACAGTGGGATGGAGAGTTTCTGGCAAGATGGGTGGCCCCTTAGATGAGGTGGGCAGAAAGGCTTCTCTGTGGAAACTAAATGATGAGAAGAAACCAACCATGCTATGATCTAGAGAAAGAGTAACACAGGATGATAGAAACGCTAAAGCAAAGCCTTCAAGGCAGTGATGAGGTTGGCATGTGTTAAGAACAGAAAGAACAATCAGTGAGGCCAGAATATCAGGAAAAAGGAGAGAATTGTACGAGTTTAGGTCACAAAGGAGGACAGGTGCTGCATTAGGGAGCACATGTCAGGCTACGGTCAAGAAGTCTGTAGGTTGTTCCACTGTTAATGTCAAGCAATTGGAGAGTATTATGTCCGGGGGTGATACAATCCGGTAAGTAAATTCAGAGCATCACTCTCATTCTCATATGTATAATAGATTTTGGGGACAAGAGAGGAAGCATAAGACCCCTGATAAGTCTGCTACAATAGACCATGTACTTTGTACCAGGATGGCAAAGTATAAATGAAAAATAGAAGTGATATGAAGGATATATTTTTAAGGCAGAACTATCATATTTTATCTATTAAAATTGTGACCCAGTGATTTATTTCAAAGCAACATAATTTTTTTCTATTCTAAATGAAGACAGAGTCTCGTTAAAATGTAAAATATCTCATTTAAATATTGCTTCCTTTTGGTATTTTCACATCTGTTACCTCTTACTCTTCCCACATAACACTCATTTCTAATTTTAAAGACATGTTCATTCATAATTCTGTTATGAATTCTGTTATTAGTGTCATCAAAGTTGCAAAAAATAGGTTAGACTCAGGTTACTTCAGGTCATATAAAAATACACAAGAATCTAAAAATATGCCCCAAGCTGGTCAAGTAGCTGCATACAGTCCTTATAAATTCCTAAAATAACAACTTCTTTCCTTGTTATAACTGCAAGCCTCCTGACCCAAGTACAGATCCGGAGATATGATTATCATGTCCTCCCATAAGATGTGAGTATTTGATGCTCTCTATATTATGCTTCAGAGCTCTCTTCTCATTCTCACTCTTGCTCTCACTCCCACTCGCTCTCCTTTTGTTTCTCCCATCACAGTTTGTGTTTCTGTTCACTGCTCTAGATTCAACTTTCTGCCTCTGTGTTTTTGTGTATGTGCATGTGTTCTTATAAGTTTAATTACTTAAACTCCCCATAAGAGAGATTTCTTTTATTGGGATTTCTCAAATCAGGCTTGGGCACCTGGTTTTCTGACACAGACATTAGATGATTCACTTTAGTTATTGGAACAACCTCTGTGTTCAGAAAAATATGTTCATCTGACTCAAAAATATCTTCTCACCTGTGGCCACTTGCCTCAGTGGAGGAGTTGAACCTGACACACTCATGCTACAGACACTTCCATCTGCGGCTGCACATCAGAGAGAACCTGTAAACTTTTCAAAAGTAACATGTCTCCAGAGCACACCTAAGAATGCCGTCCATCTGTCGGTCTGTCGGTCTGTCTGTCTGTCTGTCTCTCTCTCTCTCTCTCACACACACACACACACACACACACACACAAATCTGCACATATTTCTGATGTAAAACCAGGGTTGAGAGTCACTCAGAAACTGACTGTCTTTTTTCAAGTGCATTTAAAAATTTGAACTGAACCATTTTACCCTGCAAGAAATATCAACTGCTTGACTCATGACTCTATAAAGTATTTATGGTCTTTGGGGATTGGATGCATCTTTATGTATACAGCTCTTTATATGCTTTTTGTTTTAAGAAATGGTTGAATTCTAATAAAATGTAAAGTAGGATAAAACATATGTCCCCAAAATTAAAGTTAAGGCAATAAAATCATATACTAGCAAAATTCACTTGTGAGACTTTTCCCCAACTTCTTGGTTGTGCATGCACACAAAACTAAAAATATCACTTATTATCATTACATACAATGTAAGTATCTAATGTTATTTATATTTTGTTTTAAAAGGCTATAAAACCTTACATTTATCAGTTTTCCTAATGATTATGGGTAGCCAGCAAAAATATTGAAAGAAGATGATGAGATGCATATGACATAATAAACAAGAAAAAGTGATATAGTCAACTGTCCATACATTTAAAACATGTATTTCACAATATACTACATCTGTATACTCAAAATTAAATATTTCCATTTAGCTTCCGGCAACATAAAGTTATTAAGTGAAATCTATTTATCTATTTATTTTGATACATAGGGTAACCATACACTTTATCGTCCATACTGGGATACTTTTTAGAAAGAAAGAGGTCAATCAATATTAATAACTACTCTCTGACTCAACAGGGACTGTTATGGAGATGTTTCTATTAGTTATATTTCAGAATCCCTAAGGATACAGTTTCAGTATAAAAAATATAATTTATGAATTTTCAAAATAATCTAGAACTTTAGAAATTTTGTATATTCTGGAGATTTTTGTGGCTAGTTAAATGATCTACCTAACGTATTTTTCTAAAGCTTTCAAAATCAAATGCAATGGAGGTCAAATCTTCCTACTAAGAAAAATTTAAAAAGATAGACAATTTTTACACATAAAATAAAATAAAACATGTCTTTGAAGGTACCATTTATAATTTGCAGGGGCATGATCCTGCAGGAAGAAAACCTGGAGAAATGAGACTTGCAGTTTGTGGTTATTTTTTTTAATTATCATAATGCCTGCTCAGAAGGTGAGAAATTAAGCACTTTTAGGACTCTTGGGGGCTAGAGAGACAAAAATTGAACTTTGAGACATGCTAAAAACAAAAATAGAATATTGGTAAATAATCTGGGCTTTGAGTGAGATCCTGAAGGCATTCTCCCTATATGCAAAGAGGAATCAGTAATAGATTAGACCTCATAAAGCCCCAATTTGAGTTTTCTTGCCCCTTGATTGAATTTGCCCCTAGTTTAGCTGTCTTTCATAAGCAGAGGAAGCAAAGTAAATCCTCAATAAATAAAGATAACACTGTAGGATTGAAATCATATTCACAAATTTTTATATACAATCTAGAATTCAATTTTTAAAAACAGCAGGAGTTTTAGGGAGGCAAGACTTGATAGAAATCAAGATAAAAATTAGTAGAGAGAAAGATCACAGGAACTATAATAATGACTTTTTAGACAGACATTAAATTAATTATGGAAAAAATATATAAGAAATTAAAAGAAAGTATTTTGATTAGAGATTTGAAAACTATTTAAAAGGAACCAAGAGTTGGTTCTACAGAACATCAGCAAAATGGTGAACTAAGAAACTCCAAGCTCGTGTCCACAGAAACATCAAACACAACCAGAAATTGGCTGAAGTATCCTTATAGAAGCCTGGGTCAATCAAAGGCTTATAGCAACCACACAAATGGCAAATCAAGGAAAACCCACCTTCAAAAAGGTAGGAATTTTGTGGTGCTTTTCTTCCTGCCTTTGCCCCACCCTCTCCCTAGCGTGCTAAGGTCTTGACCTGGAGGAGGTGGCAGCCCAGCGCCCAGTTCCCTCTCTCAAACTGGAGACAGCAAAGTAGACCTTCTTTGCAATGTTTTAACCTGTCTGAGCTGCCTGAAGGAGAGAAGGATAGCAGGAAGAGGCTGAAATAATGACAATTTGTTGAAAGTCTGTTTTATAAACAGATTGTTGGATCTCCTTCACCTGTCTGTATAGCTGGCCAAGTGATTTTCCTTCAGTGTTGCAAGATTGTTGTTTCATTTGCTGAAGGAGATAAAACAGAGGTTTTCTGGGGAAGAATAGACCAAGTTGAAAGTGACTGTAATGTACTGAAAACAGAGGAATTAAAAACCACGTGAACAGCAGATGATGAGGTTCTTGACCCTGTTCTTCCACTTTGCTACAAGAATATTGGCAACTAACCATACTGGGTATTCAAAGTCTTAGAGAAAATGACTGGCTCAGTGGAAAGACCTCAAAAGTGAGGTATTTGAAGTTCCCCAACTAAATGAAAAAGCAACATTCTTGAGCATTTCTCATACATGCTCAAAATTGCATCAGTGTTCAGCCCCAATCATGGATTTGCAGACTTTTGAGGAAACATAAAGATTAAAAATTTTAATATAAATAAGAAAATAAAAGCAACTTTGTCAAAACAGAATCTACTCAAAATGAACACTTAGAAGAATATAAATTAATTTTAAAATATTAAAAATTAAATCCTGTAATTAACATTAACAGAAATAAGAGAGACTTAATTGCAACCACAAACTTAGACTAGGATAATACAAGGGGCAAAAAAAAAGCTCTTGAAAATATCATTTTAAATATGATAGCATAATAAAATAACAGCAGGATTGGTAGGTAAACTTTAAGAAATCTCACAGAAAGTAGAGCAAAAGGCAAAGTGAAAGAAAATATAAGAGAAAAGATATTAGAGGAAAACCAAGTGGTCCACTAATTGAAAAATAATAATTTAAGAAAGAGATAGTAAGGAAATATGGAGGAAAGGAAATTATCAAGGAGATAATTCAGGAAAACCTCTGAGTTGCAGGCCATGAAATTGAAAATCTAAAGAGCCAACCTAGCTTAACTGTTGAAAATAGATTCACATCAAACACATCTTAAATTTTAGAAGTCCGTAAAAAGTACACAGAGCTTAAAAACAAACAAACAAAAAGCAGAGTATAAAAAATAATCAAGAACCTTTGGGGTGTACCAAGGATAGGGAGGAGAAGTAGTGAAAATGGTCCTTCTGGGAGAGAGTAAATTCTTTTCACTAATATTTCTTAGAATTGTCTTTATGGCTTGAATCTGGGGTCAACCATTCCCCCATTCCCAATCTCCATCTTTTCATACCATTAAGAACCAGAATGGCTTTTGACTTAACAGAAACACTGGAAAATGGAAGGCAATGGAGCAATACATTCATTTATTGAACAAAATATATGTATTGGGATTCAACTATGTACCAGACATTGTTGTATGGGTTTGGAACACATTTGTGACAAACACATGAACAATCCTAACTCACAGAGCTTACATTTAACAGAGGGAAGATAGACCTCACTGTAAAGGTGACATTTTAACAAAGTCTTGAAGGAGATGAAGTAAGAACACATAAGATAAAGGGAGCATACTATGCAAAAACTAAAGTGGGGACTGGAAGAGTGATAGCATGCAACAATGGAAAAGGTGGTGTGAAGGTCATCTTGAGCCTAACAAGGATTCAGACTTTCATATGAATGAAATAGTAACCATTTTGAGTAAAAGAATAGCATGGTTTGACTTTAATTATTAAGATTCACTCTATATTGTATTCAGAATATAATACAACTGAAAGGACAGCAAGGGTAGAGTCAAGACGACCAATTAGAAGACTGTTGCAGTAACTCAAGCAAGAGATGATTGTGTCTCAAAGCAAGTAGTTACAATTGAGACATTTCACATTCTGTGTATATGTTTAAGGTATGGTTATGAGATCTCTGGTTGTATTAGATGTGGAGTGTATGAGAAGATTCAAGGTTGAAGCCAAAGTTTTAGCCTAATCCACAGAAAAGGTGGAGTTGCCATTAACTGAGCTGGAAAAATGTAGCTAAGGAAGAAAAGAAGATGATCTTCAATATTAGGAGGGTGAGCAAGGGTAGAAACCAGCAAAGGAGATTGAGACCACTCGGCTTGACCGAATGAAGAAAACCAAGGGCATGTGGTGTCCATGAAGCCAAGAGAAGAAATACTATCAAGGAGGAAGGAGCGATAGATCAAGCCAGTTAAGAACCGAGAATTAACAAGTGGACTTAGCAACATGGAGGCTTTAATTTATATCAAAAAGAGAAACTTCCAGGTGTGGATTAAAGCAAAAGCCTAGTTGGAATGAGTATCATAGAATGTAAGAATAAATGGGAGACAGTGTGAGTAGAAAACCTTCCCAGGAATTTTGCTATAAAAGGTAGCAAAGGGATAAGAGCTTGAATGGGGTCAAGAGAAATTTTTATCTCATTTTTTCTAAAATGAGAGAAACAAAGTTTCTGTGCAGACAGGACTGATTCATTTGAGAGGGAAAATATGACCATGTAGGAGAGAGGGGGGCGGAAATCTTTTTAAAGATGTTCTTGAGTAGGATAGAGAACACTGGATCTTGTGTACAAGTGGAAGAAAAGGCTTTAGAACAAAATGGATGGTTTATCAGTCCATCTCTGGTCAAGGCAGGAATGCCTTGTAGTTGGATCAGTAGGTGGGTAAACACAGTTGTGGGACTCTGTGGGTCATCCCGCTGATTGCTTCAGTTTTCTCAGTGAAGTTGTCAGTAAGGTCACCAGCTGAGAGTGAGGAGGGAGGCAATACAGGGGATATGAGGTGAAAGGAGGGGTGTGAAATAAGTATTTAGGAGAGTAGGAGAGTAAATGGGCTTTAGAAATACAGTGTGATTCTCTGGTCATTTGAGGTTCATGGTCATGAATTTTAAGTGAGACCAATTGGTTTGATTGTGTGTCTTTCCCCAGTCATGTTCAACTGCACAGCTGCCTCCAAAATCCAGAAGAAAAATTCTTTCTAACATAGAGTTCTACACATTTCTAAATTTTCAATTATGAATCAGGATGAGATAAAAAATAATTTCAAACATACAAGGTCTCAAAAAAGTTACCTCCCATGCACACATTCACAGGAAGTTACTGAAGGATGTGCTCCACCAAGATGAGAATATAAACTCAGAAAAAGGAAGGCATGAGATATCAGGAAATAGAAAATCAAACATAGGCCACAGCTGAAGGGAATCCTTGAATATATGTGAAGGGAGAGTCTAGCATGACAGCTGAGCTTCAAATAAAGAGGGCAACCAAGATTAGAAGAGGCAGGAAGATGAAAAGGATAGAATATGTGAAATAACTAAATGTTCTCAGAGCAGATTCAGGAAATTGGCAGAGTTAGTTACTGATGAGTACATAAAATCATGACAATTATTAGCTCCCAGTAAAATAAAAAGTAGTTCCAGGAGGGAAAAGCAATTATGGTTTGTTAACTGGTTCACCTGTGAATAGGGTTTACATTATCATAATAATGCAAATACTGAATAGTATCTTATAAAAATTTCCATATAACATTATTGAATAGGGGGAGCATTCATGTGTGGTGGGGATAGCAATAGGAAAACCAAAAAGATCTAAATTCTTATTTAAAGGGAAAGGTCAGCTAATAAGGACTAAAACTAAAAAAATCAAGATTCTACAATACAAGCATTTTATTTAGAAATTAAGATCATTACCAAAATAATTAATCTGCGGAGATGAAAGTGGCTGTCTCTGGAGTGGGAATAGGAAGAGTGGCAATAAAGTTTATTTGGTCCCAATAAATGATATAAAACCATTTTGTTTTTTATGTTCATGCATAACTCTGTTAAAGAAAAAAAAAGAAGAATAGTAAACACAGATGTAATAGCATGCTTGAAACAAATGGCAAGTAGCTCTTTACTACTCCTACTGTAGCTAAAGGGTACAGTGATAGTGATATGTGTGTAGTGATAGTAAAGGGAAAAAATAGGGGGAAAGTAGGTTTTCCTACTTTCAATCTCAAGCTAAGAGATTTTGACTTTATTCAAGAGAACACAGGAGGCATTGAAAGTAATGAAGCAAGACAATTATATAATCAGATTTCTGCAAAGATGATTCTAATAGCAGTGTAGATCGTGGCTTGGACGGTGTAAAACTAGAGGCTGGAAATAAGCCAGAATATTGAAATATTTTAGTAGAAAGACAAGGCCTCAGGTTGTCTGTCTCCTTTCAGGACACATGTATCTGTTCCACTCCCATCTTCCTCACCTTTGCCTGTTTCTCTGTCTCTTCTTAAGCCTCATCTTTCTTCTCTAGGATGTGTGTGTGTGCCATACTATCTGTTTATGCAGGACATGTATTTTTCTGAAAATGAATACATAGCCATGGTCTCTACTTATGTAAAAGATACACGTGTAGAAAATTTCATAATTTTATGGATAAAAATAAATTGCTTTTTACACTGTGGATATTTATATTTCTCTCTGGGCCAGTCTTCGATGCAAAATATATTGTCTAAAAATGTTGTCCAAGTCCTAAACTGGGGTTTTAGGGAAAAACAGGAAGAGCTAATATATTGCTTTAAAGCATCCCTGATACTTTATATAATCTAACCTGAATATACCTTAGTGGGGTCTAAAATGAGGGCTAGTACCCCGTCCTTTGCCAATACTCCAACATAAAATCCAAACTGAAGGATCCAGCCATCTGAGTCTAATAGGCTATGGGCAGGACCAACCCCTGATGCTATATATCTTTCCTTGTATGATGTCCCAGTCCTTTCCTTACAAATTATTTCATTAACTGTTCATTTTAGCTGTCTCTATTTCTGACACGATCATTTTTCTTCCCTGTGTTGCTGTTATTCTATTTCCTAGTTTTTTTTTCCTCTCTCCCCCTCATTTCCTTTTTTTTTCTCCTTTCTAGAATGCATGTGAGTTTCATGTTTCTACAGCTCACTAATTTTCCTGTTGTCAATCATATCTTCTGCCCTCTATGGATATGGGTCTATGCAACTATTTACTCAGTCTTCATTTATCTTGTTTTTTTTTTTTTTTCTGCATTTCTTTCCTTTCCAAAAAAAGCTGGATTCATCTTGTTTAGGACACTCTGTGCTTCCCTTGCCTGGATATCTGTTTCCTTCAGGCTCAGGAAGTTTTCAACCGTAAGTTCATCAAATACAATTTCAATCACTTTCTCTCTCTCCTCTCCATCTGGGACTCCTATACAGTGAATGTTGGTATGCTTGATGCTATCTCAGAGGTCCCTTAAACTGTTCTCATTTTTAAATTTGTTTTTCTTTTTGCTGTTGTGATTAGGTTATTTCCATTGTTCCATCTTCCAGATCCCTGACGTGTTCTTCTGTATTACCTAGTCTGTTGTTAATTCCTTCTAGTGTGTTTTTCATTTCAGTTATTGTATTCTTCAGTTCTGACTGGTTCTTTTTTATATTTTCTAGTTTCTTTTTAAAATTCTGTGTTCATCTCTTCTTTTCCTTAGTTCAGTTAGCATTTTTATTACTAATGGTTCAAACTCTTTATCTGGTAAATTATTTATCTCTGTTTTATTAGCTCTTTTTTTTTTAGGATCTTTTTCTCGTTCTTTCATTGGAAACTAATTCCTCTTTCTTTTCACTTTGCTTAACTTTCTCTGTCTCTATAAAATTAAGTGAAACAGTTTCCTATCCCAGTCTTGAAGGAGTGTCCTTGTGAGGGAGCATTCCTATTCAGTCTGCGTGTGCCCAGTGGCTTTGGTGGGAGAGCTGGATCTGCAGTGAGCACAATTCATGTCTTCCCCAGGGTGTGCTGGCAGCTATCACCTTGGTGGGAAGTAGGGCTGGAGACGCAGAGGCTAGAGCCAGAGCCAAGTGCAAGTCTGGGCTTCTCCTCTGCTCAGTGGCCAGTACCACCTTGTTGGGGGTGGGTGCAGCTCCCCAGCTGCAGGAGCAGAAGCCCTGAGGATCAGGTATGAATTGGCTCTGTCCCCCTCAACTGCATACTCTCCTCAGTGGAGGCACCTTCACCCTCATGCGGAGGAGCATGAAGGGCTGGAGTGGGCACTCAGTGTGGGCTGGTATGCATGTTGGCATGGTCCTAGCACCAGTCAGAGCTCCAGACCGCTCCCAATCTGCCACCCCCACGAACACCATTGCTGCTGTGCTGCGTCAAACCGGCTCTGTCTCCTACAACTGCATACTCTCCTCAGCTGCAGTAGCCTTCGCCCTAGTATGGAGCTGTACCATGGAGCAAAATGGGCTGGATCAGGCACTCAGATCTGGCTGGGGCAGTTCTGGGAAACCAGCCAGAATCCCAGGCAGTTTTAGCCTGCTTCTGCCTTGCTTCAGGAGTAAGCAAGCATGTGCATGTGTTTCACAAGTGGAGTTTAGGCTTCTTACAGCCCTGCTGTCAGTCCCATTGGTTCTCAAATGAGCTAAAGGGGACTCATCCCTCCCAGTGTTGGGCCCCAGATGTGGGCACCCAATATGTGGTTCAAGTTGCTCGCTCCCCAGGGAGGATCTTCGAGCCAATGTAATCCCCCTCCTCTTCTGTGTCCCCTCCAAGGGGCACAGGTCCCAACCTCTCACTTCTCTTCCCTTCCTACCTGACTCCATGTTACAGCCTTGGTTGTATGAGAGTCATTCTGCCAGTCTCCAGTGTGTTTCAATGCGAACTGCTCCACGTGTAGAGGTATTTTTTTTTCTTTTTTCTTTTTTTTTTTTTTTTGCGGTACGCGGGCCTCTCACTGTCGTGGCCTCTCTCGTTGCGGAGCACAGGCTCCGGACGCGCAGGCTCAGCGGCCATGGCTCACAGGCCCAGCCGCTCCGCGGCACGTGGGATCTTCCCGGACCGGGGCATGAACCCGTGTCCCCTGCATCGGCAGGCGGACTCTCAACCACTGCACCACCAGGGAAGCCCGTAGAGGTATTTTTTATGTTTGTGGCAGGAGATGAGCTCCGTGTCCTCCTACTCTGCCACCTTGATCTCCTCCTTTCGTAACTACTGTGTTTTGAATGGGATTTTATTCAGGGAAGGAGAAAACCTTGCTGGATTGAAGTCAAGTGAGATATAGTGGATGGCTAGTGATGTGCCTGATTTCTCCAAGGCTACAAATCTGAGAACGTCATCCCTCTCTCACATCTGGGTCACTTTAGAGTTTTACCGAGGGAAAATATATTGTATTAGAGGAGTACAACTATTAGGTCAATCAGTAAGAATATGTGAAATCAGAAAACTTAATAAAACGTTAATACTAGTGGGGAAAAATTAGGAGTTGAGAAGAAGAAGACTGCCATCTTGTGAAGGACTTCACAGGATATAGCAGTACCAGGTACGTGGGAGAGTAGGAGAGTATGGGAACAGCTTTGCACTCAGAGATAGAGGCATGAGTAGCCACAAGTGGAGGCATGGCCCCACGGCCTGCACTGGAAGTAGTCACAATGCCCAGAACAAACCCTGTTAAACTGAAAGAGGCAACGAGACAGAGATGGATGAGAATCAAACAAGTCCCTGTCAAAAGGAAGATTTCCCCCCATTTTGCTAGAAATAAAAGAAGATCCAGAGAGTCAGGAAGGAAATATTCTAGGCTTAGATTAAGGATCTATGAGGGTGCTCAATCCCTGACAAAGAATATCTACTAAGTTCTTCCCCAAGACTGATAGGAGGAAGGACCTGGGCTTCCCAGACTTCTCAACTAAGGAGACAGAAGGCCTTTTGAAGAAAAGAGAGTAGCAGAGTCTACTAGTGGGATGGCAATGAATTCTAGTGCATTTGATGCAGTTTAGATCTTTCAGGTAGTGCTGGAAGTCTCTGCTGGAGACATCCATGGGCAGTTAAGAATTAATTGTTATCAATAAAAAAGGACAGATGACCCAATAGAAAAACTGGTAACAGGTGCCAAAAGGTATTTCACAAAGTAGGAAATATGACTGGCAAAAAAAGAAAAAATTATTTGAAATGCTACTCAACTCACCGGTAGTCAGGAAAACGAAAATTAAAACCACAATGATAGTGTTTAATAAACTTGCGAACTGGTACAACTACTTTAGAAAGCAATTTGAGATTTTCTAGTAAATTTGAAAATAAATATATCATAAGACCCAAGAATATAATCTAGATAAACTTTTATGTTTTTTTTCTCAGGAGTCAAGTATTAGAATGGTCATTGCAGCAGTGTCTATAATAGCAAAATGGAGAACTGCATAAGTGTTCATTAGTAGAACACAGAAATTGCAATATAGTCAAACAATGGAATAAGGCAGAACAGTGGAAATACACAAACATAGGAACAGACATCAATATAATCATAAGCAGCAAATTGGAAGTCTGGTTGGCCCATTTATATTTTGGTGAAAATGAAACCTACATGAGGGAAATTACTGGACCTCAAGTAGACCACTTCCTAATTTGAAATAAAGAAATATGTAAGTGTAATGAAAACATAAAAATACATGTGAAGTAGGTTGCAATCTAGATGTGCAGATGTGAGATATACATTGTTTCTGTGTGAGGATGTGCATGTACACGTGTGCCTAAGCAGTTAAATAGCCCTTCAAAAGCTGTTACACATAAAATTTTTGGTTAAAATGCTTGATAATTTTTATTATCATGTTTATTTATTCTGGTACTATAATTAGATTTGGGAAAGTTAACTCATTAGAATATTGAAATAATGAATATCTACATTTATCTGAATGTCTTTTTAAAAGCTGAAATAAACATTATACAAACATTATAAGAGAAATTAAAAAATAGTTCTTATAGAGTACTAAAAGTGAAACTTAAATAGAACTACAAAAGATTATATTTGCCTACATTATACCCTTTATTATTATCCTTCAACGATTATACTTAATTTTATATGGATCCTATATCTCAGTGTATTCTGAATTATTTATTTTGTAAATGTTGCTCCAGAAGGAAATTAGAAGTTCTTTGTTTTTTTTTTTTTTTTTTTTTCTGTTTTCAGAAATTTGGTGAGGTTAATGTTAAATGATTTTTACCTGCATCCATTCAAGATGCTTGGACCAAGAGTGAAAAGGAAAATTGAGAGTTCTAAATTTGGGGTCAAATCTTCACTTTAAATACATATGTTTTGGTATGATAATGTGTAATTGTTATATCAAACTATGACTATCAAACTAGAGTTATAAACTATTATTAAAGTTGGTATAAAAAGAGAGGGGTTATTTTAGATGAGGAAGCTCTCATACCAGCAAAAGGGAAAAATAACCTTAGTAAAGACCAAAATTGAAATAATGACCTTTTTGTGGAATTGGAGATTCTTCTAATTATTCCTCTGATTTAAATTGCCCTTTCTCTTTTGTCACTCGGATCTACTGCCAGTTCCCCTGTGAAACAATATAGTCTGCAGCACTAGTATACAGAGTCTGGTCTTTAGCATTATTCTCCACCAAAGATAATCAGGGCACTTTAGAGAGCCACTGAGTCCACGTTCAGTGCAGAAGAACTCAAGACCGTCTTGGAATAGTTTGCTGATATTAGAAAGCAAGGTTGACTTTTAAAGATGTATGAAAATGACTACAAGAACGGACTTGATGGAGCTCCTACTTCTCAAACTATGACAATTTGAGCATCAAAAGAGAAACAAAGATTGCTGTCAATTAGAAACACTGAGGGACATCTGAGGAGTAAAGACAGTGGTGTGGGAAGATGCGGGGTTTGCATCTCCCCACAACTAGGGTGCCTGCCAGACGCTGGTGGGAGACCTCAATGCCCAAGGAGACAGGAGGAACCCCCAAGCGAACCGGTAAGATGGGGGGGAGGAGAAGGGGGAGGCCGGACAGGACCAGTGCCCCTGAGGGGTGGCTGAGAGGGGGGAGGGGTTCCCACACATGAAGGGACCCTCTGGGGCTCAGATCAAGGGGGAGCACACTCAGTATTTCCCCTGCCCAATTGGGCTGGGTCCTACACCCTCAAAGGCCCCCCCCTCCGGCCACTTGGTCCTGGGGGCATAGGAGGGAGGCCAGAGGGAGAACAGTAGAGGCAGGTGTGAGGGGCCCTCCAGGACCAGAAGAGTGGAAGAGAAGCGGAGGGCGTTGGCCCTGCTCACTCGACCCCGGGAAATTTACTGAGCTCCCAGGCTGGTCCCCTGCTCTCCAAAGTCCCCTCCAGGCTGCATGGGTCCTGGGGACATAGGAGGGAGACCAGGAGGAGAACAGGAGATGTGGGTGGGAGGGGCCCTCTAGGACCAGAGGAGCAGTAGAGGAGCGGAGGATGTTTACCCTGCCCACTCAGCCTGGGAAGCCTGCTGGGCTCCTAGGTGGGGTCCCCTGCCCTCTGAGACCAGAGGTAGGAGGCATGCTTGGGACCCTTCTGTTCTGTTGAGCCTAAGCCCCACCCCCCACAACTCCCAGGACCTTTTCTAGCCCTGTGGGTGCTAAGCATAGGCCCTGCCCACTGCCCAAGCCCCGCCCCTGTTTAAGCCCCACCCTCCACAGCCAAGGCCTTTTCCACCTTTTTTTTCCTCCTCCTCTTTTTAACTATTGTGTTCTGTTTTACCTTCCAGTTGTTGTTTCACCTATATTTTTATTTTTATATTCTTTCTAACATATCTGTTAGTTTCCTAGTCTAATTTTATTTTTTACTTTGTTATTCTTCCTTTTTTTTTTTTTTTTTTTTGCCACCCCACGTGGCTTACAGGATCTTGGATCACAAGCCAGTGGTCAGGCCAAAGATCCTGCAGTGGGAGCTCCGAATTTGAACAAATGGACTAACAGAGAACCTCAGACCCCAGGGAATATTCAACGGAGTGAGGTCTCACCGAGGTCCTCAACTTGGCACCAAGACCCAGCTCTACGCAACAACCTACAAGCTCCAGTGTTGAAAGCCTCAGGCCAAACAACCAGTAAGACAGGAAAACAATCCCACTCATCAAAAAAAAGAAAAATGAGATGGCAATAAATACGTCACAGATGAAGGAGCAAGGTAAAATCCTACAAGTCCAAAAAAATGAAGGGGAAATAGGCAATCTACCTGAAAAAAAAAATCAGAGTAATGATAGTAAAGATGATCCAGAATTTAGGAAACAGAATGGAGCCACGGATTGAGAAAATACAAGAAATATTTAACAAAGATCTTGAAGAACTAAAGAGCAAACAGAGATGAACAACACAATAAGTGAAATGAAAATTACACTAGAAGGAATAGGTAACAGAATAACTGAGGCAGAAGGATGAATAAGTGAGCTTGAAGACAAAATGGTGGAAATAACTGCTGAGGAGCAGAAGACAAAGAATGAAAATAATTGAAGACAATCTCAGAGACATCTGGGACAACACTAAATGCACCAACATTCGAATTATAGTGGTCTTAGAAGAAGAGAAAAGAAAAAATGTCTGAGAAAATACGTGAAGAGATTATAGTTGAAAACTTCCCTAACGTGGGGAAGGAAATAGTCACACAAGTCCAGGAAGCACAGAGAGTCACATACAGGATATACCCTAAGAGAAACACAGCAAGACACATATTAATCAAACTAACAAAAATTAAATTCAAAGAAAAAATTTTAAAAGCAGCAAGGGAAAAACAAAAATAACATACAAAGGAATCCCCATAAGGTTATCAGCTGATTTTTCAGCAGAAACTCTGCAGGCCAGAAGGGAGTGGCAGGATATACTTAAAGTGATCAAAGAGAAAAACCTACAACCAAGATTACTCCACCCAGCAAGGATCTCATTCAGATTCAATGGAGAAATCAAAAGCTTTTCAGACAAGCAAAAGCTAAAAGAATTCAGCACCACCAAACCAGCTTTACAACAAATGTTAAAGAAACTTCTCTAGGTGGGAAACACAAGAGAAGAAAAAGACACACAAAAACAATCCCAAAACAATTAAGAAAATGGTAATAGGAACATACATATTGATAATAACCTTAAATATAAATGAATTAAATGCTCCAACCAAAAGACACAGACAGGCTGAATGGAAAGAGATCACTGAAGAAATCAAAGAAGAAATAAAAAAATACATAGAAACAAATGACAACAAACACTCGATGACCCAAAACCTATGGGAGGCAGCAAAAGCAGTTCTAAGAGGCAAGTTTAGAGAAATTCAATCTCACCTCAAGAAACAAGAAAAATCTCAAATAAACAATCTAACCCTACACCTAAAGCATAGCAATACTTGTATCAGATAAAATAGACTTTAAAATAGTGTTACAAGAAATAAGGAAGGACACTACATAATGATCAAGGGATCAATCCAAGAAGAAGACATAACAATTATAAATTTTATGCACCCAACGTAGGAGCACCTCAATACATAAAGCAAATACTAACAACCATGAAAGGGGGAATCAAGAGTAACACAATAATAGTAGGAGACATTAACACCCCACTTACACCAATGGACAAATCATCGAAACAGAAAATAAATAAGGAAACACAAGCTTTAAATGACACAATAGACCAGACAAGATTTAATTGATATTCATAGAACATTCCACCTGAAAGTCGCAGAATACACTTTCTTCTCAAGTGCACATGGAACATTCTCCAGGATAGATCACATTTTGGGTCACAACTCAAGCATCAGAAAATTTAAGAAAACTGAAATCGTATCAAGCATCTTTTCTGACCCCAATGCTAAGAGACTGGAAATCAATTACGGGAAAAAAAACTGAAAAAAAAACAAATACACGGAGGCTAACAGGACGCTACGAAATAACCAAGAGATCACTGAAGAAATCAAAGAAGAAATAAAAAAATACATAGAAACAAATGACAACAAACACTCGATGACCCAAAACCTATGGGAGGCAGCAAAAGCAGTTCTAAGAGGCAAGTTTAGAGAAATTCAATCTCACCTCAAGAAACAAGAAAAATCTCAAATAAACAATCTAACCCTACACCTAAAGCAACTAGAGAATGAAGAACAAAGAAAAACCAAAGTCAGTAGAAGGAAAGAAGTCATAAATATCAGAGCAGAAATAAATGAAATAGAAACAAAGAAAACAATAGCAAAGATCAATAAAACTAAAAGTTGGTTCTTTAAGAAGATAAACAAATTTTATAAACGCTTAGCCAGACTCATCAAGAAAAACAAAGGGAGAGGATGCAAATCAATAAAATTAGAAATGAAAAAGGAGAAATCACAACTGACACCACAGCAATACAAAGGATTATAAGAGACTACTACAAATAAACATATGCCAATAAAATGGACAACACCAAGAAGTTGACAAATTCTTAAAAAGGTCCAGTTTTCCAAGACTGAACCAGGAAGAATTAGAAAAATCTCAAGTGCACATGGAACATTCTCCAGGATAGATCACATTTTGGGTCACAACTCAAGCATCAGAAAATTTAAGAAAACTGAAATCGTATCAAGCATCTTTTCTGACCCCAATGCTAAGAGACTGGAAATCAATTACGGGAAAAAAAACTGAAAAAAAAACAAATACACGGAGGCTAACAGGACGCTACGAACAGATGGCTTCACAGGCGAATTCTACCAAACATTTAGAGAAAAGCTAACACTGCTCCTTCTCAAACTCTTGCAAAATTGCAGAGGGAATAACATTCCCAAATTCATTCTACAAAGCAACCATCACCCTGATACCAAAATCAGAAAAAGATATCACAAAAAAAGAAAATTATAGACCAATATCACGGATGAAAATAGATGCAAAAATCCTAAACAAAATACTAGCAAACAGAATCCAACAAGATATTAAAAGGATCATACAACATGATCAAGTGGGATTTTTCCCAGGGATTCAAGCATTCTTCAATATATGCACATCAATCAATGTGATACACCATATTAACAAATTAAGGAAGAAAAACAATATGATAATCTCAATAGATGCAGAAAAGGCTTTTGACAAAATTCAACACCCATTTATGATAAAAACTCTCCAGAAGGTGGGCATAGAGGGAACCTACCTCAATATAATAAAGGTCATATATAACAAACCCACAGCAAAAATCGTACTCAATGATGAAAAACTGAAAGCATTTCCTCCAAGATCAGGAATAAAACAAGGATGTCCACTCTTGCCACTATTATTCAACATAGTTTTGGAAGTTCTAGCCACTGAAATCAGAGAAGAAAAAGAAATAAAAGGAATACAAATTGTAGAAGAAGAAATAAAACTGTCACTGTTTGCAGACGACATGATAATATATATAGAAAATCCTAAAGATGCCACAAGAAAACTACTAGCACTAATCAGTGAATTTGGTAAGGTTGCAGGATACAAAATTAATGCACAGAAATCTCTGGCATTCTTATACACTAACAACAAAAAATCAGAAAGAGAAATTAAGGAAACACTCCCATTTACCATCACAACAAAAAGAATAAAATACCTAGAAATAAACCAACCTAAGGAGGCAAAATACTTGTACTCAGAAAACTATAAAACACTGATGAAAGAAATCAAAGATGACATAAACAGATGAAGAAATACACCATGTTCTTGGACTGGAAGAATCAATATTGTGAAAATGATTATACTACCCAAAGCAATCTACAGATTCAATGCAACCCCTATCAAACTACCAATGGCATTCTTCACAGATTTAGAACAAAAAGTTTTACAATTCGTATGGAAACACAAAAGACACCGAAGAGCCAAAGCAATCTTGAGAAAGAAAAACTGAGCTGGAGGAATGAGACTCCCTGACTTCAGAGTATACTACAAAGCTAGAGTAATCAAGACAGTATGGTACTGGCATACATCAATGGTACAGGATAGAGTACCCAGAGATAGACCATGCACAATAATCACCTAATTTACAACAAAAGAGGAAAGAACATACAATGGAGAAAAGACAGCCTCTTCAATAAGTGGTGCTGGGAAAACTGGACAGCTACATGTAAAAGAATGAAATTAGAACACTCCCTACCACCATACACAAAAATAAACTCAAATGGATTAAAGACCTAAATGTAAGACCAGACACTATAAAACTCTTACAGGAAAACATAGGAAAAACACTCTTTGACATAAACCACAGCAAGATCTTTTTTGACCCAACCCCTAGAGTAATGAAAATAAAAACAAAAATAAACAAATGGGACCTAATTAAATTTTAAAGCTTTTTGCACATCAAAGGAAGCTATAAACAAGACGAAAAGACAACCCTCAGAATGGGAGAATATATTTGCAAATGAAATAGTAGACAAAGGATTAATCTCCAAAATATACAAATAGTTCATGGAGCTGAATATCAAAAAAACAAACAATCCAATTAAAAAATGGGTGGAAGACCTAAATAGACATTTCACCAAGGAAGACATACAGATGGCCAACAAACACATGAAAAGATGCTCAACATCACTGAATATTAGAGAAATGTACATCAAAACTACAATGAGATATCACCTCACACCAGTCAGAATGGCCATGATCAAAAAATCTAGAAACAATAAATGCTGGAAAGGGTGTTGTGAAAAGGAAACCCTCCTGCACTGTAGGTGGGAATGTAAATTGATACAACCACTCTGGAGAACAGTATGGAGGTTCCTTAAAAAACTAAAAATAGAACTACCATATGACCCAGCAATCCCACTACTGGGCATATACCCTGAGAAAACCATAGTTCAAAAAGAGTCATGTACCACAATGTTCATTGCAGCTCTATTTACAATAGCCAGGAAATGGAACCAACCTAAGTGTCCATCGACAGATGAATGGATAAAGAAGATGTAGCG
>NC_041225.1:72977546-73055974 GCF_002837175.3 Physeter macrocephalus
CGCGTCCGGAGCCTGTGCTCTGCAACGGGAGAGGCCACAACAGTGAGAGGCCCTCGTAAAGCAAAAAAAAAAAAAAAAAAAAAAAAAAAAAGACGTAGACATAGAGAATGGACTTGAGGACGTGGTGGGGGAGGGGGAAGCTGGGACGAAGTGAGAGAGTGGCATGGACATATATACACTACCAAATGTAAAATAGATAGCTAGTGGGAAGCAGCTGCATAGCACAGGGAGATCAGCTCGGTGCTTTGTGACCACCTAGAGGGGTGGGATACGGAGGGTGGGAGGGAGACTCAAGAGGGAGGGGATATGGGGATATATGTATGCATATGGCTGATTCACTTTGGTGTACAATAGAAACTAACACAGTACTGTGAAGCAATTATACTTCAATAAAGATCTAAAAAAAAAAAAAAAAAAATAGAAAAAGAAAAATCACTGAGGGACTTCCCTGGTGGTCCAGTGGGTAAGACTCCGCACTCCCAATGCAGGAGGCCCGGGTTCGATCCCTGATTGGGGAACTAGATCCTACATGCATGCCACAACTAAGAGTCCGCATGCTGCAACTAAGAAGTCTGCATGCCGCAATAAGGAGTCCACATGCCGCAACTAAGAAGTCCACATGCCGCAACTAAGAGTCCACATGCCACAACCAAAGATCCAGCATGCAGCAACAAAGATCCCACATGCTGCAACTAAAGATCCCGCATGCAGCAACAAAGATCCCACATGCCGCAACTAAAGATCCCGCATGCACCAACAAAGATCCCACATGCCGCAACTAAGACCAGGAGCAGCCTAAATAAATAAATGTTTTTAAAAAAAACAAAACACTAAGCCAATAAAAGATCTGAAGTTCATCATATTGCCCCCAAAGGATAACTAATATAAAAGGTATTATAAAGTAAAGCAACAACTGCCAATGAGAGGCGATGACTCAATCTTTGCTGACACTGAATTTGGATCAAGAACACGGATGTCCTGATGTTTGAAAACCTTCTGTCAAATGTAAGGTATATTCTTCCTGAATGATAATATAAGCTTATAGGACTACGCCACAGCAAGAGTTGAGTTCTCTTGATCTCATGAAACCGTTTCTTGCAGAAACACTAGTATCAACAGCTTTGGGCTCCTATCAGCGTCTCTGAGGTCCAGGAAACCTCTTCCTCACTCCATTCCTTCATCCTTGATGGTCAGTTTATTCATAATATGACACTGTATCATTGGCTAATTAAAACACGAACTTATTAATCTAAATATATGTGTGTGTGTGTATCAAGGCCTATATATGTGGTTTCTTCCCACTAGTTCATTAACTCTTCCAAAACTTTGCAGAAAATACCTTCAATGAAGAGCAAAATCCTACTTCAGCTGTTCATGCTACGTGTCTCCATCTTTGGAGTAAACTGGGGTGTAGTTGTGGGTTTAGAAATCCTCCAGCCACACCTTCTCATCAACTCTTCCTTTCCACTCAGTACTGGGGAAAATGTCTCTCTTCCTCCTCATTAAATAGCTTAAGAGAGAAATATCAGAATGCTTACGCTTTGTAGGGCCAAGGAAAGCAAAGTTTCAAAACCTCTCAGCTCAGAATGTGGCTCTCTGGCCTCTCCCTCAGCTTGGGAAACATGGAATGGGCTAATAGACCTCTCTTGCCCCAAAGGATCTTTCCAGCAGGCATAAGTCCTTATGACCCTGCCCCAATATTCTTAGAACTGCTAACCCACCATTTATTCATTCGTAAACCTCAATGCAGGGAGAATAGGGGAATGAATATATTTTTTAATGAATTTGTATTCAGTACGGAAATAGAGTCACAGTAAGTCTCAGGCTGCCAAGGCACACATTCATGGCTTTCACACTGTGTGAGCTGTGAGTAACGATCTCCTTTTGGGGAAAACTTATTAAGAGTCAAACTATTAAGTTGATATTCTATTTTAATATGCATAAATGCAATAAAAGAATTATAATTTTAATTGTGTTCAGCTCACAAAAATATTCCCCAGAGTACCATCCAGTAGAATTCAGAGAGCTTTTACCTTTAGCTAGAAAAACTGAACTTTTGGGGGTGCTGTGCTAAGTAAATTTGGACTCAGTGAACAGTTTCCTTCTGAAACACCTAGAAATTCACTTCCTAGGAGATCTGCCCTGGTATCCAGAGGATTGGTGCTACATTCTATGTGAAGACCCAAAAAGGGTGTAAATTTCTTCATGTCATTTTTTGGGAAAATGTTTCAAAAACACTTCATTTTTTAAAGTACACAGAACAGTGTAAGCAGAGGAATTTTAACTAGGAGATAAGTTCAATATGCGAATGTGGTAGGTGGAATAACGCCCCCCCGCCCCACCGAACACCACACACACACATAGAAGTCTATATCGTAATCCCCAGAACCTGTGTAGATGTTGCCTTACCTGCTCAAGAGACTGCAAATGTGATTTGGCAAGATTATTACCCTGGATTATCTGGGGGGACCCAATGTAATCATAAGGCTGCTTATAAGAGGGAAGCAAGAGACTCAGAGAAGATGTGAAGATGGAGGCGGGGGGCGGGGGGGAGAGAGAGGAGAGAAATAGAGAGATTTGAAGATGCTACCCTGTTGGATTTGAAAATGAGGGAAGGGACCATCAGCAAAGAGAATGCAAGGACTTCATTCTCTCCTAGAACCTCCAGAAGGAAACACATTCGTTTTTTGTGTGTGTGTGTGTGTTTTTTAAGAAACTGTTTGTTTTCTGTCAACATTTCCATTTGAAGAGTTTGTGGAAGAACAGCTGAAGATGACTCAGTGGTTGTTCCTACCCATTCAGTGGCCTGAGCTGTGGGAGCCGCAGACCAGTCTTCAGTGGGGAACTGCTGAGTAGGCACAGAGGGCACCTGCATGCCTTCGGACCAGTCTGCCACCTTAGTTAGGTTGAGTAGCAGTGAACTCAGGAGGTGAGGCGGTCCATTCACCCTGAAATTCCTCCTTGGCCACAGCTTTCTCAGCTGCTGCCTGTTATTCCTTTTCAGTCTCTTCAGGATCTCTGTAGAAGTAGAGATCAGGCATGACCTCCCATGGGTGTTCACAGGAGATGGTCCCACGCATGTGCAGAACTTCCCAGGCGAGCATCCACCACATCAGGCCCACTGAGTGAGCTCCCTTGTTGTTGCACAGGATGGCAATGCCCACATAGCACAGCGGAGAGTCTGTGTTACACAGAGTAATGGTAGGCAGGTTAACGTAATAGGCCTCTGTGAGAGGCTGGTGGTCAGCCCTGGGATCAGTAACCACCAGAAGTCTTGGATTCCGGAAGGCTGCCTGGGTCTGGTTAGTGAAGGTTCCAGAAGTAAAATGGCCAGCAATAGGAGTGGCTCTAGTGGCAGCAGCAAACTTCAGCACAGCTTGCCGGCCAGTATTCCTGGAGGATACGACACTGACGTCAGCTGGGAATTCAATGGCAACAATGGCACGAGCTGCCAACAGAAGCTTCTCCGCGGTTCTCTTCAGATTTATGATATAGATGCCATCACTTTTCCTGTTGTAGATGTACTATTCCATTTGGAAGTCAAAGTTGGTGCCACCTAAGTGGGTTCCTGCTGCAAGGAATTTGAGGACATCCTCCTCCTTCACTTGCAGGACATCAAGGGCTCCGGACATTGTGAAAGTTTCCCTTTAAGCTAGGATGGGAGTCCAGAACAATGCCGTGTGGACCCCTGTCTCGGTAGTGTGGAAAGGAGGAACACATCCTTGCTGACACCTGGATTTCAGTAACTCTAATTGGGAGAACTGTGAGATAATAGGTTTGTGTTGTTATAAGTCATAAAATTTGTTGAAATTTGTTACAGCAGCAATAGGAAACTAATACAATGCATCAAAAGAAAGGGTCCAAGAAGCGGCTGGGCCCGTGAGCCATGGCCGCTGAGCCTGCGCGCCCGGCACCTGTGCTCCGCAAAGGGAGAGGCCACAGCGGTGGGAGGCCCGCGTACCGCCAAAAAAAAAAAAAAAAAAAAAAAAAAAAGAATCTAAGTGCATTCTAATCAGAATCTGTTGACCACCACTGTGCCTGACATAGAAGTGACACTCAGTACACAACTCTTATGTGTAAACTAATTAATAACATACAAATAAATCATAGCCATGTACATGGAGTTTAAATAAAAAATACATAACTTCCTACTTTTCAAAAATGCAGTCTCTGTGAAGGAAAATATGATCAATATATCATCAACTCAAAAAATATAGCGTCCTCTAGATCTGATGACCTTGTTCAGCATCTCTTATGAGTAAATGTGTGATTGTTTGAAGGTACAGAGAGAAGACACACTTTTGGATATTTGTTCCGTTTTCCTTTTCCTTCAGCTTTGCATAAACCAAACATATTCCACTTAGGAACTACACAAATAGTCGAAGGTGGCATGAAGGTTGTAGCAAGCAAGCATGTTTTCCAAGGGAAGTATATTTTTGCATTTGAAGTTGGCCATAGCTTAGCAACGCCAGCTTCCAAAACATTTATACCAAGAGAAGAGCTGCATATGCTGTTGTGCTCATGTACCGAAACAGCACTAAGCAGGGGTGCCCGCCAGGGTGGAAAGGAAGAATCTCAAAACATGCTTATTTTCTTGTTATTATTGCTGTTTAGAATGGTTGTCTTCAACTGAGAGCATCACGCCTTTAACATTAGTTCAGTACTGTAGGAAGGATATGTCCTTTACATTTAACTTGGATAGGGTGTCTGTTATGACTGGGATCATTATTATTACTACGAAAGAGTAGCTTCCAAATTGAAAAATGAGGAGCTCCAGTGGCATCTCCTGACTCCAGCACAACGCTCCCTCTCAAGTCATCAAAGGGCCATAAGCTTTGTCTGTTTCCCTCCCAAATTCCCCTAAGTGGTGTGGGGTGCAGGCCATCAAGCCAGTTGAGGGCAGAGGATGGATTCTGCTCCATCTTTTCTCCTGAGAGGAGGATGTAATCTATTTTCTCCTCCATGGGGACTTAGCTCTTAGTCCTGATGTCCACACAGCTCCTTCCTCCCTCCCTGGAGATGATTTGGTTTATTAAAAATCACATGCAAAGTGGTTTAATTGCATGGGAAAAATACGTGGTTTAATTGCCAAGCAGATTAAGATGAACTATGGCAGCCCCTAAATATCAGTCATGGCACAAATTCCTTCTGTTAAAGGTCAGAGAGTTGCCACTATCTCCCTGCAGAGAAATTTTTCATTGCTCTGGGGTCAAAGCTGGAGAACATTAGGACATCCCAACTGCTCTCCTGGATGCATTTTCATATCTCCTTCCTGCCTTGTCCATGATGTTCTTGGAAGAGGTTTTGACAGAAGAATAAAGACCTTGTGCAGAACAAAAAACAGGGCCTTTAGAGCAAAACACATCTGGGCTCAAACCTCAGTCCTGCTATTTTCTGGCTGTGATACCTTGGATCTGGTAGATAGTCTCTCTGAGGTTTGGTTTGCTCATTTGTTAAATAAGATACCATCACACAGTCTGCAGCACTGTCAGAGTGTGATTGAAAGAGTTAAAACCCCTATTATCTCTTGTCACACTCCAGAAAGAGTAGCTACTACTAAAATCCACAAATATCTCTGCCCTGGTAGAGTCTGTATCAATCTTTCAGGCTCCACCATTACTGTTTAATATTTTCTTAAACTCATAAGTTGTCTGTGACTGAGATCACAGCAGCCTCTTCAGATACAAAGGAAGCTACTACCTGAATCTAGTCTGAGTGTACAGTGTTCTGGAAAGAGTGGGAAACTTCCCTTACAAGAGAAAGGAAATTCAAAAGCCAATTTTCCATGTAGAGAAATTAACCGGTTATATCTGAATGGCCAGGTAAATGAATCAAATTACCTGCTACCCTGGGAACCTGCAGGCTCTAAATTCTGACTTACCCTCCTACCCACCCACGTGTTGGTGATCTGTGACCACACTGTGCATTTCCCCAACAAAACCCTCAGGTACAGCTGCTTGGTTTGGCCGGCTGGGGTTCTCAAAGTGTGGCTGCCCTCTGGTGGCAGCTGCCTTCCCCATACCCAATTGTAATTGTTTTTCTTTCACTCTGTCCAACTGCAGAAAGCCCAGGCAGCTGACTGGCCTCCGCTCCCTGTGCTGTCTTTTAGTGAGTGGGAACCACTGACTTTGAGCTGCATTTTTCTACCTGAATATCTGTCTCCCGAAAGCCTGCTAACAGTTAAAGAAATTTATCATTCCCTCTTTGCATTCTCTTTTCCAGACTAAGGGTATCTCAGGTAAGGGAGAATCCAGATTCTTCATCATCTAGCTGTCTTTGGGGGATCTTCCAGGTTTCCTTCTAAAGGTGACAAGTAGAACTGAATATTTAATCCAGCTGCAATCTGAGCAACACAAAGCAGCACTGGGATGCTGCTGCCCAGGCATCTGGACTTGCAACTCCTAGGCTTGGCTCAGGGGCTCTCCTCTGGTTCCAGCCTATCACGTGCACTTCCTACTGTCAATCAAACATCTCTCACCTGGGGGGCCTGCATGCACCTCAAATTCCATAATATAAAATCAAACTAATTTTCCCCAAACCTGTTCCTCCTCCTTCTGTGTTCTGCGCCTTGGATAAAGGTCTACCACGGTGGCTCCACAGCTGTTCCCTTCTGGCTCCATCACTACTGCCCTAATCATATCTGACACGCATACCTAAAAGTGATAACTCCCTGATTACAACCATTTTTTCTGTCTACAGAATAAAATCCAAACTCTTTGGGAAGGCACCCTGGTTCCTTTATAATCCGGAGAGCCCAGTCTGCCCTCTTTAGGCTCATTGCCCCCCTCATCACATCATCACACAAACCATCCCCAATTATACCACACATTTCTTCCTCCACATATTTGTCAATCTGGTGAAATTCTATCCACCCAGCTCTAAAACTCCACTCTGAATAATAACTCCACTGTGAAAATGTCCTAGGTTCATTTCCAATGCAGCAGAACTAATGATTCTCATCCTGGACTCATAGCACTTGTTGATTCTGTGCTTATAGGACATACCATCTGGTGTCCAAGTCTCAGACAAACCCTCTCAGCCTTGTGGAACTCTTAAGTTCCCTAGATCTGCAAACTCATCTTATAAAATTTTGTAAATCTAACACCAAGCATAGTGCTGGACATTTGGTGGGTGCGTAAAAATGTTTTGTGAATTAAATCCAAATATCAGCACCGCTTAAAATTACATGAGCTTTTTAAAATGTTACAGTTCTAATTGTGGTCAATTAAAAAGTCCATCAATTATGTTTTCACCTAAACTAGCATAAAGACAAATTTCCATTTCCTGTAGTTGTGTAGGTGATTTCTTTGGGGAAGGGGGAAGGTAGTTACTCACCAATGGCCAATATTCAATATTTGGGTCCATCTGTGGACCTGGGTTTCAGTCTGAGTTTGGTGATTAAGAAGGCAGTCTCTGAAGTTATACAGCTACATTCAAACACCAATTCTTTCATTAGACCTTAGGCATGTTAATTATCTCTAGAATTGTTTTTATCTGTAAAATTGGAATAAAGAAACTACTTATCAAGATATGTGCCAGGATTAATTGGAATAATCCATGAAAAACATTTACACAGTGCCGAGCACATAGTAATTGCTCTATAAATGTTAGCCACAGTAATAATTATCATCTACACATCCCATGTCTCTATGCATACTTATCATACATAAAATTCCACAAAGAAAATAATACAATTCACCGTGTGTAAATAACTTGATGAGAATTCTACTGAGAATTTCTTGATTTTATGAGCGTTGCTAATTTGGCTTAATTTCACTGTAGATACTAAATGTTTCCTCTTTCCCGTGAAAACAAACCCTTGCACAATGCCCATGTTAATAAGTACATAATGTAGAATGCTGAGCCACTGCTTTATGGGAGCTATATTCCAGGGAGTTACACTGCAGCTTGGTAAACAAATAATTTCCTCGGCTGGACTCCAGTGCTGAAGAACCTAGAAAATTATTGTTCCCAGGTGGAAACAGGATATTTCATTATTTTTCTTGCACATGCGGATACTGCAACTTTTTAAATGCCGCAAAGATCACTGGTATACTCTTAGTCACTCTTTGCCTCAGTTCCCTTACGTGTAAAATGGGGATCGTAATAACAGGAGCTATCTTGTAGAGATATTCTGAGGATTAAATGAATTTATATATTTAAAGTGCTTAAAACAAGTGACTGGTCTAAGAACTTTAATTAAGTATTAAGTATTGTTTTCATAGTAAATATCCTCAGAGAGATAACAAGATTGCCTCAGGAAATCCGGAGCAGATGGATACATAGACATCGAGTAAAATAAAAAAACAGATGAATAAAGACATAGAAGAAAACCATAAAACCGGAACCCTTCCCACGAAACCCTACGAGAACATTTGCTATTGGGATTATATGACAGTAATGATGGTATCATATATGGCTATTTAACATGTTTAAGTAAGTTAAAATTTACACAGAGAATTTGTATATTTTGGAGTTTAAAATGTGTACAGAGATTTATGTGAATACTCATTTGAAACAATTTTGCTTTTGTCTCATCTTGAAAAACACAAGTAATAATTATCCAAATAAATGCCTTCGTTCTCCTGATTGATCAAGAATTTATAAAGTCTACTGTGTGGAATTATAGAAGGAAATATATTCAGAATGTATATTCCCATCGTCAGCGGCTTAGATTCTTTGCAACAATCAAATTACCTAGAGGGTAGAATCCTTTTCTATATCCCTTTACATCCTGGAAGTTATTCTGAATTGGCTAATCAGAAACTCCTAGGATGCTTGCTGAAGATACTTTGCCCTGAGAGTCCATTCCAGACCTATGGATCAGAACTCTCAAGATGTCTTCAAGGAATCTGTATGCCTTACAAGCACCCCAGGAATTCTGGTAACCATTCGATTTGGGAGCTGTTGCTTGCATGCCTGGCAAAAGCTTCTGCACATAATAGGCACTAGGTAGGAAGCAATTTAGAAGTTGACGTTAGAAACCCTTACTTCACCTTCTGGCTCTATTATTTGCCAGGAGGGTGATTTTAGACACTGATATCTTTAAAAATCATAAATTTCCTCAACTGTAAAATGAAGCCAATCGTATCTTATAGGGTTAGATATAACCCTATCTTATAGGGTTACTGTGAAATTAAACAAAATCAAAAGTAAAGTACCAAACACAGTGCCTAACACAAAGTATATGAGTAATAAATGTTAGTCCTTTATAAAGATAATATTATTTTCAATAAATATAGCTGGAATGGATGACATAATTTCTCCATTTAATGGTATTTGAAAGAGTCCGTAAATATTATTCTTCTTGTTCCCAGGAATTCTGTAAAGAGAGGGGGACTGAATATTTCTTCTGCCTTTTGCCCACCCGTTAGCACTAATATCAATGCCATGTTTTGCAGATTGCCTGTTGCTAGAGTGGCACTTCTAGAAGACTCTTATTGTCTGCCTTTGTGCAGAAAATGGTATTAGGACATTAGTATTCTGACAATGATATTTTTGGAGGGGATGCTTTAAAATAAATTGCAAATCAAAGCATTTTGTAAGAATGCTGACATAATTACATGAAAATTTCTCTAAAACTAGATAGGATTCCTAGGAGAAGTAGAGAGTACCAATCAATGGAAGTTTAGTTATTCACTCCATGTAGGCTTTTTTCATTTATTGACCCATCCTAAGACACCTTGTGTCACCCCTTTAAAAATGTCCCCATCTGCATTTTTTAACAAGAAGACCTAATAAAATGTGAGTTTCTCAGTGATAACAACGCACCTCACTTATCAACTTCCCATTGTTTAGTTGTCTTCGAAACTTCGAATCCCAGAGAATATTGATCCTGTCAAGTTACACAGAAGAAGGTAGTTTACACAATGACGTTGGCTGTTTTATAGTCACATAAGATAAAAGTATCAATTAAGATATCAAGGACACTGTCCATATAGGTTCCTTATCATGAAATATTAGCATTTTCAAGATCATTAAATTTCTAGTTTTATCATTGTGCAGTGAAATTAAACTAAAAAGCAGATGTAATCTCTTGTTTCAATTTAGCATTGAATGAGGAAAGTATAAGAAACTTATAACTTTCCAAAATGATCAGTCAGAAATCTATGCCAGACATGAAGAGACTGGCCCTGGAGCTCTGGGGAGGCAGGTATTGTAGGGTTGAGGATACTAGACTTGGATAGAGCTGATTTCCTATCTAAGTCTGTACCACTTGATACCTAATGTGGCTTTAGGCTGGTCATGAGGTTTTTTGTTTGTTTGTTTGTCAATCTATCAAACAGAAAAATAATTGTTGCAAGATTACTGTAAAGATTAAATAATATAAAATATATTTTACTTTTCAGCAGTGCCTAACATATAATGTATGCAATAAATAGTAGCTATTACTGGCTCAAACCAAATGTCAACATAGAGAATAACCTTCACAAAAATAATGGAGAATATATCTTCCTAAACAAATACCAAGCACCCTGTGGTTTTAGGTGTTCATAGGTAGAGCTATTATTGAGTATTTTTATGGAAATATTACCACTACTCAATTGCACATGATAATTTAGGTGGATAGTGTATTTCTACAAAAAAATCTTTACTGTCATTCTATTTAAGCCTCCATACTATGTCAAGTACTGTCCTTGGCACTGTGGAGACAATGATACAACCATGGCCTCTGTCCCTGTAGAGTTTACAGTCAAGTGAAGAAGATAGATTATGATAATAATGCAATAATTACAAATCCTGTGCTTCTGTGACCACATACTCCCTGGAACTAGTGGATATTTTGAGATTCAAACTTTCAAGATTTGGCTGGCCTTTATTCCAATTTTATTTTCAATAGAAATATGGGTTCTGGAGCATGGAACTCATCCTATTACTACTGAGCTAAGATTAGATTTAATTATTTATAAGTAATTTCTTAGAAATTCAATGTTCAATTTCCAAAACTGAATGAATTATGAGTGCTTCAATGAATTGTATTTAATATTTATTAATTAGGCTCCAAGTACATAGTATATAAATTCTTAACTCAATGTGCATATTTTCCCAGAAATACAGTCCGACAAATTTGAGAAAGTAAACCTCAAGCAAGCCCTAATCTCAGTCAAGTCCTCATCACAATCTGTTCCCCGGTTTTCTCTTTAGCATAATGACAATAGCAATGCAACTGCCTCACAATTTCCTGAGTCCATTTACTTTATAGCCGAAAAGGTATTTGAAGAATACTCTAGAAAACAGAGAATTGTGATTGTGTAAAGGAGAGACATAATTTAGATTGCAGGTAGTCATGAACACTTCCTGAGGAAATGATAATTAACATGAATCCTAAAGAATAATTGTGACTCATGATGAAGGAAGGACTGTTTCTCGCAACAGGAATACCATGGTGAATGTATTAAATAAACAAGTGTGTCCCATGCGTTTTGAGATCTTTAGGGGTAAGAAATGTGGTTGGAGATAAGGACAGTGGAGTTGGCTGAGGCCAGATTATGTAGCATCTTGAAGGTTGTTATGGACTCTATCCTAAGTGCACAGGGAACCTATCAGAGATGGTAGCCCATGTGTCAGACAGCCTAAGCAATGTTCTGCTATAATAACAAACAAGCCCCAAAGTGCTAGTGACCATCAAAACAATGGCATATTTTTTGGCTCACATGAAATGTCTATTTTATGGCTCCACCGGGCCTCTGCTCTGTATCTCCTTCAATCCAGGACCACAGCTGAAGGAGAAGCTTTGTAACCCATATGGCCAAGGAAAAAAGAGTGATGACAAAATCCCTAAAAACTCTTAAAATTTTCTTCAGAAGTGGCACATGTAGCTTCTACTCACATCTCATAGTCCAAAACAATTCACATGGCTAAGCCTGATCACAACAGAGTCAAAAACAAAATCCTCCCACAAGGAAACCCTAGGAGAAAGGGGCAGAAATTATTTCTGAGCAATAATAAAATATGCCACAGAACAAAGGAATGAGAAAAGTAAGCTTATATTTTTGAAAGATTAGTAACTTCAAGACAACGAAGAAATTAAAGGACACTAAAATGAGAAGTGGGGAAACTAACCAGGAGTTTGTTGTAGGACTGAAGCTTAGAGAAAAGTCACTCTAACTGAGATGGTTGTGGAGGAAAGAAGCAAGCTGGATATACACGGGATATACTTTGCCGATAGCGCGGACAGGATGACTTTGTTTCAAAACTGAATACCAGTGACATGAATGACATCAGCTCAGGCGGTTTAGACTTGACAACGTTTACTATTTAAATCATACAAAAGGGGAAAGAAGTAAATTTAGAACAAATGCAAGAGTTATCTCAGTAGAAATGTTCACTAATGAACCTTGGGAGTCATTGGCCCCTTTCTTCCTTCCCTGCTGATGCTACACTGGAAGAACACAGTGTAGAATCCAAGACACCCAAAGCAATCTATTTAATCATGATGATACACCTCAGTTCCCTCAGCTTGCAAGTTGGGACTTTATTACCTACCCTTCTTTTTTTTTATGAGTGGGATTGTGTTCCTGTCTTACTGGTTGTTTGGCCTGAGGCTTCCAACACCGGAGTTTGTAGGCTGTTGGGTAGAGCTGGGTCTTGGTGTTGAGATGAGGACCTCCATGAGACCTCACTCTGATTAATATTCCCTGGGGTCTGAGGTTCTCTGTTAGTCCAGTGGTTCCGACACGGAGTTCCCACCACAGGAGCGTCTGCCCGACCCCTGACTGGAGAACCAAGATCCCGCAAGATGCGTGGGGCAGCAAAAAGAAACAAAAACAGAGAGAACAATAACAAAGTAAAAAATAAAATTAGACTAGGAAACTTACATATATATTAGAAAAAATATAAAAATAAAAATATAGATGAACCAACAACCGAAAGATACATCAGTACCACAATAGTGAAAAGAGGAGGAGGGAAAAGAGGGAAAAAAAAATGGGGAAAAGGCCTTGGCTATGGAGGGCAGGGCCTAAGCAAGGGAGAGGTTTGGACAGTGGGTGGGGCCTATGCTTAGGGCCCACAGGGCTGAAAAAGGCCATGGGGGGGTGGTGGTGGAGGGGGCTTAGACTCAAGGAACAGAAGGGGCCCAGGCCTGCCTCCAACTCCTGGTCTCAGAGGGTGGGGGACCTTACCTGGGAGCCCAGCAGGCTCCTCCCAGAGGGCCCCTCCCTCCCTCCTGCCTCTCCTGATCTCCCTGGCCTCCCTCCTAGGCCCCCAGGACCCACGCGGCCTGGAGGGGCCTTTGGAAGGCAGGGGAGCTCAGGCCCGAGTGGGTGGGGCAAACGCCCTCCACTCCTCTCCCACTCCTCCCGTAGAGCCCCTCCCGCCTACCTCTCCTGATCTCCCCAGCCTCAGGGGCACCCATCCAGTCTGGCCTCCACTTCTCCTCCCTCCTCTGTCCCCCCACCTCCTACCGGTTCACTTGGAGGTTCCTCCCATCTCTTTGGGCGTCAGAGTCCCCCACCAGTGGCGGGGAGGCCCCCTAGTTGTGGGGAGACACTAACTCAGTGTCTTCCCAAACCACCATCTTGACTCCACCCTCTACCTATGCTTCTTAATTCAGAGGTCTAAAAAAAAATTACATATAAAATCTTCAACCTTCTAGAATAATTTATCTCTACAAACCACTTCAAAGAATAAATAACAGAGTTCCCTGAGAAGGCAATGTGTTGTAGGAGAAGGGGCATTAAATTTGACATTGGAAGATCTTGATTTAATTTTGGCTGTGACTTTTTTTTTTTTTTTTCTTTTTAAGGTACGCAGGCCTCTCACTGTTGTGGCCTCTCCCGCTGCAGAGCACAGGCTTTGGACACGCAGGCTCAGCGGCCATGGCTCACGGGCCTAGCTGCTCTGCGGCATGTGGGATCTTCCCGGACCGGGGCACGAACCCGTGTCCCCTGCATCGGCAGGCGGACTCTCAACCACTGCGCAACCAGGGAAGCCCCTTGGCTGTGACTTTTATCTACCTATCTTTTTTTTTTTTTTTTTTTTTTTTTTTTTTTTTTTTTTTTGTGGTATGCGGACCTCCCTCTGTCGTGGCCTCTCCCATTGCGGAGCACAGGCTCCGGACGCGCAGGCCCAGCGGCCATGGCTCACGGGCCCAGCCGCTCCGCGGCACGTGGGATCCTCCCAGACCGGGGCGCGAACCCGGTTCCCCTGCATCGGCAGGCGGACGCGCAACCGCTGCGCCACCAGGGAAGCCCCAACCTATCTTAAAATTTTTTTAAGTACCCCTTATAATAAAAATATAACCTTAGAAAACTTATTTAATTTTTCTGAACACCAATGTTATCCTCAAAAGTAGAATATTAATTACGGCTTGCTGTTAATGTGAATTAAATGAGATGACAACTGATAGCCCCTAGTTCAGGATTAGTTGAGTCTGAATGGCTTGGAATTATCAGATTATGTAATTTTTAATTAACCTTTTTTATTTTGAAATAAATACTTGTAGATTCACATTTAGTTATAAAAAAATAATCTAGAGAGATTTACATTTACCCAGTTTTCCCCAATGGTAACATCCTGTAACACTAGGGTACAATGTACTAACCAAGATACTGACATTGATTCGGTCAAGACACAGAATATTTTCATCATCACAAGGATCTCTTATGGTATCCTTTTATAACCACACTTACCTCCCTCTCACCCCAACCCTAATCTCTGACAAGTACTAATGTTTTCCAATTCTACAAATTTGTTATTTAAGGAATGTCATAGAAGTGGAATCATAATTTATGTAACTTTGGGGGATTACTCAGCATAATTCTCTGAAGATTCATCCAGGTTGTTGTATATCAGTAGTTTATTCCTTTTTCTTGTAGAGTGGTATGCCATGATATGGATGTCTCACAGTTTGTTTAATCATTCACCCATGGAAGAACATATGGGTTGTTTCCAGTTTGGGGCTATAACAGCCCCAAACTGCATAAATATTCATTAACATGTTTCTGAGTGAACATAAATTTTCATTTCTCTGGGAAATTTGTCCAGAAGTACAACATCCCCCATGGAGCATGGGATATATACTAGCTGCATTTTTTTAAAAAACTATCAAACTTTTCCAGAGTGGCTGTAATACTTTACATGCCTACTGGCAATGTATGAATAATCTAGTTTCTCTTCATCCTTACCAGCATATGGTGGTGTCACTTTTCTTTAAGCCATTCTGAAACTTGTATAGTGATACCTCATTGTGGTTTTAATTTGCCTCTTCCTAATGTCTAACGACGTTGAACATCTTTCCATGACCTTATTTGCAAACTGTATATCCTTTCTGGGGAAATATTTCTTTGTGTCTTTTGCTCACTTTCTAATTAGATTATTTTTGAGTTTTGGTGAGTTCTTTATATACTATAGATACTAGTCCTTTGTGGGATATATGGTTTGCAAATATATTCTTCCACTCGAGCTTGTTTATCCTTATACTGAGGTCTTTCAGGGAATAAAAGTTTTGAATTTTGATGAAGTTCAATTTATCAATTTTTCATCTTATGGATCATAACTTTGCTGTCAACAACAAACTCTTCCTTTAAAACTCTTTCCAAAGCTTTAATTCCCCCAAATTTTCTCTAACTCTTTAAGCATTATAGTTTTTCATTTTTTAATAGATATTTATTGGAGTATAATTGCTTCACAATACTGTGTTAGTTTCTGTTGCACAACAAAGCGAATCAGTCATATGCATACACGTGTCCCCATATATACCTTCCCTCTTGAGCCTCCCTCCCATCCTCCCTATCCCACCCCTCTAGGTCACTGCAAAGCATCAAACCAATCTCCCTGTGCTATACTGCTGCTTCCCACCAGCCAACTATTTTACATTCGGTAGGGTATATATGGTGATGCTACTCTTACTTCATCCCAGCTTCGCCCTCCCACCCCATGTCCTCAAGTCCATTCTCCATGTCTACCTCTTTAGTCCTGCCCTGCAACTAGGTTCATGAGCACCATTTTTTTTCTTAGATTCAATATATATGTGTTAGCATACGGTATTTGTTTTTCTCTTTCTGACTTACTTCACTCTGTATGACAGACTCTAGGTCCATCTACCTCACTACAAATAACTCAATTTCGTTTCTTCTTATGGTTGAGTAATATTCCATTGTATATATGTGCCACATCTTCTTTATCCATTCATCTGTTGATGGACATTTAGGATGCTTCCATGTCCTGGCTATTGTAAATAGTGCTGCAATGAACATTGTGGTACATGTCTCTTTTTGAATTATGGTTTTCTCAGGGTATATGCCCAGTAGTAGGATTGCTGGGTCATATGGTAGTTCTACTTATAGGTTTTTAAGGAACCTCCATACTGTTTTCCATAGTGGTTGCATCAATTTACATTCCCACCTACAGTGCACACCCTTTCCAGCATTTATTGTTTCTAGATTTTTTGATAATGGCCATTCTGACCTGCTTGAAGTGATACCTCATTGTAGTTTTGATGTGCATTTCTCTAATACTTAATGATGCTGAGCATCTTTTCATGTGTCTCTTGGCCATCTGTATGTCTTCCTTGGTGAAATGTCTATTTAGGTCTTCTGCCCATTTTTTAATTGGATTGTTTGTTTTTTTGATATTAAGCTCCATGAGCTGTTTGTATATTTTGGAGATTAATCCTTTACTTGTTGTTTCACTTGCAAATATTTTCTCCCATTCTGAGGGTAGTCTTTTTGTCTTGTTTATGGTTTCCTTTGCTGTGCAAAAGCTTTTACGTTTAATTAAGTCCCATTGTTTATTTTTGGTTTTATTTTCATTACTCTAGGAGGTGGGTCAAAAGAGATCTTGCTGTGATTTATGTCAGAGTGTTTTTCCTATGTTTTCCTCTAAGAGTTTTATAGTGTCTGGTTTTACATTTAAGTCTTTAATCCATTTAGAGTTTATTTTTGTGTGTGGTGTTAGGTAGTGTTCTAATTTCATTCTTTTACATGTAGCTGTCCAGTTTTCCCAGCACCACTTATTGAAGAGGCTATCTTTTCTCCATTGTATGTTCTGCCTCCTTTGTCGTAAATTAGGTGACCGTATGTGCATGGGTCTATCTCTGGGCACTCTACCCTGTACTGTTGATCTATATTTCTCTTTTTGTGCCAGTACCATACTGTCTTGATTACTGTAGCTTTATAGTATAGTTTGAAGTAGGGGAGCCTGATTCCTCTAGTTCCATTTTTCTTTCTCAAGATTGCTTTGGCTATTCGGGGTCTTTTGTGTTTCCATACGAATTGTAAAATTTTTTGTTCTAATTCTGTGAAGAATGCCATTGGTAGTTTGATAGGGATTGCACTGAATCTGTAGATTGCTTTGGGTAGTATAGTCATTTTCACAATATTGATTCTTCCAATCAAAGAATATGGTATATTTCTCCATCTGTTTATGTCATCTTTGATTTCTTTCATCATTGTCTTATAGTTTTCTGAGTACAAGTCTTTCGCCCCCTTAAGCAGGTTTATTCCTAGGTATTTTATTCTTTTTGTTGCAATGGTAAATGGGAGTGTTCACTTTCAGTCTGTATGTGTCCCTAGGTCTGAAGTGGGTCTCTTGTAGACAGCGTATATATGGGTTTTGTTTTTGTATCCACTCAGCCAGTCTGTGTCTTTTGGTTGGGGCATTTAATCCATTTACATTCAAGGTTATTTTTGATATGTATGTTCCTATTACCATTTTCTTAATTGTTTTGTTTTTGTTTTTGTGGGTCTCTTTTTTCTCTTGTGCTTCCCACATAGAGAAGTTTCTTTAGCATTTGTGGTAAAGCTGGTTTGGTGGTACTGAATTCTTTTAGCTTTTGCTTTTCTGAAAAGCTTTTGATTTCTCTATCAAATCTGAATGAGATCCTTGCTGGGTAGAGTAATCTTGGTTGTAGCTTTTTCTCTTTCATCACTTTAAGTATATCCTGCCACTCCCTTCTGGCCTGCAGTTTCTGCTGAAAAATCAGCTGATAACCTTATGGGGACTCCTTTGTATGTTATTTTTTGTTTTTCCCTTGCTGCTTTTAATATTTTTTCTTTGAAATTAATTTTTGTTAGTTTGATTAATATGCGTCTTGGTGTGTTTTTCCTAGGGTTTATCCTGTATGGGACTCTCTGTGCTTCCTGGACTTGTATGACTATTTCCTTTCCCATGTTAGGGAAGTTTTCAACTATAATCTCTTCACATATTTTCTCAGACCCTTTCTTTTTCTCTTCTTCTTCTGGGACCCCTATAATTCGAATGTTGGTGCATTTAGTGTTGTCCCAGAGGTCTCTGAGATTGTCTTCAACTCTTTTCATTCTTGTTTCTTTATTCTGCTCCTCAGCAGTTATTTCCACCATTTTGTCTTCCAGCTCACTTATTAGTTCTTCTGCCTCAGTTATTCTATTATTGATTCCTTCTAGTGCATTGTTCAATTCAATTATTGTGCTGTTCATCTCTGTTTTTCTGTTCTTTAGTTCTTCTAGATCTTTGTTAAACATTTCTTGTATTTTCTCAATCCATGCTTCCATTCTATTTCCTAGATTCTGGATCATCTTTACTATCATTACTCTGAATTCTTTTTCAGGTAGATTGCCTATTTCCTCTTCATCTATTTGGTCTTGTAGGTTTTTACCTTGCTCCTTCATCTGTGACATATTTTTTTGCTGTCTTTTTTTTTTTTTTAATGAGTGGGATTGTGTTCCTGTCTTACTGGTTGTTTGGCCTGAGGCTTCCAACACTGGAGCTTGTAGGCTGTTGGGTAGAGCTGGGTCTTGGTTCTGAGATGAGGACCTCCATGAGACCTCACTCTGATGAACATTCCCTGGGGTCTTAGGTTCTCTGTTAGGCCAGTGGTTCGGACTCAGAGCTCCCACTCAGGATCTTCAGCCCAACCCCAGGCTAATGAACCAAGATCCCACAAGCTGCGCGGGGCGGTAAAAAAAAAAAAAAAAAAAAAAAGAGAGAGAACAATAACAAAGTAAAAAATAAAATTAGACTAGGAAACTAACAGATATGTTAGAAAGAATATAAAAATAAAAATATAGATGAATCGACAACCAGAAGGTACATCAGTACCACAATAGTCAAAAAGAGGAGGGAAAAGAAAAACTAAAAAAGGCGGGGGAGGAAGGCCTTGGCTGTAGTGGGTGGGGCCTAAGCAAGGGCAAGGTTTTGGTGGTGGGCATGGCCAATGCTCAGGACCTACAGGGCTGGAAAAGGTCCTGGGGGCTGTGGGGGGTGGGGCTTAGGCTCAAGGAACAGAAGGGGCCCAGGCGTGACACTCCCATTCCTGGTCTCAGAGGGCGGGGGACCTCACCTGGAAGACCAGCAGGCTTCCTGGGCTTGAGTGGGCGGCCCTGCCCCTTGCCCCCAGGACCCACATGGCCTGGAGGGGGCTTTGGAGGGCAGGGGACCTCACCTGGAAGACCTGCAGGCTCCCCACCCGAGTGGGCCAGGTGATCGCCCTCTGCTCTTTTCCTGCTTTTCCTGGAGAGTCCCTCCCACCTGCCTCTCCTGATCTCCCCAGCCTCAGGGATGCTGATCCCGTCTGGCCTCCACTTCTCCTTCCCCCTCAGTCCCCTACATTCTACCGGTTCAGTTTGGGTTCTTGCCATCCCCTTGGGTGTCAGACTCCCCCACCAACAGCCGGCAGGTGCCCTACTTTGGGGAGAAGCTAACTGTGCATCTTCCCACACTGCCATCTTGACTCTGCCCCTATAGTTTTTCATTTTACACTTAAGTTTATGATTTATTTTGAGTTAATTTTTGTAAGATGTGAGACTTAAGTCAAGGTTCACTTTACTACAGTGAGTGTCAAATTGCTCCAGCACTATTTGTTGAAAATGTTACCTTTCCTCTATTGAATTGCTTTTGCACATTAAAAAAAAAAAATCAGTGGGGCAGATTTTTGTACATCTATTTCCAAGTTCTATACTCTGTTCCTTTGATCTATGTCTCTTCACCAACACCAGAAAGTATTGACTACAATAGCAATATAATAATCCTAGACGTCAGGAAGACTGATTTCTCCCACTTTATTTTTATTTTTCAAAATTGTATTAGCTATCCTATTTCCTTTGCCTTTCCATATAAATATTAGAAAAATTTCATCTAGATATATAAAAAATGTTCCTGGGATTTTGATCATAATTACCTTAAACCTATATATCAAATTGAGGAGAACTGGTATCTTTACTATTTATTTTTCCAATCCATGAACACCTTATATCTCTCCATATATTTAGATATTCCTTGATTTATCTCAACAGCAATTTATAGTTTTTAGCATGTAAATCCTGTACAGTTTTTGTTAGATTTTACCTAAGTATTCCATTTTGTGAACAATTATAAATGCATTTTTAATTTCAGTGTTCATATGTTCATTTCTAGTAAACTGAAATATAATCGGTTTGATTTCTGTATGTTGATTTTGTATTCAGCCACCTTACTGAATTCAATAATTAATTCTAGGAGTTATTATTATTATTTTGTTATTATCATTATAATAGATTCCTTGGGATTTTCTACAGAAATGATCATGTCATCTGCAAATAGGAACAGTTTCATTTCTTCACTTCTGATCTATATGCCTTTTTATTTACTTTCTTTGCCTATTGCACTGGCTAAATTTTCCATCATTATGTTGAATACGAATGGTGAGAGCAGATATCTTGCTTTGGCCCTGATCTTAGGGAAAAGCATTCAGTCTTTCACCTTTAAGTATCATGTTAGTTGCAAGTTTTCTGTAGATGCTCTTTATCAAGTTGGAGAAGTCCCCCTCTCTTCCTATTTTTGTGATAGGTTTTTTTTGTTTTTTTGGTTTTTTTTATCATGAATGGGTATTGGATTTTTAAAAATGCTTTTTCTCCATCAATTGACACAATCACATGATTTTTCTTCTTTAGACTGTTAGTATACTGGATTACATGGATTGATTTTTTGAATAGTGAACCAGTCTTGTATCCCTGGAAGAAACCTCACTTGGTCATGGCACATAACTCTTTTTATATATTGCTGAATTCTATTTGCTAATATTTCATTAAGGATTTTTGCATCTATATTCATAAGAGATACTGGCCTATTTGTTTGTTTATGTACTGCTTTGGTCTGGTTTTCATATTAGAGTAATACTAGCATCATATAATGAAATAGAAAGTGATATTTCCTCTTCTATTTTCTGGAAGAAATTGTGTATAATTGGTGTTAATTCTTCTTTAAATGTTTGCCAGAAATTTCCAATGAAACCTCCTGGGCCTGGTGAATTCTTTTGGGGAACTTCTAAATTATGAAGTAAATTCCCTTAATAGTTATAAAGTTATTCAAATGACCTACTTCATATCGTACAAGTGTGGCATTTTGTGTTTTTCAAGTAATTGTTATTTTTCATTTCATCTGAGTTGTTAAATTTATGTGGGCAGAGTTGTATATAGTATTCCTTTATTACTGTTTAACATCTAAAGGTCTGTTGTGATTTCCTGTTTAATTTCTGATATTGATAATTTATGTCTTCTCTCTTTTTTCTTTTGTCAACCGTGTCACAGATTTGTCAATTTTATTGATCTTTTCAAACAGTCAAATTTTTGTTTTATTGACTTTTCTCTACTGTTTTCCTGTTTTCAATTTTATTGGTTTCTGGGTTTATCTTTATTATTTCCTTGCTCTGTTTGCTTTGGACTTATTTTGCTCTTCTTTTTCTATGTTCTTGAGGGAGGACCTTAGATTAAGATTTGAGCCTTTTCCTCTTTTTAACTGTGTGCATTTAATTCTGTAATACTCCTCTCAGCACTGCTTTAGATGTATACCACAGATTATAATATTGTTTTCTATCATTTATGTTTAGTTCAATGTGCTGTTTGATTTCCTCTTCCCCAAAAGACCTCTACTGATGCTCAGAGAAATTGATTCTCCCAAAGCCATACAGGTAGCAAGTGGCACAGATTGGACTGGAACTCAACTAGTCCAAAGTTTTGGCTCCTAAAGTCTATTCTTCCTGCTTCCCTAGAGCTCTGCAGCCAGCCTCGATGTGTCTGATATAGATAGGAGTCCTCATTGCTGGTTACTGCTCTCCATGTGGCCTCCACCATGGGCGGGGGCGGGGGGGGGGAGAAGCAATTTTATTTAGCTGTGCATTGCTGAGAGTCCTGAACCTCTCCACGAGGTCTCCTCTGATACTGCCCCAGTGGGGAAGGTGGCAGATGCCTCATTACTTCTGCCTTTTCTCCCTGGCCGTTTGACTAGAGACACTAAACTTTTGTTGGTGTTTCTTTTTACAGTGCCCAATGGTATTTTCAAGTTGTCAGCTCCTTCTGTCTCAAGTCTGGGATATATATGAGGCAAAAAGAAAACCCAAGGAGCTCACACTGCATTGGTCCTTGGGTCCTGACATCCCTAGTCTGTCCCTCTTCTTTCAGAACCTTCTTCAGTTTGTTTTGTTTATAAATACCCAGGATTTTGACATGTACACAGCAGGAGAAACAGGAAAAAGTATGTCTCCTTCATGATCTTGGAAGCAGAAGTCCATACTGTACCAATTTTCAAAATTTTAATAAACAAACTTTTCTTTAGAATAAACATAAACATTTTTGAAAGAAGCATGCGTTCTCCCACATTAAAGTGGAAACAATATTTCCTTCACTGGAGATCCAGGTCACCTAAATTTATATTGATGGTTCTTATCAGCTGTTTTTCAATGATAAGAAGCATTTTATTCCAAGTATGTCACTCGGACTTATGTTTTTATTTCAGGATATGAACAAAGAATTTCATTTAAGAAAATACTTCGTATGGAGAAAATTATAGGGCATCTATTCAAACACTGACTTGGAGCTGGTGGTATAAGGATATTCTGGCTGTAAAGTACCAGAGCCATTTGGTCAAACCCATAGATTAAAGTGCAAATGCATCCTGCAGTCTTCTTGGAATCAGCTGAAACTGAGACTGGTTTAGTGACAAACATTCATTTGATGGCAGAGCCGTAGCTGCCCTAATTTTAAAGCAGTTGATGGCTTCCACTGTTAAGTGCCATTATCACAAAATGATGCAATACTTATCACAGCAGCTGCTGCCAACATTCTCCTTCTCTCACATCCCATGCTATGTGAATTCCAGGTGATGAATATCAGATTGTTTTAGGTGAGAAGTGGCTGACAGAAAACATATTATGACATATATTATGACAGAAAACACATGCCCTTGTTCCTCTACCGATAAGAAGGCTCCACAAATTCAATATAAGTGAAAGTCTGATGGAGAATTCCAGTTTCAATGCAAAGATTTTTCAATTCTTTGTGTATATCCATTAATCCCCACTCCCATTCCAACAGCAGACATAACAAATCGATCACCTCACACTCCCCATTAACCTTGGTACACCATCAGTAGGATAGCCAGATTTAATAAACGAAGTGCAGAAGACCCAGTTAAATTTGACTTTCAAATGAACAGCAAATCATATTTTAGTATAAGCCAATCCCAAACATAGCATGAGGCAAACTGAGACCAAAAAGTGTCTGTTGTTTATCTGAAATCCAAATTTAACAAGGCATCTTATTGTTTACCTGGTAACCCAACATCAGAATCCTTCTTAACACTGCACTTCAGGTAAATCCTGTCAATCTGTTGTAATCTGCCTGTTACAGATAGAGGGCAACAGAAGTACAGAAAAGAGAGGACAAGTGGGAGTTTTAGAGTGGTGAGTGACGTAATGAATTTATGTCTAAAAAAATGAGGCACGGGCAGTATCTTTCAATCAGAGTAAAGTAAAGCAATCTCTGAATATATTCCAATTACATGTTAATCACTTAAACATTACTACTAAAGACCAAGTTTTTGTGAGTGTGATCATATTGTTTCACTAATACAGTGGTTCTCAAAGCATAATCCTTGAACCAGCAGCATTAGCATCACCTGGGAACTTCTCAGAAATGCAGATTAACCGATCCCTCCCCCTGCCACAGCCCAACACCTACTAATTCAGAAATGCTGGAGTGAGTGCCCAGGAATCTAGGCCTAAAAGCCCTCCAGGAAATTTGGGTACACCCTCAAATTTGAGAACTGTTATCCCATGAGTACAGCAAAGAACAATAGTTGCCCTGCTAGAGAAAATTCTAGAAAGAGAAGACTCCTTTCATTTTTCTGCCTACTTAGCTTTCTGTAAGTTTAATCAGAAAAGCCGGTGAACTTACAGCTGGCTCTTAACTTCAGCTAGATATCAACTCAGTACAAATCTAACATCTTCCCACAGAGAAGCTGTAAACCCTGAGTGAACACCTTGTCTTCTCCTTTTTTTTAATACCTGCTGAGGAGGGGGGTGACCGACGCTCTCTTCTGTTGCCTGTTCAGCGATCAAGCCTGGTTATCATGACCTCCCCAAGCATAAGTCATGCACTAAGTGTCTGGTTTCCAGATTCAGTGTTCTCTTTAACTGAACCAACAACAGTTATTTTAAGTGTTCTCTTACCTAAATCAACACATCAAGTCAGACAGACATATCATCACTATCTTAAATTGACCACAATATGAAGACACAACGCCAAAGGGATCACACTTTTACAGACTTAACACTCATAAAGCAGCACATTCCATATGTACTGCCATTTTAATTCACATCCGGAGAGGCAAGATTTCCTACCCATAATTTATGAATAAGAATGCAGATTAAGGGTGTCTATGTAATTTACTTGAGATCACATAGTCAGGAAGTAATACAGGGTAAGTCCAATTCTTATGTTTTAAATTCACCAAGAAAGAGTGAGCCCAGGAAATCCTAGTCCCCACGCTCGACCCTAATAAAAGCAGAACCCCAGACCTGCACTCTCTCTCTACCTGTGACCTCGCTGTGGCCCCAGGTGTGTCATATAATTTCCAGGACTTGTAAGTAATAAACTCTTTTCCGAAGTTTCCTGATGGTTATTGCTGAAGTGAGTCCTGCAGTCATAGTAAGAACCACAAGGGCTGGTCCAACCACAACATTGGTTATGGATAGGCTGAGATGGTCACACAACACACATGCTACAGAAAACCACTGATGAAGTTAGAGGGAGCTGAATGATCAGATTTGAGTATTAGATTGTTTTGGTGGTAGAATGGAAATGAAAGATGGAAAAATTGATAAAGAAGCTATCTTGGCAGTTCAACTGGGAAAAGTCTAAGTAAGTTCACTGGTTTCGGGGATAGAGAGAAGAGAAAAAGGATATGAGAGATAAATAATAGAATGGACAGGACTTGCACTTGTTAAATATGAAATTTCAGAATGCAGGCAAATTTTGTATTCATATCATATGTACCATTTTGTACACTAATATTATCACTTAGCAATATAATTGTGAACGTAAAGCAATGCTTGTAAATATTACTATATAATATCAATGATTGAATTATATACCATCATAAAGATGAATTATGATTTGTATAACCAAACCCCTACTTTTTCTTAATATTTAAATGTCTGTCTTATAAATATCTTCGCAGCTAATATCCTTGAATACATCTTTGCACACTTCTCTGATTATTTTATTATTTCCTTAGAATAAATTCACAGACTGAATAAAATATAAATAGATTTTACAGATTTTTAAAAAAATTTTTTATATTACCATTTTGCCCCCTTGAGATTTTTATTTCTTTTATTAATTTAAACATCTACCAGCCATGCATGACAGAGGTTATGTATTTATTCTCTCCCAGAGTATTTATTCTCTCCCAGAGTACTGACATTCTTAAAGAGCATATATCTCTGATAAGCAAGAAATGGCAAAAATTGCTGTTTTATTTACATTTCTTTAAATATCATCAGACTGAATAGCTCTGTATGATGTTTATAACTTTTTGCACATCTTCCTTCTGGCAAGCCTGATTATGCCCTGTGACCATTTTGCTATTAGGTCTTTTTTTCCATTGATTCTTAAGAAAGGTATTACATATCAAGAATTATGATTCTTCATCAATAATTCCTACACATATTTCCTCAACGTTTTAATTTTTTATTTTTATGCTCTGCTGCAGACTGGACATTTGTGACCCCCAAATTCATAAGCTGAAATGCTCAACTGCCAATGAGGATGGTGTTTGGAGACTGAACCTCTGGGAGGTAATTAGAGGAGCTCTTATGAATGGAATTAGTGGTCTTATAAAAGAGACCCAGGAGGGCTTCCTCACCCCTTCCATGATGTGAGGTCACAGCAAGAGGATGGCCATCCATGATCCAGACATTGATCTGGATTTTCCAGTCTCCAAAATCGTGAGCCATAAATGTTTGTTATTTAAGCCACCCAGTCTATGGTATTTTTTTTTAAATAAAGCAACCTGAATAGACTAAGACATGCTCTCTTTTGAATCACAAAAGTATTCATTTTTGTAATTCAACCTATCAATATTTTCCCTATGGATAATCCATTGCATGTCATGTTAAGAAAGGTTTCTTTACTCCAAAATTTTGTGAACATTTAGTATATTTTCTTTTGATACTTTGACTTTTTATATAAATAGTTAATTCTTCTTAAATTTATTTGGAAAAAAAATTATGAAATAGCGATTCACTCTTCTTCACTTCACATTCACTCTTTTTGTCATACACTTAGCTACTGAATTAACACCATGGTTGAAGCTACAACAGGTTTGAATAATGACTAAAATTACCATGCAGAAGAGAGATACTCTATTTACTGTGAAAGTGATTCTCTTATTTCTCTGTAGTAATATGGAATGGTTGTGGGTGAAAGTCTGATTTGAGTTGATTCACAGCAGAACGGCAGGGAGGCTTGGAGATAAAAAATGTGAACAATTCTTTTGAAGAGTTTTGCTGTAAACTGCAGAAGAGAAATGTGGTAGTAGCTAGGAGAAGTGCAGTCAGAACTTATGAATTCTCTGAAATAATTCTTCACACAGTTTTGTTTTGTTTGTTTTTCTGGAGGTTGGATGAATAACTCTAAATGAGAGGTGTGGATACACACTGAAAGATAATAGCTCTTGTCATCCATGTAGTCTCTCTTCCTCTCTAAGATCCCATGGAAAGGATTATAAAAATATGTAAAACAAAGAGAAGCACAGCACTGTAAAATATAGAACTATGTCATTTTCAGGACAGGTATGTTGACCAATATTTGGAAGATTGAACGCAGGTGCATTGATGGCTTAACCAAAGCAGAAGAGATAAAAAATGCTCCACATAAGCATCGATCTTCACAGTGTAGCTATGAGCAAAAGTGGCCATGAGTGGCTCCAAGCAGGAGCTTGTTCAGGGCAGCAAACTGGGTGCATAAAAGAATCAATGTCACATGCATGGCTCATGTGCCCTCAACCCCACTTACCAATCATTATGCAAGACTTAGCTAGTTCTATGGGATGATGAAATGCATGATTGGAATGAAGAGAGAAGGGCAAAATCTAAGATACAGCTGAACTTCCACAAATATCTGGTAATAGGGATACTAGACAAAATACTAAAAAATACAAGATGTGTGAACTTCAGATATACAACAAAAAATATTTTAGAATAAGTATGTCCAAAATATTTTATGTTACATAGTCACATGACATTATTGTTAATCTGAAATTAACATTTAATGAGGTATCCTGTATTTTTATTTACTAAATTGAGAAACCCTCCTTAGCAAGCAAAGTCAGTTTGGCAAATTGGGAGGTCCTGACCTCCCATCTTAGAGGAAAGTCTGCTTGACAATAGAACGACACTTTTACCCCTATTGTAAGTTAACTATACTTCAATTATAAGAAGAAGAAGGAGGAGGGGGAGAAGAAGGAGGGTAAGGGGAAGAAGGAGAAGGAGAAGAAGGAGGAGAAGGGGAAGGGAAAGAGGAAGAGAAGGAAGAAGGAGAAAGGAGGGAGGAGGGAGGAAGGAGGAGGAGGAGAAGGAGGAGAAACCTATTAAGTGCAAAGGAAGGGCTTCCCTGGTGGCGGAGTGGTTGAGAGTACGCCTGCCGATGCAGGGGACACGGGTTCGTGCCCCAGTCTGGGAAGATCCCACATGCCATGGAGCGGCTGGGCCCGTGAGCCATGGCCACTGAGCCTGCATGTCCGGAGCCTGTGCTCCGCAACGGGAGAGGCCACAACAGTGAGAGGCCCGCGTACTGCAAAAAAAAAAAAAAAATGCAAAGGAAACCTTCACCAGCTACCCAGTTAACCAGTACTTCATTAATAAATACAAATGGTAAAACAAGAACCATCAACATTTGAGAAAAAACAAAACAGAAGAACCACAAAGAGAAGCAAAATAAGAACAGGCCTTAATAATGCAGACAGCAGAAGAATATATAAAAAAAAGAGTTCTAAAATTTCCCTTTTTGTAAATGATTGTTTTACTCTATGAAATAATACTGTTCTTCACTTCAAAGAGACAGATTATTCATCACTAACACCATAATAAAACATTAAAAAAAAAACCTGAGGAAAGACCACTGGATTTGTTAATTAGAATAAATCCTCAATTTCAACAGATATAATCAAAATCTTTTAGCAGGTTGATTACATCTTTTAGAAGAGAAAAAAAATAGTTATGCCTTATTTTGAAAACACATTAACAATATGAAATCATCCTTATAGATATAAAAGTAGCTTAATATAGAGAAGTTTCTAGAATAGTTTGCCAATAACAAAATCACTGAGATATCAAATAGTTTTGCTTTTTTTCATGTCTGTTTTCATGTATAGATATATATCTCTCTATATATACATATATCTACAGATACATATATGGAGAGAGATATATTTATCTATATAGATAGAGAAACCCTCTTTCAATGACATTATAGATTTTTAAACAAAATAAAAATAACTGCTGTTGGGTGGGAAAATATTATTTAGCACAAAAACCTATAAAACATAGTTTTACATTAATATATTGATATTTTTAGAGAAATGCTAGTTGTAGGCTATTTAAAATGTCAAAGAACAAATATTTGAGTGTTATTGGAAGAATTATTTAAAACATTATAACTAAACTTCGGTTTATTTAAAAAATAAGAAATGAAAACAACTACACGTTTTCTTCTACTACAATATAAGCTCCATGAGGACACAGATTATTGCTTTCTTTCCTTCACTGCTGTATCCCAAGTACACAGAACAGTACCAGGATCTAGTAAGTTGCTCAGTACATATTTGGTGAATGAATGAGTGAATCATTATTTAAAGAGATTTGTTTGGTTAATACACTTGAAGAAAATTACTCCCTTCAATTCCTCAATAAGCCTAGAAAAATATAGACCAGACTTAGATTGAACCTATTCAGCAAAATTGGAATTTTGTCATGAAATTATAAAACCTCATGTTTCCAACCAGCACCTTTTTGAATTCCCTTTGAGAGGACAGTAGGAGGTATAGTAAAATTAGGAAGAAGCAGCAAACCAATTAGGGTGTTCTCTTCACTTCTAAAGTTTATCACCCTCAAGGAAGTCATCATGAGTCTGGTGAAAGGATGCAGCCACACTTACTGAGCCACAGTGGCTCCATTCAGTGGCTCTGCTAATGGACCACTGGTATCTCCAAGTTCCTTACTGCTTTTTGTTAACATGGCTTCATGTCTGTTTCTCTTTCTTATTAAAAGGTAGGGTCTTAGAAAATCATTGAAGTTTGTTGACAGGGGACTTTCCTTTCGGGATAATAGAATACAGTTTCCCAGATGCCATCTGGGCTTGAAAGTAGAAATAGGGAAAGTTTAGAGAACAGAGGAGCAAGTAAAATATGTTTGATGTTTCTCCCAACATTACAGGTAGTTCATTCTCTTAACAGGTTAATAGTTGGAAAGGTCCTCAGGTCCAGAGCTCAGTTCTACAGAACGTGGAGCTCTATGCTGTTGATATTCCAGAGAGAGGATTGCATACTGTACAGTTTATATATTTTTCAAACAAGAAAGTATACTTGTACTTTGTAAAATATAGAAAATCAGGAATAAGAATATAAAAATCACATGACGCATAACTTCTGTGGTATATTAACCACTTTAAATATATAACAGCTTTCTGAGCTTTCTTTTCTGGAAAAATACTATTGAAAAATGTCAGTTTTCTAGCCAATGAAATGCTACCGACAGTTTTTTCCCCTTCCTCAAGGTGGGTTTTTATGAGTTCTGGTGTAATGTTGCCTGGCTCTGTTTACTGAATCTCTCCCAGAGTGGAATAATATCTGTGAATTCTGTTTTTTATACAACTGCAGAGGAGAAATTTTCTCTAAATTATCAAACAAGAAGAAAGTGACACAGAAATTTTTCTTTCATATAAAAACAACTTCCTTTGTCTCCCAGTCCTTCTCCTTACAAATGGCTTATGGTAATTTAGAAGATGCTAAAGAGCTGCTGGCAAAACCCCATTTCTTTTGCCCTAATTCTGTATTTTTTTTTTCTTTCAACACACAAAATTTCAGGTTGATAAACTTCAGTATCAAAGGATGATGTATAAGTTTGGGCATATCAACCAGCTTTACTTTCCAAATGGTTTTTAGAAACCTAATTTTATTTATTTTTAAAGCAAAATTCACATGCTGAAAGGGGAAAGATTTAAAGAGACAGAGGTGAGAGGGAGGGAGGCAGAAAGGAGCAAACTCCTCTCGATTACATCATGGCACAAATTCTATTTTATTACTTTGAAAATAGTGACATCTAGTGGACACACGGTATTAATACCACGGTGTCTTGGTGTCGGAATTAATTGCAATTGTAAAAAGCAAAAAAAGAAGTCCAATTACATAGACACAGAAAATCATGAGGATTTTATAGTAATCAAAATTCACTGATCCACTATCAGATATCTGTTATTCTGCCAGTAAAATTCCAAACAGAACGTGACTTTATTAATTTGAAAGTCTCAATCATTGCCAAATAAGAAAAAAATGTTATCAGTTAAGCCTTGAGGAAGGTTAAACAAGGGTACAGAGTCTGAGGCTGGTTAGTAAAAGTGCACCCTGTGTGTATTATGAGAACAGACCACTTTCAACACTTTCTGCCCATATTCACTTTATAGTATTTGCCAACTGCAAATTATTCATCTATGTTTGGCACTTTGGAGTTTACAAAGCAGTAATAGTACTCCCATTTTATAGCAAGTAAAACAAATCTCAAAATACTTAATTAGCTAAGCCAACAAAAGCAAACTCAATAAGAGAGTCAATGAATCCAGGGGGATAGACCATCTCATTTTCCCACCATCCTCCCTATTGAAATTACAGGACAAAAAACACATGTCACAAAGCTGGATCCTGGCATAAAAAAAAAATCCAAATTTAGATGGAGTCCAGATATAGTCAGAATTATAATGGTAACAACAGCTATCACTACTATTTATGGAGTACCTTCTGTAGCAAACACTACTGTAAGAAATTATTATTCTAGTTAATAGAGGAGGCATCTGAAGTACAGAGAGGTTAAATAACTTACCTAAGGTCATAATGCAAGTACCCTCGGGATAAATATACAGTTGCCCTCCTTTTGTCAGCATAAGTAACAACCAGTATAACATAACCCAGATTTTTAAATTAGAACTTTCTCACTTGTGTAAATTGTTCAGTTTCATTTAAGCAATTTTAGATTTTAGGCTATTTTAGATTTTACAAAGTAAAACAAACCTTCTTAAACAAGACTGACTAAAGAGAGAATTAGAATTGGGACCAGAAGATTAATAACTAATTTATTAAAATCACGACTATATCGACTGTTCAGGGCATTGTAAATGATTATGACAAAAAGAAACGTGTGAAAGCTTTCAAAAAGAAATTTCCCTGTAATGGTACTGTGATTGAACATCCCGAATACGGAGAGGTTATTCAGCTTCAAGTGACCAAAGAAAAAACATTTGCCAGTTTCTCTTGGAGACTGGCATTGTCAAGGAGGAACAGCTTAAGGTTCATGGATTCTAAAATGAACCTAAATAAGTGGAGAATTTCTTGAATAATTTTGCTCTCTAAACCCAGTTTGACTGCCTTGTGAAATGATTCTCTGCAGGAAAGGGACTTTTCATTGATTTAATCATTCAAACTTCCATTCACATCTGCATGATTACAGAAAACATGGGGTATGTAGGCTAGTAACACATGAGAAAATTGCAGTAAGATGGTAATGAAACCCCATATTCATCTTAGCATGTTTCCAATGGAAAATATGTTGTTTTGAGTATTTATTTGTTTATTGTTCACTTCATTACTTTTCACTCGATTAAATATTTTTGTTGTATTAAACCACGTATGTTGCAGCTTAACAATAAAAAAGAAATCTAGATTTCTGCTCCTTATCTGACCAGTTCCTTAAGACACACACACACACACACACACACACACACACACACACACACACATACACACACATACCCCACAGGCATAATTTTTCATTTGCCCAATTTCTTCCTAAGTAATGAAAATGGCATTTTTTTTAAAGTACATTGGTTTCTTTGAGTTAAGCAAGGGATATTAAATTCGTCTATATTTATTGGGCAGTACAATATCTATAGTATTATCGGAATAATATAAAAGAGGTATGGGGCAAGTTACCAAGTATCAATAAATTCACAATATTATTGGAGTCAAAGGTCTTATACACTTCATACTTGACTTAATATTCATCTTAAGGCTTATCCTGATCATTTCCTTTCTTACTTCTATGTCAGAAAGAATCTACTAGTAGGAAAAAAACAGCACATTCTACTTCGGTAATATGAAGATTGTTTAAAAAGATAATTTGCAAAGTTTGGACAGAGCATGGAAATTAGAAGAAATAGTGCATCTGGGAAGAGCAGGGAAATTTCTCTAGCTCTTTAGCTTGAAAGAGTAGGGGGAAGGAGCAGTAACTAGAACCTGGAGAGAAAGAAGAAAGGGATGGAGACAGACTTAGAAAGCACTGCCACATACCTGGGAAGGACACTGCCAAGTGACCCAGCCAGACAAATGAGTTTATGATATTTTCCCCTTCAAATTATGTTATTGAAAAGGCTGAGAAGCAATAACAATCTAATAACAAAGAGGAAATCTAGCACCCTAAATACCCCTTCCTAAGAAAAAAACAGGACTCCTTTGAAGAACATCTGATTCCATGCCAAGCATCAAGAGGTTCCAGGGTTTTTTGTTGTGCCAGAAAGTAAGGAGGTTTGTTGGGAAAGGCAATCACATGTGTGCAGTTTTCTGACTCCCCACTCAGCCACATGAAAATGGGCCTTGGGCCTGGAACACTTCCTTACCAAGAGACAAGGAGCCCTCACAGCCCATGTGGGCTTATGGACCTGTGTGGGAATATCTTTCTCTGTTTTAGACTCAGTATATGCTCCTTTGTCCTGCTTGATCAGGCTGTCAAATAGTACATTGCCAACTGCCTACTGCACCCTTTCACGGGTGTTGGGGGTGGAGGGGAGGGAAGAGGGTCCTTCACCCACAGCACAAGAAGGGTGCATGCAGATCATTACCCTGGGTCAGCTGTGGGAGGTGACCTGCTGGCCATGGGGAAACCAATGTCCACTCATGAGGCTCATCTTTCTCTGTCTCCTCTCTATGTGAGCAAAGCGTTGTTTCATTGTAAAATCGTGTGAGGCATGTCTTTCTTGGTGACCCTGAACCATGGAGTGGGTTGACTTCTGGAATTGCTGCTTCTGATGGAGTGGGACCCCCTCCCTGGAGGGGATAACAACTGCCATTTGCTTGACAAAATTATCAACACAGAGGTACCAGTATGAAGGACTCCGCTGTGCCAAAGATGGGACCGTTTAAGCATCAACAGAATAATGAATGCATTTAATAGAAATTCACTAAACGTATTTTTTTAAAAACATCAATTTGTGTTGATACTCAATTTTTAACAAGAGAAATCCAACAAAAACAATGACAACAATTAAGAAATTTGGAAATAACTAGGACACCAACACCTTAGCATGAAAATTATAAATTAAAAGGAAGTAAATACACATTTATTCTATCTTTTTGCTGGATGAACTGTTAATGACGGAAAAAATCTTCCTTACAGAAGAATTCCTATTATAGTAAATAGGGAAGAAATTTTTTAAATCGCAATGTTGCAAACTTTAATGAATTGATTCAGGCAGCAATCATTAGTTTAAAAATTAATGAAGAATTTTACAATGACTGGTTCCACTGATCAACGTTGGTACCATTTAAAAAATGTGACGACTTCCTGATGTGATTTCATATGAAGCACACAGCACCAACAGTAAAGTGTTCTCGCCCAAAGAGTTGAAACCTTCTGGGAGAACCTCGCTTTATAGAAGATATAGGGAATAAAGGGGTATATTAAATGGTGTGGAGACAAACAAATATATTCAGGATGTGTGGCATTTAAAGACAACTAAGTTAATGCTATTTAACATAAAAGAATTAAGGAAAATGGCTAAAAGGTTTCAATAGACACTTCATCAAAGAAGACATAAAAATGTCAAAGAAAAACATGAAGAGATGTTCAACATCATTAGTAATTAGGGAAACATAAATTAAAACCACAATGAGAGGAGCCTGGTCAAGACGGTGGAGTAGGAAGACCCCAAGCTCACCTCCAGTCCAGGCACACCAAAACTACAACTCTGTACAGAGCAACTAGTCATGAGAAAGGCCAGAATCTAGCAGAAATAGCAGAGATGGTCTTCTATAACTAAATATTTAAAGAAGAAACCACAACAAGACATGTAGGAGCGGTGGAGTTGAAGTACAGTCGAGACCCATACCCCCACCAATGGGCGACCCGCAAATGGGAGGAGAATTACAATTGCAAAGGTTCTCCCCAAAGAGCCATTAGTCTGAATCCTATATCAGGCTCCCCAGCCCAGGGGTCCTACACTGGAAAGATGAGCCCCCGGAAGAGGTAGATTTGAAGGCCAGTGGGGCTTATTTTCAGCAGACACAGAGGGCTGTGGGAAATAGAGACTCCATTCTTAAAGGGCACATCCAAAATCTCACATGCTCCAAGATCCCAGGGCAGGAGCAGTAATTTAAAAGGAGCCTGCATCAGACCTACCTGCTGATCTTGGAGAGTCTCCCAGACAGGCAGGAGGCAACTGCAGCTCACCCCAGGGACACAGACACTGGTGGAAGCCATTTGGGGCAGCTCATTCTACCACATGGACACTCGGGTTGGCGAGCCACATTTCCGAATCCTCTCTCTGGCTAATTGACACCATGACCCAGCCCCCACCCCACCCCCGACCGCCACCACCACCAGCCTGTCGGCACCAGTACTGAGATACCTCAGGCCAAGCAACTAGCCAGGCAGAAACATAGCCCCACCCACCAGCAAGCAGGCTGCCTTAAGACCTCCTGAGCCCAAAGCCACCGCAGTACATGGCCCTGCCCACCACACGGCCCAGGACCTGGCCCTGCACACAAGTCTGCAGGCATTAGCCCCAGGACTCCCGGGGCCCTACAGCCAGCTCCGACCACCAGTGAGCCAGCAATATCCCTGGGGATGCCCAGGCACAGCCCCCCAAACCACCAGCAGGCCAAGACCAGGCCCGAAACACCTTGGGCCCCTCAGCCAGCTGCACTGACACAAATTGTAGCAACTCGGATCTGCCTCCTCACACAAAGGAACAAAAAGCAAAATTAAATAAATGGGACATAGTTAAATTTAAAAGCTTTTGCATAGCAAAGGAAACCATTAACAAAATATATACAACCTATTGAATGGGAGAAAATATATGCAATGATGTGACCAACCAGGGGTTAATATCCAAAATACATAGACAATTCATACAACTCAATATCAAAAAAAAAAACAATTTGATTAAAAAATGGGCAGAAGACCTGAACGGACATTTTTCCCAAAAAAAAGACATACAGATGGCCAACAGGCCCATGAAAAGATGTTCCCCATCGCTAATCCACATAGAAATGCAAATCAAAACCGCAATGAGCTATCACCTCACACCTGTCAGAATGTCTATCATCATAAAGACCACAAATAACAAATATTGGCGAGGATGTGGAAAAAAGGGAACCCTTGTACACCGTCAGTGGAAATGTAAATTGGTTCATCAACCATGGAAAATAGTAGGGAGGTTCCTCAAAAAATTAAAAATAGAAATACCATATGATTCAGCAATTCCATTCCTGGGCATATATCTGAAGAATACAAAAATCACTGATTTGCAAAGATACATGCACCCCAATGTTCATAGCAGGACTATTTACAATAGCCAAGATATGGAAGCAACCTAAATGCCCATCAACAGATTACTGGATAAAGATGATGTGGTATATACATACAATGGAATACTACTCAGCCATAAAAAAAGAATGAAATTTTGCCATTTGTAACAACATGGATGGGCTTTGAGTGTGTTATGCTAAGTGAAATGTCATACAGAGAAAGACAAATACTGTATGATATATCATGTATATGTGGAATCTAAAAATTTAAAAACACTAGTGAATATAACAAAAAAGTAACAGTCTCACAGATACAGAGAACAAACCAGTGATTACCAGTGGGAAGAGAGAAGGGGGGAGGGGCAAGATGAGGTGGAGTATTAAGAGATACAAATTTCCATGTATAAAATAAATATGCTACAAAGAAATACTGTACATCACAGGGAATAGAGCCAGTATTTTATAATAACTTCAAATGGAGTATAATCTATAAAAAATTTGAATATCTATGTGTAACCCTGAAACTAATATAATATCATAAATCAACTATACCTTAATAAAAAGAAAAATATTTTAAAAATCCATAATGAGATACCACTATTCACCTATTAGAATGGTTTACATTAAAAAGAGTGACTATTCCAAGTGCTTTGATCTAGAGTTTCAGATCTTGCTCTGTATTCAGTTTCATCCTTTTTGCCCTGCACTTTCTAACTTGCATTTTCCTTCTCAGTCTGTGGGTGCCATTTGTTTAATCTCTTTCAGTTCTATCATTTCAGGGAGAGTAGAATGTACTCCTGTGATGTACTCAGATTCCTAATACCCAAGCTTAGTCTGGTACCCTAAAATTCCCTCTTTTCTGGAAAGGCTGTTTGGTTTTTATCATGAATCAGTGTTGGATTTTGTTAAATGTTTTTTCTGCATCTATTGATATGACCATTTGTTTTTTCTTCCTTAGCCTGTTAATATGATGGATTTTATTGATTGAATTTTGAATGTTGACCCAGCCTTGCATATCTGGAATAAATCTCACTTGTTCACGGTGTATATTTATTTTATACATAGTTGGATTTGATTTGCTAATATTCTGTTGAGGATTTCTGCATCTATGTTCATAAGAGACATTGGTCTTTAATTTTTATTTCTTGTAACGTCACAGAATGAGTTAAGAAGTGTTTCCTCTGCTTCTATTTACTGGAAGATATTGGAGAGAACTGATATAATCTTTTCCTTAAATGTTTAGTAGAATCTGCTAGTGAACATTTCTTGGCCTGGTGATTTCTGTTTGGGAAGGCTGTTAATTCGTGATTTAATTTCTTTGATAAAGACATATACAAATTATCAAATTCTCCTTGTGTGAGTTTTAGTAAATTTTATCTTTCAAGAAATTGGTCTAATTCATCTAAGTTATCAAAGTTATGGGAATAGAATTCATCATAATATTGCTTATTATTTTTTCATGTCCGTGACAATAGCAGTGATGGTCTCTTTTCAACTTCTTATAGTCATGATGTATGACTTCTCACTTTTTTTCTTAGTGAGCACAGCTAGAAGTTTGCCAATTTGATTGATCTTTTCAAAGAAGTTTTTGGTTGTTTTAATGTTGTCTATTAATTTCTTGTTTTCAATTGTACTGATTTCTGCTCTAATTTGTATTGTTTATTTTCTTCTGCTTACTTTGGATTTAATTTGCTCTCCATTTTCTTATTCCTAAGGTTGAAGTGCATATCATTGACTTTAGATCATTTTTCTCTTCTAATATATGCATTCAAGGCTATAAATTTCCCTCTAAGCTTTGCTTTTGCAGCATCTCACAAACTTGGTAAGCTGTATTTTCATTTTCATTTAGCTCAAAACATTTTAAAATGTATCTTGAAACGTCTTTGACTCATGTGTGATTTAGAAATAGGTTGTTTATCTCCAAATATATTTGAGATTTTCTAGCTGTCTTACTGTGATTTCTAACTTAATTCTATTATGCTCTTAAGTGTATACTTTGTATGATTTCTATTCTTTTAAATTTCTTAAGATGTACACCATGTCTTTTTATACTACTCTGAACTTCTATTTATTTTCTAATGTTATTTGTTGGAAATTAAATCTGTTCCAAAATATCATGTCCCTAAATACTTTGAAATTTCATAAGATTTTGCCTGCATGAGGAGGAGACCAGTGGGATGGGGAGACCAGTAGAGTGGGGAGGCATTTTGGACAAGAGTCTCTGGTACTCTTAACAAAGCTCCCTGGCTATACATTAAACCATCGAGGTAGCCAAAAACATGAGTGTATGCTTAAAGGTGACTGCCTAAACATCTGAAAAAAATTAAAAATATAGGCACAGAGCAAAAAATGGAGGCTTTTTTTGGTTTGGCAAAAGGGGATGTACATTGAACATCACAGAGCGGTATTATTGAAAAAAGATTTGAAACAATCTGATATGTGCTAGAAAACTTCTTATATTTTCCTTCTCTCACTTTTTATACCTTATCTCTTCCATGCAAGAAAGCTTTGAATGACCTTACATTTGCATAATAACTTTGCTGTTCTTTCATGCTGTTTTCGTAAAAATTTTCTTTAGAACATAACCCCTCAAGGTTGGAAACAATTTAGTTGGGACTTGTGACAGGGTCTGTAAGCATTAGTACATATTGAAAAATGGCTAATGCTATTGTATCACCTATCTGATATGTATAGCAAATACTTAGAACTTGGAATATATGACGTAGGACACTGAGTTTTCCTGTCATGGCCTATCAAACGTAAGAAGCGCCCTGGAAAAACACAGCATAAGGAATGTCCCTTCCTGCCCCTTTTTGTTATATGAATTGTCATGGATATGGGAGGTAGACTCAGCTGGGAAGAAAATCTATGTCGTTATTATATTGGGGGCTTTTCTTCTACATCAGCATCAAAAGGGCTGTCACACTGCCTGAGTCTCACGGCAAGGGGTTTATCAGGAAATCTCCAGAGATGGTTTCTAGCCAGATGAATTCTTCGTCCTCCAGCTGTTGTTTGGTTTGTTTGTTTGTTTTTAAGTTATCCATATCCCCCATGTCCTGACAGCATTAACAATGCAGATACTCTTTGCAATTTTTATTGGAAATTATCTGGTGATTTAACTAAAGGTAAATATAGTTGAAGAGGTAAAATGGTTTTTATTTACCTAAGAGTATTTCTAGAAAAAGAGTTGTAAATTAAATTACATTGTGATGAAAATTGTGTCTTTTCTGTATCTGATGATTTATTTCTTTTGGTTTGATTCAAAAAACATTAGGAGGAACTGACATTTCCTTGCTGGCTTACTAAGGACTTTTACTTCCTCCTGCTTCCTACAGTTTGGACATTTCACTGCTTATTAGAGTCTCCACCAAGAATAATGAAGGGGATAGAAACAAAGAATTTGGCTGGGGAAAAGGACTGTCACAATGATTGATACAGTGGCTAACAAAAGCTTAGCAAGTATATAGAAATTTTCTTATTATAATGTCTCCTCATGACTCAGAGTTAGCTAAGATCTGGTTATGCATATAGAGATACATATTATGATTACATGTCAGAAATCATCATTATAATTCACAAGTGGTTTTCTTTGTGTAAGATGTCTTATATTATTTATTTTATGGTGAAGACTTTTCTTTCATATGTATGAAGATTTTCAGTTTCTGTGGATCTTAAATATCCAGTGATGCTTGTCATTACTTCTGGTCCTTTTCCATGCTAAAAATAAGTTTGGATGGCTTGAACAAAGATTCACTATATTCTAAAACTGAGTTTTCCCACTTAGGTGAAAAACCAACCAGCAAGAATGTACTTTTTAATAAAAAACGTATCTTGAAGTTAATTATTCTAGAAACGTTATAATATATTCTTAATTTATAAATATAAGCCAGAAAAAGGATTGGCAATGTAGCAGTTTTACAATCGATCATTAGGTAACTTACATTTTTCTTTAATATATTTATGAGGCCACACATAAAAAGGAATGTAAAACCCTAAAGGAACAAAATTCAAGGACTATGGGAGGAGGTGGGCATAAGATCAGATAAAAGAGATTCTAGTGAAGAACCATCAGATGACTCCATCAAAATCTGAAGTTTGTATGATTCATGATGGGGGGATTTTTTTTAATTACTTAAACACAAAGATCACCTACAAATGAGACAAGACCTCACATTCTCCCATACAACTAAAAGCAAACTGGTTGGAAGAGACTAAGTTTCAAGAAAGTGCATGTTTACATGGTTGCATGTTCTTCAAGGGGACCCAAGAGCCTCCTCTTTTCACCACAGCAGGAGAATAGCCCCACTTGTACGTTACCCAGTAATGTGAGTCTTCTACGTACCATAAAATAACTTCATCCTTTTTTTAGTCAAGTAGTACAAGTTTGAGTGATAGGGCAGAAACTGCAATGAGGAAGAAGATGTATCAAGGTTTAACAAGTGGCAGAAGCCCGGTTAAAAGTCAGGATCCTGTTCCTAGCCAAAAGGCTAACACAAATAGGCAAAGATGGCATGGACTTCAGTTCACTCAAACAGAGAAGCATATGTGTAGGTTGGGGTGCAAGAGGATGTTTAATCCCACAGTGACTGCCCATTTTCCCTCACCCCCTTCCTTTTGCCTGCAGGCTTTCTCCAACCTCATCTCCAGCCCTCTCATTTGGGAAATTTTTGATGTCGGTACAGGGCAGAGAAATGGTTGATATATTTCTTACTTTGGTTGGAGTGACCAGCAGTCTCTCACCTGAGACCCAGCTCTGTGGACTCCTCATAACCTCCCATTAATTCTAACAAAACATTTTGTTTGCATCTACTTCATTTGGTTATGGGAATAATCCCTGAATCTGCCATCTGAAGCGCTAACATTAAATTACACACGAAGTCTTATTAATACTACATTCTGAATATTTCTTAAATCTCCATGAATTTTTCCATTCCCATTACCACCACAGTGGTGCAGGCCAAAATCGTCATTCACCTGTATTTCATCAGTATCCTTACTAACTTAAACTTTTCTTCCTTTTGTTAATGTTAACAGTATTTTATTGATATATAAATTACCTGCAGTGAAATATTTACGTATACATTCATTTTTTAAAGTACATATACCAAGAAGAGGAAATACTGAGGGTATTTTGGAAGATTTTTAACTTTATAAGAAACTGCTAAATAGTTTTCATAGTGGTTACACTATTTTCCATGACCACTAACAATACACGAGTGTCCTACTTGTTCCAGATCCTCTCCAATATTTAGTGTTTTATTATTTTTCATTTAAGCCATTCTAGTGAGGCTGTACTCACATCACATTGTGGTTTAAATTTGCATTTTCCCAATGATCCAATGGCACCCAGCACGTTTTCATATGCTCTATGGACATTCTTACATAAGATTTGGTAAAATATATGTTCAAGTCTTTCTTCCATATTTTAGTTATTTTTCCTTTAGTTACTAAGTTGTAGGTATTCTCTGTGTAATCTTAATATGAGTCCTTTGCCAGATATATGTTTTGAGAATATTTTCTCCCAGTCTGTGGCTTGATTTTGACTTTCTTATTACTGTTTTTAATACGCAAATTTTTTCAATTTTAATGAAAACCAATTTACCATTTTTTCTCTTATGATTAGAGTCTCCTGAGGTTGCCTAAGAAATCTTTGCCCAACCCTAACTTGTAAAATGTTTTCTTCTAGATTTATAAATTTAAATATTACCTTTAGGTCTATGAGCCAGCTCAAATTACTGTTTGTGCTTAGTATGAGGAAAGGATCAACGATTATTTTTTCCATGTGATTATCTAGCTGTTTCAGCACTTTTTACTGAGAATGCCTTTCCTCACCTCTGGAACAGGGTAGAACTCTGGGCTACAATGCCATCTAAACACTTTATAATTCTGCCACTATATTGTGTATCTCATATTTTGTGTATATTTCTTTAATCATCTGTCAGCACCACTCTACTGTAGCCTGCTGAATGCATTGCCACAACTCTTTAATTTATACCTGTATTCCTAAAGCTTATTATAATACCTGACACATGGTGTGCACTCAACAAGTACATCTTGGTTTTTTTTGTTTTTTTTTTTCTGGTACACGGGCGTCTCACTGTTGTGGCCTCTCCCGTTGCAGAGCACAGGCTCCGGACACGCAGGCTCAGCGGCCATGGCTCACGGCCCAGCCGCTCCGCGGCATGTGGGATCTTCCCGGACCGGGGCACGAACCCACGTCCCCTGCATCGGCAGGAGGACTCCCAACCACTGCGCCACCAGGGAAGCCCAGCAAGTACATCTTAAATAAGTGATTAACTGATCTGTTCGTTTCTAGGTGGCTTTCAGGGCAGATGTCTTTCCTATTTATCTTGGGTGAAAATAAAAGTTAATATTTTAAAATATTAATGAATACTTATTGTTCTAAGTGTGTTCTAGGTGATATGAAGATTTTCAGGGAAGTACAGATAAAGTTTTATTACTTCATGAAAATAATGTCTAAAGGGGCAGGCAATTTACAAAGCATTTTGAAAGAAATATAAAAAGATGCCAAAGAGTTGTTATAGATAATATTGTGCTTTATCAATGGTCAGAGTTCTAATATTAGTTTTTGGCATAACTAATTTTCATAGTTTGAAAATCTTCTGACATTTTCTTTGGTTCCCTTTGAAAGAGTTCCTTTCAGAGCTGTGAAATCCTTATTCACACACAAGAGTTATTTTTAGGAACAAGAAGGTCAGAATCACGAGGTTTCTGCATTCCTTCCCCACCACCGGTATAGAATTCACAAACCAGTTTAACAGCTTAATTGAAGACTGACTGCTTTTCCCTTCCTCTAAATACCCCCCAAGACAGTATAAGATGCATTTTCCAGGTTTGATGTCCAAAGAAAAAACAGTACCAAGCGTTAAAATCCTAGAATTTCATCTGTAATCTCTGGAATTGGGCTCTATTTTGAAAACTAGGAAAGTGAAGTTTCTGATAATATGAGAAGACTGTGAGCAATAAAAGATCTCCCATAAGAATGTACAGTTTTGGGACTTCCCTGGTGGCGCAGTGGTTAAGAATCCGCCTGCCAATGCAGGGCACACGGGTTCAAGCCCTGGTCCGAGAAGATCCCACATGCTGCTGAGCAACTAAGCCCGTGCATCACAACTACCGAGCCTGCGCTCTGGAGCCCGTGAGCCACAACTACTGAGCCCGCGTGCCGCAACTACTAAAGCCCACGTGCCTAGAGCCCGTGCTCCGCAACAAGAGAAGCCACCGCAGTGAGAAGCCTGTGTAGTGCAACAAAGAGTAGCCCCCACTCGCTGCAACTAGAGAAAGCCCGTGCGCAGTGACAAAGACCCAACGCAGCCAAAAATAAATAAATAAATAAAAATTTTTAAAAATGTACAGTTTTGATCTCCTGGAGAAAAAAATAGACACTAGGCAAAGGCATGTCACTCATGTGAGAGTGGAGTGGGTTTCAGAGTAGAGTGCCTTGAGTTTGATGATCTAAAGGGAAAGAGAGCCCGTGTCCCTTAGCTCTACAAAGTCTGCTACCGTGAAGTTTCCAGAGGGTGGCAGGACATATATGCCTTCCTTTGCTTGAGAAATTGGAAAAGTGCTCAATAGGAATTTTCTTGTTCCAAGTGAGAAGAATCAAGGTCCTACCTCTTCTAGATAAGTGACTATTTCCTCCCAAAAAATCACAGATGGCACAGAATTGTGATAAAAATACAAACTTATATGTTGCCTCCTTTGAAGCTTCCAAAGACCCAGAAGGGGAAAATGTGAGAAGGCTTAGCTAAAAAAAACTGAAGCTCTATAGATTCTCTCAGATCTAGGCAATATATAATGCTAGGGAAAGGTTGGGGGATGAGGGGTAGGAAATGTGCTGATATACGTTGGTACTAGGTGTTGACTAAAAAACATATTCACAACCTAAAAGTTGAGAGTTATGTTTTATTTGGCAGAAATTTTTAGGACTTCAAGTCCGGGAGGCACCATCTCAAGTAACCCTGAGAGAACTGCTCCAAGGAGGCCAGGGGGGAGCTAGGATATATAGGAGTTTTGCAACAAAGGGCTCATAGTAGGAACAAAAGATTACTGTTAATTCAAGAAAACTAGAAATCTCAAATTAAGGAATTTAGTGCTTTTCTACATATGGGAAGATGCAAGAATCTGGGTTTACTGAAATCATTCCTTTGATATGCACCTCAGCTACCTGGGGCCAGTATGCTGTGTTTTCACATCCTGAGTTTCCTCAGGGCTCACTGTAGGGAGTGGCTGCAGCCTCATGGCTGCTAGATGGCAGGTATTCTTTTCCTTCCTGAGTTTCCTCAGGGCTCACCAGCGATTGGCTGTGGCTGCAATTGCTGATGACCGAGACATCCTTTGTTTACTGATATGGCAGGCAATATTCCATTTATCATAGGGTAGGATTGGAGGTAGGCATCTGATAGCCACACGTCCTCAGAAATCTGGGTCCTTTCTGGCCAGAAAAGCAACTGTGGTTCTGTCAGAGGACACAGCAATTGCATGAAGAGTAGCACAAGCTTAGTGCATGATGTGGTGACTCAAAATCCTTTCAGACAGGGCCAGCTTGTAACAGAGATAAATATTAGTAGAGAAGACTCCAGATTCCCAACTCTGTTGAGACTTTGGGCTACCCACGCACATCACAGGTTGGCAGACATTCGGGTGCTAGGCTCATTAGGCAAAATTACTCACAGCTGTTTCTAGCAAAGGTGGTATATTGGACACACATGTTTACCCCTATGTTCTTCCTAAATGCCATGAAATGACCAAAAGGGTGTGAAATCAATCCCAAAATACAAACAAAACAAAACAAAAAGGCCTGAAGAGGAGGTGAAAGCTACCCAATATTGGAACTGGAAAAGTGGTGTCTGACTGATGAGACCAAATAGAAAATCAAAACAGGGTATACAAAGAGCTAAACAAAAAGCAAGCCAGTTTATACTACAGAAGACCAAAGTTTAGAGTTTGGAGACATCAGTGAGTTTTGAAAGTAAGCGTTCAGTTGGGGATGAAAGCTCCACAGGGGACAGGGGATTTTGCTTGTTTCGCAGACAATCATTTCCACACTACAGAAAACAATGATTGGCATGTAGTAGGCATTTGGTAAGTTTCATTGAAGAAATAAATTAATGTATTCAAGTCTGCATAAGGAGCAACTAGACCTGTATAACCCTGATAGAACAGTGGGTTTAATTACTGAGGAGGTAGAACAGAGGAAGTCTGGGTTTAGAGACACCAGATACAGCAGTGGGTGGGGATGAAGATTAAATAAGAGTCTATATACTGAATATTGGGACCCCCCCCGCCCACCAGTCCCTTTCTGCTTGGCTCCAGAACCCTGAAGCCAGCTTTATATTCACTGGGAAGAATATTAGAGGTTTCTTCTCTGGGAAAACAATCCTAACAGGAGAGAGTCCCTAAATAAACATCTCTCCACAATAAATCCCACAAAACACCTCTTCCTTTCTCTCCTTCTCTCTCTCCCTCTCTCCTCTCCCTCATCCTCTTCCTCTCTCTCTATTTCTCTCCCTCTTGCATGTGTGCTATTAGATGGCTTCACGGCTCACCAAACATTTGAGGAAAGTCCCTAAAAGAACTGACAAAGATCAAAATCAACAAATAGAGAAAAAAATTACACTTGAAAAATATAGACAGTGTGGGAAGGCTAAATAGAATCAAGGGAAAAAAGCTATATTATGCTCAGAGAGATAAATGAAGTTACTGCATCCCTGAAAGAAGAGACAGTTACAAAAAAGAAGAACATTTAGAGAACAAGAGTGCTCTTGAAAGAAAAAAAAATATGATAAAGGAAAGGAAAAATTCAGAAATTTTGGAAAATAAAACTGAGCAAATCTCCAAAGACCCAAAATACAGAGAAATAGAAACTTCAAGAGAAGATAATTCAAAAGGTGACACAGAAAGTCTAATTTACAATAAAAGAAGTTCTAAAAAAGAGACAAAAAAAGAACAGGACAAAATTTACAAAATACAATTGTTGAAGAAATAATTCAAAAAGAGATCCACCATGTTTTTTGCAAAATGAATGAAGTGTGAACCACACCAAGACCCACACATGAAACTTCAGAACCCTGGGTACAAAGAGATGATCCTACACAATTCAAGAGAAAACCATACACAAAAATAAACTCAGAATGATTAAAGACCTAAAGATAAGGCCAGATAGTATAAAACTCTTAAGAGGAAAACATAGGCAGAACACCCTCTGACATAAATTGCAGGAAGATCTTTTTTGATCCACCTCCTAGAGTAATGAAAATAAAAACAAAAATAAACAAATGGGACCTGATTAAACTTAAAAGCTTTTGCACAGCAAAGGAAACCATAAACAAAATGAAAAGACAACCCTCAGAACAGGAGAAAATATTTGCAAATGAAGCAACCGACAAGGGATTAGTCTCCAAAATATACAAACAGCTCATGCAGTTCAATATCAAAAAATGAACAACCCAATCAAAAAATGGGCAGAAGATTTAAATAGACAGTTCTTCAAAGAAGACATACAGATGGACAAAAAGCATGTGAAAAGATGTTTAACATCACTAATTAGTAGAGAAATGCAAATCAAAACTACAATGAGGTATCACCTCACACCGGTTAGAATAGCCATCATCAAAAAATCTATAAACAATAAATGCTGGAGAGGGTGTGGAGAAAAGGGAACCCTCCAACACTGTTGGTGGGAATGTAAATTGGTATAGCCACTATGGAGAACAGTATGGAGGTTCCTTAAAAAACTAAAAATAGAACTACTATGTGATCTAGCAACCCCACTCCTGGGCATATATCCAGAGAAAATCATAATTCGAAAAGGTACATGCACAACAATGTCTGCTGCAGCACTATTTACAATAGCCAGGACATGGCAGCAGCTTAAATGTCCATCGACAGAGGAATGGATAAAGAAGATGTGATACATATATACAATGGAATATTACACAGCCATAGAAAAGAATGAAATAATGCCATTTGCAGCAACCTGGATGGACCTAGAGATTGTCATACTGAGTGAAGTCAGACAGAGAAAGACAAATATCATATGATATTGCTTGCATGTGGAATCTAAAAAAAAGGGTACAAATGAACTTATCTACAAATAAAGATGTGGAAAACAACTTATGGTTACCAGGTGGGAAGAGGGGGAGGGATAAATTGGGAGACTGGGATTGACATATACACACTACTATATACAAAATAAATAACTAATAAGGACCTACTGTATAGTACAGGGAACTCTACTCAATACTCTGTAATGGCCTATAATGGGAAAAGAATCTAAAAAAGAATGGATACATGTATATGTATAATTGATTCACTTTGCTGTATACCTGAAACTAACAAAACATTGTAAATCAACTATGCTCCAATAAAAATTTTTTAAAAAATGAAAACCACAGGTCATCTACAAAATATCAGGAGTTAGAATTGTGTCAGAATTCTCCGAACAAAATAGAAATAAAGAAAAATAAACATTTACCCTGGAAACTAGAAAACAAGAGAATAATGCTTTTACATTTTTGTGGAAAAAATGATTTTCAGCTTAGAAGTTCTTTTTCAGCCAGGTTATCACATCTCAAACAAACAAAAACACCCACGCACCTTTTCTTTAGAAGGTTCTAAACAGTTCCTCAAATGAAGGCATAAACTAAGACAGTTTAAGACAGAATCCAGGAGATACGACACTGGAAAGGGTACAGAAAATATCCAGGGTAGCTTAGCAGCAGGTCCAGGGGCCATCCATCCACATTTGAGTGGGACAACAGGGGTTGTTTAAAAAGAAAAAGAAATGTATTAATAACTGACAGATAACCTCCTGTGTTTGAATATGCAGAGAAGATATTTTCTGAGAGTCTAGGGATGTCTGAGAGTTTAGGGATGATTTACTAATAGGTATATAGAAACCTGTATAAAGTTTAAAAAGAGACATTTATTAAGTCCCAGAAAAGCAACATTGGTACAAGAAATAAAATAGTATAATGTCCAAGTGCTCCTGAAGCATAAATATGTCTCATCTGCAAATAATATTTATACAATCATAACAGTGTATATGTTGAGTATTGGTCATACTTCAAGCCAAATATGAAATAACTCTACCGGTTGGGTGGGGGAGGGACTGTGTGCCTCTGTTTGGGATGACAGTTCAAAGAAGCTAAATCTCCATCTTGCATAGTAGAAAAGAAATAGGCATTATATGGAGTTAACTAAATATCAATAAGAAATTTGACCATAAGTATGCTATGTGGAAATAAGATATACCATGCAAGTATATCTTTGATCAAAATAAAACTGAATTTAAAGAATTCACCAATATTTTTGACATGAATTCTAAAAAGCTAAACACATATTAAACATAGCTCTGTTGCCTAAATTCAAATTATTTTATTGTCATCTAGTTATACCAAACTTTTTAGCTAATGCTGAAATGATTTGATAGCATTTAGGGATATCCCAGAGGCTCCTGACCAAGACATGGCACAGACACCAAACACTTGCTGAATATGCATAGAAAAAATTTAGAAAACTAAACAAAAACTCATAAACCTGATCCATTTCTGGGAGAGGGACTGCAATTCTGGGGTTCAGAGAGAGTTATGTTTCATTATATACCTTTTGCAGTTTAGATTTTTTGCTTACTATGTGCATATATTAGCTCTTTAAACAAGGCTTTAATTTTCAAAAAATTATAGAAAGTTTAAGATAAAATTAATGCACCCCAAAATGCATAACTACTTTCATTTCTTTTTCCCACCTATGATTATCTATTTAATACATATTTTGGTACAGTTGCAAATATATTACAGATTACTTTGGAAGGCTATGTTTGTGGCCAATGCACAAAACAACAAATTTGAAAGAAAAAATCTTAAATTCATCAAACTGGGTGCACTTCCTCCTTCTCCCACTTCTAAATGCCCTGAAGACACGTTTGCATATTTGTTTATAATATTGTAATCTAATTTTTTACTCAGTATTCCAGCATCTACTTTTCTGCATATTCTCCCTATTTCATCAGGACTGTGAAATGCTCATTATGTATCTGTGCAGTGTCTCCTTTAACCATTCCCCTACCTCTACCGGCTTTTAAAAACCAATCTGCTCAATTTCAGCAGTGCAGTTTGCGTTCTCTTTTCTGTTAGTTTACCAGTAGGTGGCGCTGCATAGCAGCTGTAAATAATCTGGTTTTAGAACACTGCTGGGGGATCTGTGCTCTAATAACACACTTTCTGTACAGAGATGGTACTGAGCCCAATCAGGGAAGTAGTTCCAACTGTCTTCTCAGTAATGAACATGGGTTTTTTCACTATTCCATCCATATTCTCTTGTATACTTCCTCATGTGAGCAATTACAAACAGATTTTCAAGATGACTGCCTGGAATTGGGGTTACTGTCTTGTGGTCCTGACAGGGAGAAGATATGCAACTCCAGCGAGGGTCCCGCCTTTTGATAAAGGACCTGCCTCGGGCCTCACCAAAGCGTTCTCCTGCGCGCCATCGTGCCAACCTTTCAACCATCAGGTGGCCAGCCCCACCCTGTGACAAGCCCCGTCCTGAGTCCTTCCTGGAAATCATCCCCAAATACTTCTCACCACAACCGTATCAGATCTGTATTATTATCCACCTGTATAGATGAGGAAACTGAGGCCTGGGTGGATAAGTGACCTATTCAAACTTCTACAACCAGCCAGCTGCAAAACAAAGAGTCTGGCCCTTGCAGCCAGAGAGACACAGGTTTGCAATCTGGCTCTTTCATGGACTGACTGTTCATCTCTGGCAAGGATTTAATGTCACCAAGCACTTGTTTATTGGTCTGTAAAATGGGAATAATAATGTGTGACTCCCCGAGTTATCTTGATATTAAATGAGAAAACGTATGTATGGTTCCTAGTAGAGTTTCAGGCTCAACATAAAAGCACTGCCAACACAAAGCATAAAGAACAACAACCAATTAATAATCTTCTCCCTTCCTGACTCAAATGCTTTTCAGACTCCCATGACTTTCCTCTCCCTTCGAACTTAAGATTCAGAGCACTTACCCCTATACGACCCTCAGCATCTCTATTTCTTTACTCTGTAGTACTGCATACCCCTTCTCACTCTGAATTAATTGCCCCTTTCCAAGAGAAACCAGAGGCCATCAATTCAATCACAGGTTTCTTATGCTCCACCAGTGTTCCATACTCGCCTAGGACCAGCATTTAAGGGGAGGTAACGCATCTGATGTGTAGTCCGGCCCTTTAAATTCAGGCTAGTGTTCTATATTTATTGGTTATTTCAAGATGGATAATATAATCACTTTTCTTCATTTTGCCGTTTTTGTGGGGAGGGGAGGGGTAACTCTTTTAATGGTTTCTTCTCAAAGGAGCTGCTCTTATGTGATATTTATAGATTTTTTTTCTCCCATGACTTATCCCCCCTGTTAGTGCTGGCTTGTCTTTCAGGTGTTAGTAGAAGGCTCACTGCCATCATTAATCATATCTGTTTTCCTATCATTGAAGCAGACCAAAGCATTGTAGGTTACTATTTTCAAAATGTTTAATAGGGATATGTGGTCATCTGTTCTCTCAACGAATTCACTTTCTAGAATCCACTTCTGAAAAATCTGTTTAGAATGGTCTATGTGTAGCTGGCAATTAGCCAATTTACTGGCAAATAAGCACTTTACATTAAGGTAGTTTATACCTACATTCTGAAGAGCAAAGAGGTGTTCTATTTTTCCCTTTCTTCTCTAAGTCCCCACAGACTATGCCCTGGCTATTGCCATATGACCTGCCTTGTGCAATTTTAATGGGCTTTGAGAACTGTGGATCTCAAGAAAAATTTTAACTAGATTGAATTTGAACATCTTCGGCTGGCTGTTGGTACTTTTGTTTATTCTTCTGTGAATACTGGCAGCTAAAATGCAGACCACTTGTCATCAAACTGTTGGAAATAGGAAATATTAGTCCTATATGAAAATAGCCAATATTTTTACACAATTAACTTACCTTTATTTTATAATTGAGGTAGCCTTTTTAGCATGTTGAACTGCAGGTGTCAACAAGGCAGCAGGTTTAGAACTAAATAGTACTTCCTTGTTTCCTCGTATGTTTGACAACTACACCAGCTAGAATGCTACAAACCCCTAATAATTCCTGGGCTTCTGTGATTAGGGCTAATGTGCCAACATGAAACAAACTGGATTAGATTATCTCAGGAGTATAGATTTAACTCAGGTGACCCTCCTGGGAGCCACTGAGTGATGAAGTAGCTCTGGAAGTTAAAAGTATCCTTCTCTAAGTAATGGTTGGTTTGTGTCTGAGTTTGGAGACATTTACTAGTGGCTCCTGGATTGCACGATGCACCATACCTGACATAGGGATCGGGTCATGCTTTTGCCATTGTGGCAAATGCATTCTCCAAAACAAGGTGTGGTGGGAAATTTATGAGGGTCTCTCTCTAAACCAACTGATTGCTGATTCCTGCCACTGGCTTGCTGTTAGTCTTGCCCTCAGAGTGACAAGGCAAGTCCTGTGCATGGTGTTGGCCCAAATAACACCACAACCACCGGTGGAAAAGTAGCTTGCCAATAGAAGGACAACTAATGGAGTCCATCCTACACGCCCACACTGTACCTTGGCTTTAGCTGCTAAGTGATGTATTGAATTTTATTTCATCATTCATAGGATATACTCACCTCAGGGTAGACCAAGGCATATGTAATAGCTTTGTGAATAATCTATGACCCGTAAGATCAACTCGAAATAGTGTAATATACAGCACAAGTTTTAGAAACAGAACATCTCAATTTGCATCATACTTCACCGTCTTACTGTATAATCTTAGGAAAGTTACTTAACCTCTTTGTGACTATGTCTTTTCATCTGTAAAATGGGAATAATAGTTGTTAATATCTAACTGTATTGTTTTGAAGGGGAAATGAGTTAAAATTTAAAGCATATTATATCTTACACATAATGAATCTTTTAAAATGCTAGCTATTATAACCTGACTTAATCAAATATACTCTTTTAAGGGAGAGGAAGGGATCTATGAAACTCCCCTCATCAAGCTTCACATAGTGACATTTCCGAAAATCTGGTGTTATGCATCACCGATGTTTTCCCATGGTTCTTACCAAACACCTGGAAATGCTACACTTTACTCAAGAGTGTTACTTCTAGCCCTGTTCCAGGTCTCAGGCTCCATGCCTTTTGGTTCAGGATTCCAACATGTATCATTCCTCTCCCCCAAAAAAGTTTACCTCCAAGAGGTATAAGTTTTCGAAAAAGGACCTAAAAATCTACTTTATACAAATGACAATTGTGTATATAATGAAATCAAACTACAGAAAAGCTATTAGAATAAAGAAGTGCACTTAGGGAGGTTACTGGATAATTTGTTTCTTTTGTTGGCTCCAACTAGAAAATAAAACTGAAAAAAACCAATTTACAATAGCATCAACATATCAAATATCTACATATAAATCTACTAAAAACACATAAAACCTATGCAAACATTATTGAGAGAAATTTTAAAAGACCTAATAAATGTATTTATATATGATGTTCATGGTTTGGAAGACTCATTATCATCAAGGTGTCAGTTCTCGCTGTTGGTATAGAGGAATCAGGCTGCAATACAGACTGCCAAAGGGCAGTTTCCTGTCACCTGCCTCTTCAGCGTGTTTGATTTTTCCAGCGTGCCACTGAGTTCTTCCACTATTACCTAGGTAGCACCTTATAGCAAGGGTTCATTAGATGCCCCTCCATCTTCCCAGCAAAGGACCAGAGCGCTTTACAACACAAGTCTCTTTATATACTCCCAATGACCTGCGACAGAACTAATACATGCCATTTCAAAAAATGCCAATTTTCTATTAATTCTCAACCTCACGACCCAGCTCTACAAAACCTAGACACAAGAGGGAGGGGATATGGGGATATATGTATACGTATAGCTGATTCATTTTGTTATACAGCAGAAACTAACACAACATTGTAAAGCAATTATACTCCAATAGAGATGTTAAAAATAAATAAATAAATAAATAAATAAATAAATAAATAAATAACCCTAGACTTTCACAAAGCTGAACCATTGATCTATGAACAGCCCTGTCCATATCACAGAGAACAATAAATGAATCTGAAGTGGAATCATTGAATTCCAGAGGAAACCTAGGGGAATCCTAGGTCAGGATCTGAACAAGAGTGTAAGACTACACATTCTTAAGCTGTGCTAAAAACCACACTCCAGCAGGTCCTTTAAAGCAAGCAATAAACACAGCTCTTCCTGGTCTTCTTCTGCTTCGCCTTGCATTTGCTCTAATTGCTCTGGTTGCTGGCTTCATAATGTCTTTTCACCCACTGATTGCTCACCTCCAGATTTCCTTTCTGGCTTTCTCTTCCCACAGTTTCTACCCTGGCTCTGGTATTTCCAATTGTCTTGGCTGAGAAAACTCTCTGTTGTCTCTGGTACTAGGAAAATCTACCTGGGCCATCCAGTCACTCAAATTATAAAATCATGACAGGTGGGAAATGCGACAAAACCTAGAACAAACACAGAAGAGTGAAACAAGAAAACATACAAATTTATTTCAGAAAGTTAAATCTTATGTTAGGGAAAGCTTGAAAAAATTATCAACAATAACCACAGGGTGCCTGGAGCATTGTTCAGAATGAGAAAAAACGCAAACAGGTAATCACACTGCTTGGAAGCAGGGATAAAGAGATGACTGACAAAAGGAAAGGAAAACTACTCTGTCTTTTCCCTCAAGGAGAATAATCTGCAAAAAGAGAGAGCAAATATGTTTAAGAGGACACTGAAACTCAGGAGAGGTAAGAAGGTAGTGAGAGAGCCCCCAGAGGCCTTAAGTGGATTTCTGTCTCTAGACTAAGATGAATGGCATCTTTTTTTTTATTTTTATTTTTTTTTTATTTTTTTGTGGTATGCCGGCCTCCCTCTGTTGTGGCCTCTCCCGTTGAGGAGCACAGGCTCCGGACGCGCAGGCTCAGCGGCCATGGCTCACGGGCCCAGCCGCTCCGCGGCATGTGGGATCCTCCCGGACCGGGGTGCGAACCCGGTTCCCCTGCATCGGCAGGCGGACGCGCAACCACTGCGCCACCAGGGAAGCCCCGAATGGCATCTTAAACATTGAGAAAACTTGCAATTGTGATTGCCCAAACATTGCCAGTGATGTTTAAGAATCACAGGAAATGCCAGGAGTCCTACAAGATCGAATACGAACCACATTCTGAACAGAAATAAAGATACTGGCTCTGCAAACTACAGATTAGATAGCTAGATGCCATAACCTCTTGGATTTCTATAATCAGAGTAGTTAAAAAAAAAGAATGAAATATTACTTGAATTGTGCCTCATACAGTAAAAATTTCTAGCATATACATTAACACATTTCATCATCACAACATCCCTTTATGCAAGACAAGTATTATTATTCCCAATTTTCTCTGTTGTTGTTGTTTACAAATATGGAAATTGAGATTTTGGAGAGATTGAAATACTTAGCAAAAGATGACATGATACTATCTGCCAAGACTATTTTTATTATAACTCTCCAGCACTCTCCAAGTTCCATTTTGATATTGCAATGCTGTTATAAATCATCTGTTTTTCAACTGCATCTAAAGAGAGTTGATTAAAGATCAAATTAACAGTAGAGATAAGTGTTTCAGATTTGACAGCACACATTTCATATATACCATATGCAAGAGATATATATTAAAAAACAAGTTTGTGCAAAATATAACTTTAAAAACTCACTATCTTCCTGCAAATCAAAAAGGAAAAGAAATAACTCAAACAAAAACCTGGGCAAATGGCAAGTTAGTATATAAAAGATTATTACTAAACATGTAAATGCAAAGTGAAACAAAAATATCAGATGGGTAATGATTAGAAAGATTTACAATTCACCTTGCTACAAGGATGTAAAGAAATGAGAACTCTAATATACTGGAAGTGGTTGTGTGAAATTGTTCACGCTTTCTAGTGGGCAATCTGGTAATGTATTCCAAAATCTTAACTTGTATATAATTTAATTCACTTCTGGAACTATTCTACCTCTGAAACTTTATTTTAAGGCAGACTAGTGTAAGTACACGAAGATGTATATCTCTGTATGTATGGGCCATGTTGCTTACAATGGAAGAAATTTGGAAACAGCTTAACTGTCAATGAATAATAAATAAATTACAGTATACACATAAAGTAGAATAAAATGCATATGTTCAAAAGGACAGGAATATTTATTACATTTGAAAACAAATGTGTATATATGTAAGTTAGTTTAAAAAGTATATAATATGATACTATTTATATAAAATATGTGGATTAAAATTCTGTAAGGGTAAACAATGAATTGTTAATGATGGTTATACATGGGAGCAGACTCTCTGAGAAACTTTTGGTTGCACTGAACAGTCTTTTTAAAATGTTTTTAACCATGACGTTTGTTTTAAGTGATATCACCATTTGAAACCAAGAGTAATGTGACTACTGTAGGATTGCAAGATTCTGTACTTGGCTCTTTTCCTAAATAACACTTTAACCATAGCTTAATAAAGTCACACAAAATGTCATTATCAATTTTTGGTTGATCCAACACCTAAAGGGCCAATTCACAGATAAGAAATTAAATCATAAAGATTATTTCAAGTTGGATGAAAAAATGAAATTTTAAAAAGATAATAAACGTATTAATTTTAGAGATAATTAAAAAGGGAGGTTAGAATGTGAGATTGCACCATCCTCATCTGAAAAACCCTAAATGTTTTCATAAGTGATTAGTTAAATATGAGTAAATAGCACGATTTACCTGCCGAACTGAAACTTCTAGTGAAATGTAAGACAATAAAGGTAAAAGAGTGTTTGGATCTAGAGGAGGTACATCACATTTTAAAATATGCACTGCTGAGCAAACATAGAAACCCTGTGAAGACAGGGACTATTCTTCCTCCCTTTGTATGCCTCAATCAATACCCAGAGTGATTTCTGATACAAAATAGACACTAAATAAATATTTGTTGAATGGACAAATCAGGAGCAGCAAATGTACTGTTTTCTCAATTGAAAACCACATTTGAAGAGGGAATTTCACCGATTAAACTATGGCAGGGTTATGAAAAATATAGAAAGCCTGTGGCATGAGAAGTGCTTTAAGGACTAGAAAGCCTCCAATTTCTATCTAAAAAGGCAAAGAGGGATGGACACATGACAGCTGTCTGTCTTCAAGGATTTGAAAGTGTCCTATGCAAGAAGGACTACGCTAACTCTGTATGTCACCAGAGGGCAGAATACTGACAAGAGCTTTGGATTTATAAAAACATATATCTCATATGAATACAAGTTAAATTTTTCTAAAACTCATGGTTGTCTAAAACTGTAAATTTTAATCTCTTCATCCCTGCCAGTACGAAACATCACTTCTAAAAAAGGATATTTAGGGCGTTTTGGCATGGCGTGGAAGTTTGAGTGATAACTACATCCCTTCTCACTCTACCTATTGAAAAGCATTTTCATCCCAGTTGACATGATGCTAAGCTATCAGAAATGGGCTTCAAGGCAGTATGTTTACGCTTCCGATCCTGCCCCTCCTTCTAGCAAAACTATCATAATAGCTCTAAAACCCTTTAGTAATAATGAAATTGATGTCACAAGAAGAGACCTCCTCCACCTCTCATAAAATTTCATGGGCCTATGACAGTGCATTAGCGCATACACACACACACACACACACACACACACGGCACAATAGGTGTCTTTTATTGAATGGTATTTACAACTTTGCTTAAAGTAGTTTTAGAGACCAAATCTCGATGATGTGCCAGCTCTGATATTAGAACCTTTTCATTAATCGGAGAATTATTCATCATCTGAATAAAAATATCTAATAAATCAATTCTACTCTAGGTTGAGTCCATCGTTTTGAGTAACAGCAAGTACAGAAAATTATGGGTTTATGTCTTGTCTGGGAACCTCATAAGTCAGACCTACAATACACTTAAGGCACTTTGAGGCCTCGAAGTAAGACATATGAAGCTATTACTCATCACAATCTGTGAAGCAGCTGTACTGTGGCGTTTAATGGTAATTTTGTAAATATTTCAAATTTTTATTTTTAAGAAGATTCTTAAGACGATGCTATGTGACGCATGCACGCATACACGGGCGCGCACACACAGACACATACACCCACACACACACATCCTACAGCTATATACTTCCCCAAGGTTTTCTCTGAAGGAGGCATTAGAGGAAATGACATTTACAGGAAGCTGCAGAGTCCAACACAGTAAACGACACTAAGTTGCTATCGGTTCAGTTTCTCCTTAGGTTGTATTTTAATGATTTCTAATACCCCTAAAGAATTATTTTCATCTGCAGGCCAATTCGTTTTACTTTAATACTGTTTGGTTTCTTTTCATCCTCTTAAAATCACCCGATTTAAATTTATGAAAACTTGTTGATGTAAAGCATGAGGCGGGGTGTCAGGGATATCAGGATGCTAGTCTTGGTCGCCACCCCGCTGCTCAGGAAGGCTGTGACCCTGAGCAGAGCACATGCCCTTTGCTGCTCAGTCCCTCATCAATAAAACAAGGCCATTGGATGGGTGGATCACTAAGGCCTTTCTAGCACATTCTCCATCTGTGCCTGTTTAAACAAGAAATAATTTAGGATTTGATTGACAACCTAGGTCAACATTATGGACTAAGGACATGAAAAACATTTAAAAGCCTCTCCTGTGAAGCTGGATATCTCAGATAGAGTTCCCCAGACACAGACTCTGAGTCAAGAACTCCTGCAAAAGTGATTTGTTAGAAAAACTGTTAGGCAAGTGAGGAAACAGTATAGGAGGGGATGAATGGAAGTCAAGCAAGAGTGTAGAACTAAGCAAAATCACGCAGGGCATAGTAACTTTGGCTCAACTCCACATGGGAACAACAGAGACAGAGGAGATTGTGGTCTTAATTGGGAATGAAAGAGATGATGTGTTCGTAGTCCATCCTCCAAAACGCATCAGACCTTGCTTAAGGACTTGGACTCCAGAGGGCTGTGAATCCCAGGCATTCACATCCCCAGCATCTCTAACTAGTCTGAGGGCAACCTTCACAAAAAGAGGTGGAATCTGGCTTCTGGGAGTGAACGCAATCAGGGAACGGAAATGCACCAAAAGAGTAATGGATCCAAAAGGACATCAGTGGAGGTTACAAAGGCCAACAGGGTCAGCCTCCATCTCCAGTCCTTCCAAAAGGCAAGCAATGAAAGCATGTTACATTCTTTTTCCCCAAAACACTACACTTATTACATATTCAGTACAGGTACCTGAGCACTTGTAGATGCCTGACCAATTATACAGGGGTAAACAAAAGAGAGAGGGTCTCCAGACTTATGGGCCCTATAGTAAAATGGAGGAGACAGATTTTAATTCTAAATTATGATAATTCTATGAGGTACCACGGTGAGCAGTTCTGAGAAAGGAGGGGTTCATTATAAAATTAGAAGTCTTATATGAGATAGTGACATTTAAGCTGAGACCTGAAAGATGGGCACAAACAGCCAGATAAAGAATGGAGGGGGTCAGAGGTGGGGAGAGTATTCAGACAGAAAGACCACATGCAAAGACTGTGATGCTGGAAAGAGCTTGACACGGTTAAAGATCAAGTAAGGCCAGTGGGGCTGGAGAGTTGTGAGCAAGATGGAGAAGAATGAGTTTCAAGAGACAGATGAGAGTAAATCCTCTTATACCACGTGAAGGTGTTTACATTTTATTCTCAGTGCAATGGGAAACCACTTAAGCAGGGAAGAGACATGACTAAATGGGAAACCATTTTAAACAGGAGACAAATATTTTTGAAATAACATGCTGAGTTCTGGGTAGAGAATGAATTGGAAAGAGAGCAAGAATCTTAATGGGGACACATGTTAGGAGGTTATTATGGTATTAGGTCTCATGAAAGAAGATGGTAAGTTGAATTAGAATGATAATAGTAAATACGGAAAAAATTATTTCTTCCCATGAATACAAATGTAAATCTCAAGAACTCCTTTTCAAGCCAACTAAAAGAATAAAAATAATTGATAAGAATACCTGATCCTAATATGAGAAGACAGAGGTAACTGTGACTTTTCATATTCAAGACACAATCTTAGCCTTTTTACGGTTGGAGCCACAGGAGAAAGGAAGCAGAAATAAGAGTTGGCCATGGCTACCCCAGGAGAAAAGCCCTGGGTCAATTCACACTTAATCCTACAGAGGCAAGAAGAAAAGGGAACAAACCTAAGACAGGAGAAAATGGTGTAGCCTATTCCACAGGCAGGGAAAAAAATAGCACTGGATTATTTTATTAATATAGTTATATTAAATTAAAAGAGAGGAGAAGACAGAAGAAAGTGCCACTCTCATGGTATGACTTTACATGAGTTCCTACTAGAAAATCAAATAGGATGATCAATTCCCTCTCTCTTATATCATATTTGAGCGTGTATGTGTAGGAGGGTGAGGGGTGATGGTAGAAAAAGGGTACACGTAGTTGAAAATTTTTGAGTGAACTTTATCCTGTAGATATTGAAAAAGTACATAATAAAGAGAATCACGGGATTCTATCATTGAAGGACAAAGAATAGACCCCTTTATAATACTGGGAAGATCAAGGAAGACAACAGCAAGAGGAAAATCATGTACTAAATCCTGGAAGTGAGAGGGAGCATGGCTTCTCAGGGGAAGTAGAAGTATTATAATCTGATTGAAAGATAGGCTTTGAAAGAGGCATACACAAGTGATGAAAACTATGAACGGCTTACGCACAAGAAGCCTTATATGACATGCTAAGGAGGTTGACAGTGATTTGACAGTTTGGTGATCCACTGAAGAAGGTTTAACACCGAAACAGCATGGCCACACTTGCATATGAGAAAAATCATGCTGGGAGGCGTGACAAAACTAGATTTAAAGGGTAACTGCTTAGGAGGCTCTTCTAGTAATCTGGGCAAGAGAAGACAAACCCTAAAAAAAAAAGCAGTAGCAGTGAACGTGGAGAAAAGAGGATAGAAGCTAAAGAAGTTTAAGCAAGTGAAATCAATGCTACTTGATGACTGACCATCACAGCAAGTGAGGGGAAGAAGCGGACACAAATCAGGGGATGAAAACCAAGGGTCTGCCTCAAACCACTGCAAGGAGGGTGACAATTTTTTGAGAGAGAAAGAAAATGAGAATAAGAAAAATAAGCAAGATAAAATTTGAGAATAAGATCTGGGAAAGACATGACAATGGATTTGTTTTGAAAAAGATCTGTAGGCTATCCGGAGGAAGAAGAAAACCAGAAAATTATTGGATACATAGGCTTGGAAATCAAAACAGAGATCTTTGCAGTATATATTGAGACTGTACATAATAGTTTAAGCCAGTAGATTAAATTAGACCACCCAGGAAATGCCTAAGAAGTATAAAAACTGAACCACAGGGAATACCCAAGTGAAATATGAATTGAGGAATAACAGTTCATTTAGACACCAAGAAAAATCTTCTATGAAGTAGGAGGAGATCCAGGAAAGAGAAGTGTTAGGCAATCAGTGAAGGAAAGAGGGTTGAGGAGGGAATGGTCAGTGGATTCAAATGCTACAGAGACATCAGATTGATAGAGACTGAGGACTACCCACTTGCTGGTTAGCAGTTCAGTAGAGAGCAGGATGTGGGATGCGGGGAGAACTCAGACTTGAGGAGTAGGAGCATTGAACAGGCAGTGTGGAAGTGGAAAACAGGAGGAAAGATAATACGTTAAAGAAACTACAAACTTGGCTCTGAAGTAAGACAGATAGGATGTTGGCTAGACTCAGATTTCTGAGCATACATTTTACGTCTATGTTAGTCACCTACACAATCTAAAATGTTGGTGAATGCCAGACAAAACCTGCAAGTGTTCTGCCATGTATGTCCAATAAGTAAAGTAATTGGATGGACGGTTGGAAGGATTTTGGGGGACTCTTTTTTAGTTTGTTTTTATTTGTTTGCTAAATTGGAAGAAACCTGAGCATACCTTCATTCTGAAGGGAAGGAAGGAAAGGTTGAAGATAGAAGCAACATCAGGGAGTGTTGGAACGAGACAGTGAAGGGGTCTTGAGGGGAAGTGACCCAAAGCACAGGGAAAGGATTTTCCTTGACCAGAGGAGGAACCTTTATTCCCCTCAATAGCAGAGAGATAGGAAAATGGTACGTTTGTGAGAAGTCATATTCTCAAACGGTGTGAAGGTGTTACCCATCTGACCAATATTTATCAAGTGCCTCCTGATTGTCAGCCACTGTGCAAGGTGCTCAGAATACACTGGTGAACAAAAAGATATGGCTCCTGCACTCAAGTGGCTCAGGGTTTTCAGGAGATGAGACCATTATTATTATAATAACCATTATTATTGGTTATTATTATTATAATAACCATTATTAACATAACCACATATACATGATCATGCAGTAATGAATAGTAACAGAAGAAAAGTACATTTTTCCAAAACAGTTCATAAAATACCTAGTCTTCAATGAGATCAGGGAAGACTTCCCAGAGAAAGATATGATTGGGCTAATAATTGAGGAATAAATGGAGTTAACTAGAAAGGCATGGTAGGAAGGATATTCTAGACAGAGTGGTAGCTTTGGGGACCGTATGGTCTTTAAAAATGCTGAGAGTCTTTGAACTCTGGATTCTGTACATCTTACAAACTCACTTTAGCAAGTGGATTTAGAGTGGACACTTGACAGCAGAAGTGGTCATCCTGAAATTCTGTCTTACCTCTGTGGCCTCCCATCTCTGACATTTCTCAAGGGGACTTAGGTGTGGGTAGGGGAATAGGGTGAATTTAATGGGAAATTAACCAGAGGAGTCCCAAGGATTAATTTTGAATGATACACACTTCCAGAGGGCTGAACTACTATACATATTAGTCATACAAGTTCTGTACCTATTACTTTTGAGGGTTGTCTTCAGTTACAGCTCCTAAGCCACACTACTTTAGTTGCATTTACAGGAGAGTTTGAAATACATGGATTAAAAAATTAAAAATTCACATATTAATGTAAATTAATGTATTGTTTCACAACAAATTCTATTTCCCTGCGTTTCTCCATTGATGAAAGCAGACACCACTAAATAAAAAGTGATAAAGCAGCTAGAGATTTGAGGGATTGTTTTGATCAGGTGTCCTTTTGGACAAATACATTCCTGATATAAATTCCTTAATTTACTGAAGCAAGTGTGTCTTTATTCTTCACCTACATGATTTCGATCAATGAAGGTTATGTTTTCTCAAGCTGAAATGAAACTCCTGGATCTGGCCCATGAAATAGCTCATCAGGGGAATTCCGACAGTTGATTTATTGTAGCCATTGCAAAAGAGGAAAGTGTGTTGTTAATAAACAGCAATTAGCCACGTTTTAGGCCAAGTGGAGACTATTATTCACGCTGAGAGTTTTTTGAGCTTTGAATTATCTACATATTATTCACTCACTTTGGCAAGTTACTATTTTTGGAAATTATTTGTCATAATGTTCATATACATGAACACTTTTCCTTCTCTTTGTCATAGGAAGTTTGAGCCAATCCCACACTCATATTGATCTAATTACCACTTATCACTGAACCCAAATATGATACTAAATCAGGCAGTTTGGGGAAGACACATGGTTCTGGAGGCAGTTGCCAATGGTGATGAGCTAGTAAGACTCAAACTTGGATTAAATTTAGGGAGCCAGGCCTAAATCTGGGCTAGAAACATCACAAGTCTGCAACAATGAACTTTCCCAAAGGGTGTGCTTTAGAGCCAATATTTGTGTCATATCCATTCTTCAAAATATTTTTTATTTTCTAAACTTCAATGAAACTGAATCTTTATACACTGTCAAAACAGAGATATATACTTACTGCAATTTCAATATGAACTAAAACTTAGATGAGGCTGCCCAATAAATCATCACAGTATTACAGTTAAAGAAAGCTAGTTAAAAGAAATAACAATAGAAAATTAGAATTGTCTTAATATGGAATAACTGGCCTTGAAAAGTTGTGAGCTTTCTGCCACTGAAGGCATTTGAGTGAAGACCAAATATCCACTAATCTGAAATGTTGTAGAAGGTACCATGCACTCTTTAAAGAACTGTTTAAAGTATGCCTTCTAGGGTTACTTTCAATATTCAGTGACTATAATTCTAGGAAAATGATGAATGAAAAATATTACCTAACAGAGTTATTTTAAAACATCTAATTTTTAAACAAGGTGGCACATCATTCAGGGTTCTTGACCAGAAGCACCTGCTAAACCTCTAGCTAACATAGAAGGAATTAGTTATGTGGTAGCTGACAGACTGGAAACTGGAGAAACAAGCTTGGGAAAATGGGTAGACCAAGGAAGTCTAAGCAATAACAACCACAGCCAAGTTCATACCAGAAGTCTAGTCTGATGAGAATGTTGCCTTTGGTATCAGAGCCATCCATTGTGCCTAACCCAGCCTTCATGGAATACTTAAAACCAAGGCTATATGCCAATCCTGATGCTGATGCATATCTCACAGGAATCTGTAAAGCTCTTGCAAATAAATTCTGTCCCTTCTTTTTGCATCACTCCCTCCAGAGTTTAAGCTTTGTTTGAAACATCCATTTGACAAAAGAATCAGACTCATAGATCCTACCTACTAAGGGGTAGAGAGAGAAAGAATTTGTACCCCTTTAGCTAAATAGTGAGGATAAGGCATTCTTCCAAAATGGGAAGGGAGTTTGGATTCTGATAAGTCAAAATAAATGTAAATACCTACTCCAAAGATTTTACTGATTGTTTTAATAGTCAACGTTTTGTGTTTTCATAATGTTGGTGAATCTTTAAGGGGCGGGAAGGATTTTGTGACTTTTGTGTATTTTGCTTTACCTGCAAATTTTCTTACTCCCCGTCTTCTGGAAGTATTTCCTAGAGCACTAGTCTAGTTTCTCAGTACAGTACACTAGGTAATGACGATTCAGTAGAATATACTAGGTAATGGCCTATTCTATACTTTTATTTTATCTGAATAGAACAAAGTAATCAACTTTAAAGAAATAGATGCCTCTCCTCAATTCATGGTTTCCAATTAATTATAAGTTTCCTGGGAAATGCCAGGATTGCTTATGCCCTGTTATTAATGATCTGAGGCTGCCTATTCTGCTAAACGTTAACTGTGGTATGGAAATGCGATGGCATCTGCATTAGAGTTCACTAATCAAAATAATTATACCCACTCTGCACATTTCACATGTCTTCACTTAAATACGGTCAAGTATCATTTAATATGAAGACTTTATAAAAAGCTGCATTCTCAAGAGGCTCCCTCCAAACTGGATGAGCTCAGAGTCTCTTACAGAAAGAGCATTTGCATAGTGTTAAGGTCCATATTTTATAATGCTGGCACATATGTGACCACTACAGGACTCCTCCCACCCTTGTGACCTCAGAGTGACAGAGAGACAACAGAGACCAGTATGCTTGTCTAATAATTTGGGAGAGGCTTACTGAAAAAGTAATTAATAAAATTCAGGTCAAATTCAGTTAACTTATCCCTATACAGTACTCCTATCCTTAATCCAATTATCCCACAAGAAGAATAGGACATTATTAGAAAAGACTGGAGGACCAAGTCTCACCCATAATTTAGAGGCATTTTTCTTTGGGGCTTTCACCCAGGGATATTTTCTTCTTTGTTCTCCTACCATCTTTTGATGCAAAGCACATGCTAATAAGCACAAAGATTCCTGGCACTTCCCTCACCATAGTACTAAGGTTATTACTTTGATTTATATTGTGTCTAACTCATCAACCAGTATCCATCATTTCACAGATGGAAATGTTATTTCCACAAAATGGACAAATATCAAATAACATAAACACTACATATTAAACGAGGAAATGTAAAGAATCCTTGCTCTTATCTGCCAATTTCACCAAGCTCACAAATGGAGACTATAAACATATGCAAGAACAAAAAGGAATAGCAGAAATCACTGGATGGTACCATTCATGATTTTTTAAAAGTGGGATATTCAAAATTTGAAAATTAGGAGGACAACAAAAAAAGAAATGTGACCAAAGAGGGGCTGCTCCCACTGTAAAATCAGAAAAGTCTAACTAGTATCTGTTTTGCAAACATCAAGAGAAACCATGTGATAAATGTAAGCTGCTGTCTTTAATAAATAGCGTAAGTCTTTAGCAGCTCACAGCTTCAAAGAACATCTGAAAATTTCCATTATATGTGTGTGTTACTCTAGGTCCTCTGAGAAGCATATGCCAAGTTGGGGTTAAGTGTTCAAGGATTTTATGAGGGGAAATACATGTGTGAGAGAAAACGGGGCAGGAGCTGAAAGGCTGGGTGAAAACACCAGGCAGCAAGGTAGTCTGACTCCAGTGGAGGTGAGAGAGTATGAAGGCTGTGTGAAGCACCTCAGAATGCTTTACTGTCTCAGGAGTGGTCAGCAGGGCTCTTGGAGAGTTCTGGAGCCAAAGTTATTCTGTCCCAGGGACATCCTTCCCTACAATCCCTAGGGCAATGCTCAGTCACTGTGGAAACAGCCAAAGGAATGGTCATGAATTTCAGAGCACAGAAGCTAGGACCTTCTTTCAAATATTTTTTCCAAAGTTTTGTCCATAGAATGAGAAGAATTTTCTGTGTCATTAAAATGGATCAAATTCAAAGAGCTTCTGAGAGCTTACACTCTCATTATACTCTCCTCATATAACACAGTCTTGGTGTAGAGGCTGGCAAGAAATCTGGGTAATTGTTAACAGTTTTGTCAGTCTCCCTCTATTACTGCTTGATCTCTGTAACTGGATTCATCTCAAGACATTTTGAAAGTTACCTATATTTTACCTCTTACTTTCTTTCACCAACTTACTCCTCAACTGTCTATAATATTTCTAACTTTCTGTTGAAACTGTTCATTTGAAAGTTTTCATCAACCATCTCATTACTGAACACAATGTTATTTTTTAAAAATATGGAGGCATTCTAACAGACTGCTCCCTGAAGCATCTGAGTCTTGCAGGCCCCCCTTGAAATATTCCTCCCTTGCTTTCTGTGACTCCGCATTGTTACAATCCTCTATGCCTCTAAGTATGCATTCTAGGCCTTTTTCATTATACCCTTTCACATCTCCCAACCTCACATTTAGACATTCACCAAGTTGATGGCCTTAGATTGTTTATCTATAAATAAATTTTCACTTAGAGTGCTAATCATTTCCCCCATTTCCAGATCCTAAACAGATCTGTCTACATCTGAACTATTTTTACGGCACCTGATGTATCTTTCCAAGTATATTCTGGATACCTCCCACGGAGGCTTTCGGAGGCACTTGAAATGGAACATGTCCAAAATCCAATAACTTCTGTTTTACTTTCCTATTTTAGGTAATGGCATCACCCATGAGCTATGTTTTAACACACTTTTAATCATTTTGACTTTTCCACTCTTATATCCTGAGGCTAAGTAAAACAGTTCAAATTTACCTTAAATGTTAGTCAACAGATAAAGCAATATTTTTATTTTTCACATTTAAAAAGTTTATATTTTGCCAATTATAAAATGAATACATTGTTTAAGTAAGTTAACTATATATAAAATAGAAAATTTTAAAGTACAAATTTAATATATGCTATTAGATTTTTCCCAATCTTCTAATATTTTAAATTATGCTCAGTGAACATGGTTATATGTAAATGTTCACACATCTACATAGATATATCCTATTGGGTAAAAGCCTAGAAAAGGAATAAGTGGATCATACTGAATAAACAATTTTGCTAAAATGTTCTGTTAAAAGAATAAAACTAAAAATAATGTATACAAGTGTTCATTTTTCAATATAATTGTGTAAAATATTGTTTTATAAAAAGATTTATATTATTCATTAATATAAATTAATAATACATGTGAATGTATTATTCATACATTCATATGTATTTCCATTTGGTAAATTCCTATAAGTGAAATAATGAATTGGGTTTTTGTTTTCAAATACATAGAAAATTCACATCATCAGAGAAATGCAAATCAAAACCACAATGAGATATCACCTTATACCTGTTAACGGCTATTAGCAAAAAGGTAAGACATAACAAGTGTTGGCAAAGATAAGGAGAAAAGGGAACCCTGTGCACTGTTGGTGGGAATGTAAACTGGTGCAGCTACTATGGAAACCAGTATGGAGGTTCTTCAAAAAATTAAAAATAGAACTGCCATATGATCCAGCAATTCCACTTCTGGGTATATATCCAAAGGAAAAGAAAACACTAACTCAGAAAGTTATCTGCATCCCCTTGTTCAATGCAGTATTATTTACAATAGAAAAGACAATGAAACAACCTAAGTGCCCATCAACAGATGAATGGATAAAGAAAATGTGGCACATATACATAATTCAGCCATAAAAAAGGATATCCTGCCATTTGCAACAACATGGATGGCCTTAAGGGCACTACGCTAAGTGAAGTAGAGTAAGACAAATACTGTATAATCTCACTTACTTATATGTGGAATCTAAAAGAAACTAACTCATAGATACAGAGAACAGACTGGTGGTTGCCAGAGGTGAGGGGTGGAGGGTAGGGGAAGTGAGTGAAGGTAGTCAAATGGCACAAGCTTCCAATCATAAGATAAATAAGTCTTAGGGATGTACAAGCATACATCAGAGATATTCCAGGTTCCGTTCCAGACCACTGCAATAAAGCAAACATCACAATAAAGCAAGTCACATAATTTTTTTGTTTTCCCAATGCATATAAAGGCTACTTTTACACCATACTGCAGTCTATTAAGTATGCAATGGCATTATACCTTAATTTAAAACTATTGCTAAGAAATGCTAACCCTCATCTGAGCTTTCAGCCAGTTGTAATCTTTTTCCTGGTGGAGGGTCCTGCCTCAATGTTGATGGCTACTGACTGACCAGGGTGGTGGCTGCTGAGGGCTGGGGTGGCTGTGGCAGTTTCTTAAAATAAGACAGCAATTAGGATTGCTGCATGAATTGATTCTTCCATTCAAGAACGTTTCCCCTGTGGCATGCATGTTGTTCATAGCATTTTACCCACAGCAGAACTTCTTTCAAAGTTGGAGTCAATCCTCTCAAACCCTGATGCTGCTTTATCAGCTAAGTTTATGTAATATTCTAAATCCTCTGTTGTTATTTCAACGATCCTCACAGCATCTTCACCAGGAGTAGATTCCATCTCAAGAAACCACTCTCTCTGCTCATCCATAACAAGTAACTACTCTTCCATTCAAGTTCTATCATGAGAGTGCACCAACTGAGGCACATCTTCAGGCTCCACTTCTAATTCCACTTCTCTTGCTATTTCTACCACATCTGCAGTTACTTCCTTCATTGAAGTCTTGAACCCCTCAAAGTCATTCATCAGGGTTGGAATTCACTTCTTCCAAACTCCTGTGTGCGTTGATATTTTTGACCTCTTCCCATGAATCACAAATGTTCTTAATTGCATCTAGAATGGTGAATCCTTTCCAGAAGATTTTCAATTGACTTTGCCCAGATCCATCAGAGGAATCACTACCTACGGCAGCTATAGCCTTATGAAATGTATTTTTAAAGAATAAGACTTGAGGGCTTCCCTGGTGGCGCAGTGGTTGAGAATCTGCCTGCCGATGCAGGGGACACGGATTCGTGCCCCGGTCCGGGAGGATCCCACATGTCGCGGAGCGGCTGGGCCCATGGGCCATGGCCGCTGGGGCTGTGCATCCGGAGCCTGTGCTCCACAACAGAAGAGGCCACAACAGTGAAAGGCCCGCATACTGCAAAAAAATAAAAAAGAATAAGACTTGAAAGTCGAATTACTCCTTGATCCATGGGTTGCAGAAAGCATCTTGTGTTAGCAGGCATGAAAACAACATTAATCTCATGGTACATCTCCATCAGAGATCTTGGGTGACCAGGTGCACTGTCAATGAGCAGTAACATTTTGAAAGGAATCTTCTTTTCTGAACAGTAGGTCTCAACAGTGGGCTTCAAATATTCAGTAAACCATGTTGTAAACAGATGTGCTCTCATCCAGGTTTTGTTGTTCCATTGATAAGAGCACAGGGAGGGTAGATATTGCATAACTCTTTAGGACCCTAGGATTTTCAGAATGATAAATGAGCTCTGACTTCAACTTAAAGTCACCAGCCGCATTAGCCCCTAACAAGAGAGCCAACCTGTCCTTTGAAACCTGACACTGATTCTCCTCTCCAGCTATGAAAGTCCTAGATGGCATCTTCTTCCAGTAGTAGGCTGTTTCATCTACATTGAAAATCTGTTGCTTAGTGTAGCCACCTTCATTAATTATCTTAGCTAAATCTTCTGGATAGTTAGCAGAAGCTTCCACATTAGCACTTGCTGCTTCACCTTGCACTTTTGTGTTCCGGATACAGCTTCTTTCCTTAAACCTCATGAACCTACCTCTGCTAGCTTCATACTTTTCTTCTGCAGCTTCCTGACCTCTCTCAGCCTTCACAGAATCAAAGAGAATCAAAAATATTTAAGGCCTTGCTCTGGATTAGGTGTTGGCTTCAGGAAACTTTGTGGCTGGTTTGATCTTCTATACAGACCACTAAAACTTTCTCCATATCAGCCATAAGGCTGCTTTGCTTTCTTATCATTCATGTCTCCACTGCAGTAGCACTTTTAATTTCCTTCAAGAACTTTTCATTTGCATTCACAACTTGGCTAACTGTTTGGTACAGGAGGCCTAGTCTTCGTCCTGAGTTTTCAACATGCCTTCCTAACTAAGCTTAATCATCTCTAGCTTTTGATTTAAAGTAAGAAATATGTGACTCTTGCTTTCCCTTGAACACTTAGGGACCACTGGAGGGTTATTAATTGGCCTACTTTTAATATTATCATATTTCAGGGAGTAAGGAGGCCTGGGGAGAGGCAGAGAGACAGGGGAATGGCTGGTCGGTGGAGCAGTGAGAACACACACAACACTTATCAATTAAGTTTGCCATTATATATGGGTGTGATTCTTGGTACGCCAAAACAATTTCGCTAGTAACATCAAAGATCACTGATCACAGATCACTATAACCAATATAATAATAATGAAAATGTCTGACATATTGCAAGAATTACCAAAATGTGACACAGAGACATGAAGTGAGCAAATGCCATTGGCAAAAAGGTGCCAATAGATGCCACTACTTGATGTAGGCTGTCACAAACTTTCAATTTGTAAAAAAGACACAGTATCTGGGAAGCACAATAAAGCAAAGTGCAATAAAACAATGTATGCCTGTAATGTCCAGCATAGTGACTATAGTTAAAAGTACTCTATTGTATATTTGAACGTTGCTAAGATAGTAGATCTTAAAAGTTCTCATCACAAGAACAAAATCTGTTAACTATGTGAGGTGATGGATATTAACTAAACTTATTGTGGCAATAATTTCACATCATTGACATATATAAAACCATTATGTTGTACACCTAAAACTAATAAAATATATGTCAATTATCTCTCAATTAAAAAAAAAAGAAAACCCACAATGTCTTAAGAGAGCTGTATTGGCAAAAGCCCTGCCAGTCTGCAAAAAAAAAGGATGTTTGACTGAGGGAAAAGAAAGCCTCTGGACCTACAACTTTCTACAGGCTGAGAAGATTACTCAGCTAATAGGACCATTTCTTCAAAAGGGGTCAGGATGGATGGAAAAGAAAGGATATATCAGAGGGAAAAGCTAAAAGTCATAGAGAACAATAAACAGAGGATCCATTTCTAGGGAGCAGAAGTAGGCCCAAACTAATAAACATTTTCCAAAACAAGAGGGAAATCTGGAATATTTGCTCAAGAAATTCCAAAATGTCTATAGACCAGAGACTATAATGTGTTGTTCATTCTTTTCCTTTTCATAAATAAATTTTTTTTCTTCATTTTATATTGGGTGTTTCAGGGGCACATAAATTGTCTTTTTGGCTATAGGTCTCTGGACCAAGAGGGGCTACATCCAGACCAAGAGAGATCACAAAATTATAGACTTTGAATTTCATGCCGCGATGGGATGTGACTTCTGACAGTCATGGTTAAGGGAGAACATATTTTATACATAAGAGGGATGTGAATAACTGTGTCCTCCCTGAGGGCAAAGAATGGCAGACTGATTATATTAATAATTCCACTTATTTTCTCCTCTCTGTATGTGTACCAAGTAATTTCCTGGTTCCTCCAACTAAAGATGTAGAGTTGATTTCCCTACCCTTTGAGTTTGGATCGTCTGTGCGACTTGTTTTGCCTAATGGAATGTGACAGAGACCACTGTGCCACTGACCAAAAGAACTTTGCAGCCTAAATCACTGATTCACAGACACATCAACTAAATGAATGTTTTGTTGTAATGCACAACAATAATGTATGAAGTTCTGTGAGTGATTATTACATAGCATTATTGTGTCAATATATGCCCTGTTCTACATTTTAAAAAAATATTTATCATCATATAACCTTCTACAAAATTGGTCATCACTGTATCTCATATACCTAGACTGGGCAAGGTATCTAACAAAAGCTCTACATGTTTGATTAATTTAAATTCATTTAATTCAATGAATTGAAATAGAGAGAATGTTTGAGATAGATGGTTTTATTTTAGATAGTTGTGAAAGCAATTGAGTCATGGGTTTGTTGCCCACCATGATCTTTACCTTAGTCAAAGAAGAGGTAGAAGAAGAAATAAGCATCAGGAACTAATTCATCAGGATCATCTCATGCAGTGATTATCTCCCTGGCAGTGAACTGGTCTCTTGTTTTCAACTGGTCTTATTTCAAATGGTCACCTTTGAAGATCATCCCTAGGTAGTTCAGCTTGATGGTATTTAGCAAATCCTTCAGGGTTGACAATAATAACCTCCAGCTCAGGCTGCCAAATCAGTTCCCGCCTCCCAAGATTTATATCTAATTTGCAACCTATAATTACTATAACTATCTAATGAATGAGAGATCTTCTATACTGATTGACTCTCAAATAATCATTAATTAATTAAAATCAATACCACTTTATATTTGTTTGGATTGTATCCTTTCCTACTTTTCTCTATGACTCACATAAAACATCCTTATTGCCTGTGTCTGTTTTGTTTTCCACAGCCCTGTAGACACCTTATAACATAAAAAGCAGAAAAATAAACCAAGAAAGAGCAAGAGCATTTATTTCCCAAACTCTATTAGTACCCTAGTAATAATGCACACGTTATTAGAATTTGAACCCAAGTTAATTAACAAAAATATTCCAAAGTTATACTGCTGTCTGTTGCATCTGCAACTGATTGTTATCTGCAAGTGAACACACACAAACCAAGGACAAATCACAATAAACCTAAGTAGACAGGTACAAGCAAATTGGAATGTGAAAGTGGCATGTCTCTTTGCTTAAAAATCTTCCACAAATCCCAGAGAGATATGCTTAAATTCAATATAATTGGATTTGCTGTTTCCCTACAGCTTAATGTGTGAATAACTGCAATTACCTATGACTCTACTATCTCAGTTAAACACTCATTTATTAAGCCATTAGAATCTATGAATCATAGGAATTAGAAATCATTTGGCAATATTATATTTTATATTTGGCTAAGTAATTTTTTCTGGTTACCAGTTTCAGATGATACCAGTGAGGCGGGATTGGAAATGTTGATACAATTTAAAAACTGAAATGGATGACCCAGAAATGTCTCTTGTCACCTCGCCTTTTTGGTTTTAGTTTTGTTTTGTTATTGCTATTTCTTCTATGCTTTAGCAATGTTGCAGGCCAAATTGTGTCCCCTCAAAAATTCATATGCTGAAGTCCTAAACCCCAGTGCCTCAGAATTTACATTTAGAAACGGGGTCTCTAAAGAGGTAATTGAGTTAAAATTAGGTCATATCATCGGGCCCTAATTAAACATGACTGTGTCATTATAAGAAGAAGAGATTAGGATACAGATACACACAAAAGAAAGACTGTGTGAAGACACAAGGGGAAGATGGACATCCATGAGCCAAAGAGAGATGCCTCATAAAAAATCAACCATTCTGACACCTTTTTCTCGGACTTCTAACTTCCAGAATTGTGAGAAAATAAATATATATTGTTTAAGTCTCTCAGTCTTTGGTTCCTTATTATGGCAGCTCTAGAAAACTCATATAAGCAGCTGCAAAATATTTTTCCATTACAGTCCTTGAATATCATAAAACAAATTTCTGGTGTTCAGGGAAGCAGACTTGATTCATATTTACATAGCTGAGTAGCACAAAGCATATTTTTTTGTTTTGAGGAAAAAAATAAACCTTAAAACATCATTGACCAGGATTCAAGGCATACGGCAGAAAGTTTTGGTTCCTTGTCCGGTAGCCATTCCTTCTGTTTGCTTTACTTACTGGGAGGTCCGGTTGTTCTCAGAGCAGTAATGTGACTCTACTGTAGCTAGGAATGGACATGTGATCCAGTTCTGACAAATGATATTAAAGAGTAAATCTGTTAGGTAGATTTTACAGGAAGTCAGTTTTTACCTAGGATAGAGAGAACAGGCTCAGCTGGCAGACATGTTTTATTTTTTTTACTCTTCCCTCTTTCTTTCTGCCTAGAATATAAACATAATTCCTGGAGGCAGAGAAGCCATTTTGAAACCATGAAAAAATAAATACCATATGAAAAGAATAATGGGGCAGGAATTTGAAAAGATCTTGGACCTTCCCTGAGCAGCTGTACCAATCTTGAACTAATTGCTTCCAGATTTCTCATAATGTGAGAAAATATGAACCTCTATTTGGTTGAGCTATTGTGGTTAGGTTTCTGTTACATGTAGTCAAACATAATTCAAACTGATACAAAGAGTTTGACTACACAAGACCACTGTAGAGGATCGTAAAGCATAAACTGTGATTAGCTATGTTGATTAAAGCATTAAGCTATGGTTATTTAGTATTGAATTGAATATAAGAAATGTTTAGCTTTATACTGAGAAGTGCTATACAAAACAGCCACTATGGATATAACTCTTGTTAACTCTTTCTTACTGTTTCCACAAGGGAACTAAATGCAAGATATGTGCTCAATGAGTATCTACAAATGGGTAAATGTGAAAGTGCACTGTATGCCAAGGGCTGTGGTAGCAGCATTTTCATTAAAAGAACATCACAATGGCACACAGTCTGGTGCCAATGACATTTTATTCAGAATTACATGAACAGTGGAATTTAGAAAATATAGGCAAATACAACTAAACTGAAATATCACATTTTATACTTTCAAGTAATTTATATTCATTTGCTAATGTAAAAATTTAATTTCCCACAAGTTACAGTAAATTTCCATTCAGTTCTCATTCAGCATTGTTGAATACTGAATATATATGTGTGGATGTATATATGTATATATGTGTGGATGTATGTATGTATATATGTGTGGATGCATGCATTTATGTATAAAGATAAACCATATGTGGCTCTATGTTTGTATAATATCCTTACATTTAAGGGGAGGGAGGGAATGCAATGGAGGGAAAGGAACAGAAAAATATACTTCTCTGAATATAACACATTTGATATATTTTACTTTTGTCCATGTGAACATTTTACATAATTATAATACAAAATTAAATTTTAAAGTCAACTGCTAAATGTCTGAAGCAAAATGAATTATACAAACCAAACTTTGTACTAACTTGGCAGTATAACCACACAGGGAGGAAAATTCCAGGTGAATATGAAACAATACTTTAACTGAATAACCCTACTGTGAAATTTCTGAAGGACAAATAAAGGAAAATTAAAATCTGAAACTGTTTTCAGTAATTACAGTGTTGGCAATACTGTTGATATTATTATACTGAGTCTGTAGTGTGTGTACTGTGGAATAAATCAAATGAAAAATTACTGTAGAAATATTGAAATACAAGTGAAATAAAGAAATAGGATCAAAGAGGTTAAGAAAAGCCCTACAGTCTTGAGTTTGAATTAATTATATGAATTATTATTGGGTTAATTATTAATATATTAAATAAATGATACAGTTATACTGTGTTTTATATTTATAAACAAATATTTCTTACTTCTGAAAACTAAAAAAGGTCTAGAAACAAAAACTAATCCAAAGGCAATGAAAAATTCCAGTGCTTAAGTTGTAGTTTCTAAATACTATATCCCACAACAAGGAACAAGGACCTTTCACAGTCCTGGTATAGCTAGCATCAGAAATTTAATAGGACAAATGCAAAGAATTTTGTCATATTATATAGTAAGAAAGGTAACAAGGATTATTAGTGCCATGTTAAAAGGACCCAGAAGACAATGTGAAGTGGTTTCTGCTGCACAAAGATAAAATAATTTTAGCCATGAATAAAAAAAATAACTGCAGTATTTTGAAACACATAAATACATTTAAATACCAACCACTCATCAGAAAAAAGGTAGTCATCTTCTTTGGAAGAGTCTAAGGAAATAAATTTTTTTTAATGTAAGTAATTAACCAATTATATATGTTTACCAAGGGAATACATCAAGCAGCTATTCTTTATATATTCTTTCCTATATAATGTGTACTTTTCAATAACCAAATAATTTATGAGGTATGGATTCTCCTTATAGAATTATTCCATCTAGGAATAAACCTACCTAAGGAGGTAAAAGACCTGTACTCAGAAAACAATAAGACACTAATGAAAGAAACTGAAGATGACACAAACAGATGGAAACATATACCATGTTCATAGACTGGAAGAATTAACACGGTTAGAATGACCATACTACCCACGGCAACTTACAGAGTCAATGCAATCCCTATAAAAATAACAAGGGCATTTTTCAGAGAACTAGAAAAAATAATTTTAAAATTTGTATGGAACACAGAAGACTCCAAATAGCCAAAAAAATCTTGATAAAGAACAACAACGCTGGAGGTATCATGCTCCCTGACTTCAGGCTATACTACAAAGCTAATGTAATCAAAACAGTAGGATACTGGCACAAAAACAGACACACAGATCAGTGGAACAGAATACAGAGCCCAGAAATGAACCATGCACTTACAGTCAATTAATCTAAGACAAAGGGGGCAAGAATACACAATGGAGAAGACAGTCTCTTCAATAAGTGGTGCTGGGAAAACTGGACAGCTGCATGTAAAATAATGAAATCAGGACATTTTCTCACACCATATACAAAAATAAACTCACAATGGATTAAAGACCTAAATGTAAGAAACCATAAAATTCCTAGAGGAAAACATAAGAACACTCTTTGACATAAATCATAGAAATATTTTTTTGGATCTGCCTCCTAAAGCAAAGGAAACAAAAGCAAAAATAAACAAATGGGACCTAACGAAACTTATTAGCTTTTGCACAGCAAAGGAAACAATAAACAAAGCAAAAAGGCAACCTATGAAATGGGAGAAAATAATTGCAAATGATATGACTGATGACAGGTTAATATCTAAAATACATAAACAGCTCATACAACTCAATATCAAAAAAAAAAACAATCCAATTAAAAAATGGGCAGAAGATCTGAATAGACATTTTTCCAAAGAGAACATACAGATGACCAACAGACACATGAAAAGATGCTCAATATCACTAATCATCAGAGAAATGAAAGTCAGAACCACAATGAGATATCACCTTACACCTGCCAGAATGCAAATCATCAAAAATAACACAAGTACCAAATTTTGGTGAGGATGTGGAGAAAAGGGAACCCTCCTACACTATTAATGGAAATGTATATTGGTGCAGCCACTGTGGAAAACAGTATGGAGGTTCTTAAAAAAATTAAAACAGGGAGATTGGTTCAAGATAGTGGAGCAGAGGATGTGCTCTCACTCCCTCTTGCGAGAACAGCAGAATCACAACTAACTGCTGAACAATCATTGACAGGAAAACACTGGAACTCACCAAAAATGATAACCCACATCCAAAGACAAAGGAGAAGCCACAACGAGATGGTAGGAGGGGCGCAATCACAGCAAAATCAAATCCCATAACTCCTGGGTGGGTAACTCACAAACTGGAGAACACTTATACCACAGAAGTCCACCCACTGGAGTGAACGTTCTGAGCCCCACATCAGGCTGCCCAATCTGGGGGTCTGGCTAAAGGAGGAGGAATTCCTAGAGAATCAGACTTTGAAGGCTAGCAGGATTTGATTGCAGGACTTTGACAGAACTGGGGTAAACAGAGACTCCACTCCTGGAAGGCACACACAAAGTAGTGTGCTCTTCAGGACCCAGGGGAAGGAGCAGTGACACCACAGGAGACTGAACCAGACCTACCTGCTAGTGTTGCAGGGTCTCCTGCAGAGATGGGCAGTGGCTGTGTGTCACCGTGAGGACAAGGACACTGGCAGCAGACGTACTGGGATGTAATCCTTGGCGTGAGCCCTCCCAGAGTCTGCCATTAGCCCCACCAAAGAGCCCAGGTAGGCTCCAGGATTGGGTCACCTCAGGTCAAACAACCAACAGGGAGGGAACCCAGCCCCACCCATCAGCAGACGAGTAGATTAAAGTTTTACTGAGCTCTGCCTACCAAAGCAACAGTCAGGTATACCCACCACCAGTCCCTCCAATCAGGAAACTTGCACAACCCTCTTAGATAGCCTCATCCACCAGAGGGCAGATAGAAGAAGCAAGAAGAACTATAATCCTGCAGCCTGTGGGAAAAAAAAAAACACATTCACAGAAAGATAGACAAGATGAAAAGGCAGAGGGCTAACTACCAGATAAAGGAACAAGATAAAACCCCAGAAAAACAATTAAATGAAGTGGAGATAGGCAACATTCCAGAAAAAGAATTCAGAATAATGATAGTGAAGATGATCCAGGACCTCAGAAAAAGAATGGAGGCAAAGATCGAAAAGATGCAAGATATGTTTAAGGAAGATCTAGAAGAATTAAAGAACAAACAGAGATGAAAAACACAGTAACTGAAATGAAAAATACACTAGAAGCACATAGTAATCAAACTGGCAAAAATTAAAGACAAAGAAAAATTATTGTAAGCAGCAAGGGAAAAATGACAAATAACATACAAGGGAATTCCCATAAGCTTAACAGCTGATTTCTCAGCAGAAACTCTACAAGCCAGAAGGGAGTGCCATGATATACTTAAAGTGAAAAAAGGGAAGAACATACAGCCAAGATTACTCTCGCCGGCAAGGATCTCATTCATATTCGATGGAGAAATCAAAAGCTTTACAGATAACCAAAAGCTAAGAGAATTCAGCACCACCAAACCAGCTCTACCACAAATGCTAAAGGAACTGCTCTAACTGGGAAACACAAGAGAAGAAAAGCACCTACAAAAACAAACCCAAAACAATTAAGAAAATGGTAATAGGAACATACATATCAATAATTATCT
>NC_041225.1:73057329-73059045 GCF_002837175.3 Physeter macrocephalus
CTGCCGAGACTGAACAAGGAAGAAATAGAAAATATGAACAGACCAATTACAAGTAATGAAATTGAAACTGTGATTTAAAATCTTCCAACAAACAAAAGTCCAGGACCAGATGGCTTCACAGGTCAATTCTATCAAACATTTAGAGAAGAGATAACACCCATCCTTCTCAAACTCTTCCAAAAAACTGCAGAGGAAGGAAAACTCCCAAACTCAATCTATGAGGGCACCATCACCTTGATACCAAAACCAGACAAAGATACTACAAAAATGGGAAATTACAGACCAATATCACTGATGAATATAGATGCAAAAATCCTCAACAAAATACTAGCAAACAGAATCCAACAACACATTAAAAGGATCATACACCATGAGGAAGTGGGATTTATCCCAGTGATGCAAGGATTCTTTAATATACTCAAATCAGTCAATGTGATACACCATATTAACAAATTGAAGAAAAACCATATGATCATCTCAGTTGATGCAGAAAAATATTTTGACAAAATTCAACACCTATTTATGATAAAAACTCTCCAGAATGTGGGTATAGAGGGAACCTACCTCAACATAATAAAGGCTATATACGACAAACCCACAGCAAACATCATTCGCAGTGGTGAAAAACTGAAACATTTCCTCTAAGATCAGGAACAAGACAAGGATGTCCACTCTCGCCACTATTATTCAACATAGTTTTAGAAGTCCTAGGCATGGAAATCAGAGAAGAAAAAGAAATAAAAGGAATACAAATTGGAAAAGAAGAAGTAAAACTGTCACTATTTTGAGATGACATGATACTATACATAGAGAACCCTAAAGATGCCACCAGAAAACTACTAGAGCTAATCAATGAATTTGGTAAAGTTGCAGGATACAAAGTTAATGCACAGAAATCTCTTGCATTCCTATACACTAATGCTGAAAAATCTGATAGAGAAATTAAGGAAACACTCCCATTTACCACTGCAACAAAAAGAATAAAATACCTAGGAATAAACCTACCTAGGGCGACAAAAGACCTGTATGTAGAAAACTATAAGACACTGTTGAAAGAAATTAAAGATGATACCAACAAATGGAGAGATATACCATGTTCTTGGATTGGAAGAATCAATATTGTGAGAATGACTATACTACCCAAAGCAATCTACAGATTCAATGCAATCTCTATCAAATTACGTATGGCATTTTTTTACAGAACTAGAACAAAAAACCTTAAAATCTGTATGGAGACACAAAGGACCCCGAATAGCCAAAGCAGTCTTGAGGGAAAAAAACGGAGCTGGAGGAATCAGACTCCCTGACTTCATACTATACTACAAAGCTACAGTAATCAAAACAATTTGGTACTGGCACAAAAACAGAAATATAGGTTAATGGAAGAGGATAGAAAGCCCAGAGATAAACCCATGCACCTATGGTCAACTAATTTATGACAAAGGAGGCAAGGAAAGTTCAATATTAAAAAAAAAAAACAACCCAATCAAAAAATGGGCAGAAGACCTAAATAGACATTGCTCCAAAGAAGACATACAGATGGCCAAGAAGAACATGAAAAGCTTATCAACGTCACTAATTATTAGAGAAATGAAAATCAAAACTACAATGAGGTATCACCTCACACCAGTTAGAATGGGTATCATCAGAAAATCTACAAACAATAAATGCTGGAGAGGGTGTGGAGAAAAGGGAACCCTCTTGCACTGTTGGTGG
>NC_041225.1:73059091-73111490 GCF_002837175.3 Physeter macrocephalus
ATGAATGGATAAAGAAGATGTGGTACATATATACAATGGAATATTACTCAGCCATAGAAAGGAACTAAATTGGGTCATTTGTAGAGACGTGGATGAATCTAGAGACTGTCATACAGATTGACGTTAAGTCAGAAAGAGAAAGACAAATATCATATATTAACACATATATGTGGAACCTAGAAAAATGGTACAGATGAACCGGTTTGCAGGGCAGAAATAGAGACACAGATGAACAAATGTATGGACACCAAGGGGGGAAAGCGGAAGTGGGTGGGGGTGGTGGTGTGATGAATTGGACGATTGGGACTGACATGTATACACTGATGTGTATAAAATTGATCACTAATAGGAACCTGCTGTATAAAAAATAAAATTCAAGACAAAATAAAAAAAACAACTAAAAATAGAACTACCATATGATCCAGCAATTCCTCTTCTAGGCATATATCTGAATAAAACAACAACACTAATTCAAAAAGATACATGCATCCCAATGTTTACAGTACTATTATTTATAATAGCCAATATAGGGAAGCAACCTATGTGTCCACGGATAAAGAGGATGTGGTATATATACAATGGAATACTACTCAGTCATAAAGAAGGTGAAATTTTGCCATTGGCAACAACATGGATGGAGCTGGAAGCTATGATGCTTAGTGAAATAAGTCAGAGAGAGAAAGAAAGGCACTGTATGTTATCAGTTATATGTGAAATGTAAAAAAAAAATTAAAAGCAATGAATATAACAAAACAGACTCATAGATCTAGAGAACAAACTAATGGTTACCAGTGGGGAGAGAGAAGGGAGGAGGGAGAGATAGGGGTAGGGAGTTAAGAGGTACAATGTACCAGGTATAAAATAAATAAGCTACAAAGATATATTGTACAGCACAGGGACTATAGCCAACATTTGATAATAACTATAAATTGAGTAAAATTTTTAAAAATTGTGAGTCACTGTCTTGGTCACCTAAATAAATGAAAAAAAAATACAAAAGAAAAAAATTACCATTTTCAACTGCTGGTGAAATAATGAAATATTGGATCTAGGCAATAAAAATTTTAAAACTACTAACATTAAAAGGCAGCCATGAGGTGCATTGCTTAGATCTGCCTTCAAAAACACACTTGCCTTTCAGCTGCAAGGAAGAATTTCTAGGAAGGGAAGAGATAAAGACAGAATAAATTGGTAGGTTAAAAGTAATCTAAAAGCCAAATAAACCAATACTAATATATGGTTTTTATCTGGATCCTGACTCAAACAAATAAAAATTATTTTACAATCAAGGAAATTTTCACACTAATTAGAAATGTGATATATTAAAGAATGATTGTTAAATGTTTGTTTTGACAATGGTTTTATCATTATGCTTTGAGAAAGTACTCCTTATTTTATATAAATATATACAGAGGTAGCTACAGAAAAAATGACATTATTTTTTCAAAATAATTTGATACTAAAATTAGGTGTGGTGTGAAACAAGGGTATAGATGAAACAAGACTGGCTGTGAGTTTTGAGTTTTGAAACTGCCTGATTATACTATTCTATTGTAAGCATGTTTGAAATTTTCATAATAAAGAGTTTTTTTCTTAATCTATAATCCAGTTTTTTCAATTGTAGAGTACCTATTGGTTGCAAGGCACAGGTTCAGATGCTAAAAATGTGCAAGAATGACTAAAATAAATTCCATAATCTAAAGTAGCTTACTACCTGGTGGAGAAGTAATTATGTCCACAATCTTCTATAATCTGAGGTAGATGATTTTTAAATGTTATAGCAAAGACCTAAGGGAGCTCAAAGGAGGAAATAATTCTCTTTCGAGATCAGATCTGGTAATAACAAAGGGGACATTTAACCTGAGCAGGGAAGAATTTCAAAAAGAAGTTACAGCATGCATGAAGAAAGAACGCAAAACATTCTTGAAATGGAGATGAGTCCCCTAACTGGACAATATAGCATATGGAGCTAGTTTTGAGTGAGCAGTGGTGAGAGATACCTTTAAACAGGTGTGTAGAATTTCACTGTGTAAAGGCTTGAATGCCACATTAGGTCCTTTTTAGTTTGTCATTATCTTGTTACTTTAGGTAGTTATGAAGGCATCTTTGTCAGTGAAGGAAGATGAAGTATATTTTATTTAATTTATAAGTCTTCAATATTTAGATATATAGTGCATGGACCTCTATGTGCCCTGCTTCCAGGCCTGGGAATGTTAAGGGTAGGCCATGTTGCATAATGGGTTTAACCAGTTCTATTCCCCTACTGAAAAACAGTGTTATGATTACTAAAATTAATGCTATAACGATCATTATTATAAATGCATCTTTTCATATGTTGTGTATGTTTCATTTATGGCGAATGTCTAAAATGGAATTGTAAAATAAAAGGGTATATGCATAGTAAATTTGATAGATATTATAAATTTGATAGATACTATAGAACTGCCTTGCAAAAAAGTGTGTCACTCTCTTCCCAAACCAATGTGTGTGAGATTGCCCATATTTCACACCTTCAATGCATGCAATAGTAATAGTGTTTCTATTTCATTTTTTCCAATCTTATACATGTTACACACGCTATTTCACCATTTCAATTGCTATCTTTTTTTTTTTTTTTTTTGCTGTACGCAGGCCCCTCACTGCTGTGGCCTTTCCCGTTGCGGAGCACAGGCTCTGGACGCGCAGGCTCAGCAGCCATGGCTCACGGGCCCAGCTGCTCTGCGGCACGTGGGATCCTCCCGGACCGGGGCACGAACCCATATCCCCTGCATCTGCAGGTGGACTCTCAACCACTGCGCCACCAGGGAAGCCGTCAATTGGTATCTTTTAAATTGTGAGTGATACCATACATATTTTCAAGTTTATAATTGATTTGTATTTCTTTATCTGTTGGATTTCTCTTTAAAACTTTTGCCCCTTCCTTTATTTTGGGCTGTTGGTTCTTATATTGTTAATTTCTCAGAGTTCTCTCTATACAGTAAGAAAATTAACCCTTTTCCATAATATTTTTGCAATAATCTTTCCAAGTACATTATTTCTCTATTTTCATGACATATTATTTTTTATCTCACAGAAAATGGATATTTTTATTTGTTTTACTCTTGAATAGTACATTTACCTTTGTGAGAGTGTGTGTGTGTGTGTGTGTGTGTGTGTATGTGGTGAGAACACAAGATCAATTTATCCTTTTATCAAATTTCAAGTATACAATACTATAATGTAAACTGCAGTCACTGTGATGTACATGCATTAGATCTCCAGAATTCAGTCACCTCCATCACTGAAGCTTCGTACCCTTTGGCCAAATCTCTCCATTTCCCTCTCCCCTGGTTCCTGGAGGCCACCATTCAACTCTCTGTTTCTATGAGTTTGACTACTTTAAATTCTACATATAAATGAGATCAAGCAATATTTGTCTTTCTGTCTTTCTGAGTCTGGCTTGCTTCACTTAGAATAATGTCCTCCAGGTTCATCAGTATTGTCTCAAATGGCAGTATTTCCTTTTTAAAGGCTGAATAATGTATACATATATATGTACATATATATGTATGTATGTATATGTATATTATTATTAATCACATTTTCTTTATCCATTCATCCATTAACAAACATTTATGTTGTTTCCATATCTTTGCTACTGTGAATAATGTTCCAATAAACATGGGAGTGGAAATTAAACATATTTATTTTTAAGAAAAGTTTTTCAGTCTGCTCATATCATATTCATCATAGTAATGCCATATTCATATTATAGGGTTTATTTGGCTATTTTCCTAGTGACAGACTTTTAATATGTTTTGGAATTTTGGTTTATAGGTATTTTTTGAATAGGAGGTTATTTTTCTGTGTGCGTGTGTGTGTGTGCGTGTGTGTGCGTGTGTGTGTATATGTATACTAACCTCTCTCTAGTGTCTTTGCAATTGCTACCAGTCCATCCATTTTGGACCCCAGGCAGACAGGGGTTATATATTAAAAACATCTGCACACTGGGGATGTCATCAATCATCAAGCCAGCTAGCAAATTAATGGTTTACTTCCTCGTCATGTGGTTGTACATATATCTTCTAGATTCTTTTTTCATGAAACATAAATGTAAGGAGAAGACCTAGCTGAAGTTCTGCTATGGATGCTCTTATTCCCTCTTATCTTCAGTAGCTAAATTCCTGGCCATATATCAGCCTTTTTCTTACTCAGAACCTGGTAGGCTGGTAGGTTGATGCCTTTATGCTGCTTATCACTTTCAGTTTCTGTGTCATGGAGACATTTATCTTACTTTTGAGCATGACTACACCTTTTAGATTTCCTCATTCTACATATTATCTATATGTCATACGTGTAGAGGCAGAGGAGGTTCCTTGGAGAATTTACAATGCCATCATGACTAGAAATCTTAACATTATTTTTTTTCACTCAACAAAATGTTACAAACACCTCTTCATTTTATTCACACTCTTAATATCTTTAATGGCTGCATAATAGATCATCTTTAGGGGCTGAAGAATATGCCAAAGTATAGATAGGCCATTGTAAGATACCAAATTTTTTACTGAATAGTTAGGTTACTTAAAATATTTTTCTGTTACAGGTATTACAATTAACATGTACAAACACATACATTTGCCTCCCTGTCAGAATCTCTTGGAAATTTTTCTTTTAATGTATGTGCTTAGTTATTAGAGAACTAGCAAATGTCTCTAAGAAGCAACTATGAACATCTGATTTACATGAGGCCACGACCCAAACCCAGTTAGATAATTTCTGATTCCACACCTTGCATAAGCAAAGGGTACAGTCATAATCCCCCAATACTTCTCTTCCATCTATCCAACTCACCACAAAGTTCCCTGACTCAATTAGAATTACACATGACTGTACATAACAGGAAAAACCAAAATAAGATTTAAACAATAAAGTTTATTTCTCATTCTCTCACATAAAAATTATTCCATGCTTGATATGATGTTCCACTTCATGAAGTTTTTGGACTCAGGCTTTTCCCAACTCACTATTTCTCCATCCCTAGGATATGGCCCTTGACCTCACAGTCCTATATGATTGTCAGAGATCCAGCCATCTGCCTTATGATCAGGAAACAGGACGGAAAACAGAATAAAAAAGTGTCAATGCGCATGCACCAATGCTTGGAAGACTTCTTAGAAGCCCACGCAAAACATTTCCACTTACATATCATTTGGCCTAATGTGTACATGGCTAATTGATAAGAGACTGAGAAATGGACTCTTTATTCAGCTTAGCATGTGCCTAGCTAAAAACTGGAGGTCGTATTCCCAAGGAAGAAAAGGAAGAACAAATATTAGGTTAGACAGATTTTAGGTTAGTCTCTTCCATATGCCCAAATGAAAATCCTAAGTACAAAAGCTTTAATCAGAATGAATGAGTCTCTCAATCTAAGGTTTTTTATTAGCTTGGGACTGCTCCAAAGGGTCACATGTCAGAGGGAGGAGCCACTGGTACACAGGTGTCCAAAACTGTTTTTCTGTTTTGTCTCAGTCTTTCATCACATCCTCAGAGATGATTTCCTTATGCTCCAAAACAGGGGATACTGACTCATTCGTGCAACGTCTTTGAATTACCTCTGCTTGAAGTAGAAAAAGGTAAAAAACTGATGATAAATTCCTCGTGCCTTTCAACAACGTAACTAACGCTTTGACTGACTACAGCCAACACAGCACTGTGTCTGGTTAAACCAAACACACACAGTATAGATTCTTAGGACAAAAACGTGTAAGAGACACGAGGGTCTTAGAAGTGACAAAAGGAAGGAAGAGTGAAATCTGCTGGATCATTTGCATGGCTCGAGTACCCTCTTCCTTCTGGCACCCAAGCAGTAAATCTGTGGTAAGGGAGTCCAGTGGCAGAAGAACAGAAACGAGAAACAAAGGTCAGGTTCTAATGAGGAACTCACCAGAAAGAGGCGTGATCACTCCGTGAGGGCACAGAACAAGGAACGGCATTCGGCACAGTGACGATGAAGATAGAAAAAGTGTGGGATTAAGAGAAAGAAACAAAACAAGTGGGGGGTCAAGGAAATCTGAAAGGAAAAGTGAGTTTTGACCATGATTTCCAGAGGGACACGAAGAGGGCGAGGAGGGGCCTTGAGGGTCAGCCTGCACATATTTAGTCAGTTATAATAAGGAGAAATTGCTTCCTCATTACAAGGCTGGGAATGGTGTTGATCATTTTTTTCTGCCTTTTAGATAACTGCATGGGAGTTATAATTGGTATGAGGAAGCGTGGGCAGCACAGTTCAGACCCTTGCTCAATGGGAAAACCCTAGAGGCATGTGCCAAGCTGGATGATAATGACAGCTGTGACTATCAAATCATGCAGCCAGGCTTTCAGAGGAGATGGGGTTGACCCCAGACACCGGACGGGGTACATCTAGGTCTCCAAGGAGAGGAGTGAAGAACTCTCTTCCTGAATTGGCTGTAAAAATGACAAGTTTATTTAACAGGTGTGGAGAAGGTGAAAGAAAAAATATATATATATGTGTGTGTGTGTGTGTGTGTATATATGACATATACCGTGGTATATTTTTAAAGATAAAATTATTCTTTCAGAGGAGATTAGGAAAATGATTCCTAGAGACTTTATAGTATATTTAATAGGAATTTCACTAGTTTGATATAAACATCTTTTCTGGTCTATTCTTATTGTATGAACCAAGAACCCAAATGGGGATTCCTTTCTTTACTCAAATGTCTAAAAATTTTAGTAACAAATATAGACAAGTATAGGTCTTAGGCATAAGTTATCTGGTTGCTATTAAGAGTTTATTAGTAGGCTAATAGTATTAGAAAAATCTTTGCATCGTAAAGAAACAACTTCTTGATGAGAAAAACTTTCCTTTGGCTTTATGATAGGTTACCTAAATTGTCTTAAGTCACAAATTGGTTTATATGGAGTTCTTCCACTGCTTTACAAAGTAAATGCCAGACACACAAGTATATAAGGTTGTGATGGAAACCACCCTGGTTTGTTGCTGCACGCAGAGATTTAGACCTTGATTAGCAATCTTACAGAAGCTGGCTCAATCCCAGTGGACTGTCTTGCCAGATCTTGCTAACAGCTGAAACATCCGGAAAAGAGTCACCAAAAAAATTTCACCTTTTAAAGGTGATAATATAATCCATATGTCTTTTAGCTCTGTAACACCTTTGCTCTAAAGATGAAACTCAGCACTGAATTCCTAGGGAGATGTGGCCTGTCTACACTGTACATGGCTATATATCACTCTTCCTTTTAAAAGCACAGAGACTAGCCATTGAAGGTCCCAAATGCCTAACACTAATACTATTGGATTTGGTAAGTCTCTACAGAACTCAGTAAAATGATATTTCATATGCAGAAATCCATTAGGGTTCCTGGTCATTTGGGAAATAATCAAACTTCAGTTTATGTGGCTTTCCACTAAGCTTAAAATTATAGATATCTGACCTCTCAGTTAATGCTCAGCAGACATCCTAAACTGGAGTGAGACTGTCTCCTTGTCTATATTACAGACTATTTTATTGCTTAAAAAAATGAGTACTGACTTGCTGTGATCTAACTGTTTACAAATCCTCACATGAATACCTGGAACTCTGAAGTGATTTGGCTTTCAACAGATTTGCTTCTACGGGGATACCAAGATTATTGCAGGTAATTTGGTGCAGTACAGTAGCTTTTTAAACACTCCTTTTTGATGAAGGTAAAAGCTTAATGAATGTCACTGTTCCTCCTTACAAACATTACTGAAGGCCTGCTTTGACTGGGCACGTGGTTAGGTTCTACATACCGTGAGGGGAGGCACAGGACATGCTTCCGTTCTGGGCGGGGCTTGCAATCTGCTGGGGGAGATGGGAATGTGCACAAAGGGAAACAACAATGACAAATGGCACAGGAAACAGAGGCCCCTGAGAATCGATGGTGGAGCTGGGGTCCACAAAGACCTGAGAGAGAGTCTAGAACTCAACTTGAGTCTTAAAGGAAGGCAGGGCTTTGAAGAGAGTTGATAAGAAAAGAGGCCATTTCAAGATCTGCGTAAGCAGAAGAATGGGGTGTACCAGCCACATTCAAGGAATGGTGAAGAGTTATTCTTGAAATGGTCATAGAACATGGTCCTTGGGATCTGAGAACATTTAAAAAATATAATATACCTTCTTTAGGGGTTTCAAGTAAAGTAAAAAAGAAGGGATGTTGTCTGTGTTTATGCATTGGGAAGATTGAAGCTGCTTCCTGAAGGAGCTGCAATGTGCAGTGCTCACCACGGAACATGAGGCAGGATGTATTAAAGCAGGCAACAAAGTTGGCTAAAAGGTGGCCACACCTGAATGAAAAGAACAGAAAGATTATGAGAATAAGGGAGAGGACACCAACTAGATTGACCTTTAAGAAGGTTCCCTACCACAGATACACAAGTGAGTAGGTTGCCTATCAAGGAGATCATTAGTTCTCTTTGACATATGGTAGCTCATGTAGAAAATATTAAGTCACCCACTAAACTCTATATTTAAAAAGTGTGGGTTTAGAATATTTGATTATAATATTATGGTAATTATTTCCTATCAAATTAACGTTAAATGTCAGAAATATAGAAATCAACTGTCTGCTTAATTCGATAATACCAGTGTTTATACAAGAAGCTCAAACTATAGCCAAATTTCATTTTATTTATTTTTTATGAATCTACTTTGGAGCACAAATAATGATGGATTTAGTAACCTCTAAAGGAGAAGACTCGATAAGAAAAATTTCAGCAATATACTTTAAATGAAGAGTTTGATTTTACTTAGGAAGTCACCTTATCTCATGGAATCAGATTTCATTAACAATCATTAATGATGAATTAATTCCTAGGATATTCCCAAATAAACTGACAATTCCTTTGTCCACTTGTGTCACCATCTTACTCAGGGGCTAGCACAGAAACTACTGAGGACAAAGACAATAAAATGACCTGTCTTTGGGATTAGGGTTGCATTCAAAAGAAGAAGGATATACTTGACTCCCAATGAAAGTGGAATTAAACTTTTAAGAATTCGTTGTTCAGCTCACTGTGCACTCACTGGAGAGCCAAAAAGTCTGTCACAGAAATAAGTGCAAGAGTAAATGTTCTTGCATCTTATATTAGATTGGTTTCTTGGCAATACCTGCTCATTACAGAATTAACACTGAAAAGCTTATAAATAATGGCAAAAAATATTAATATATTAACATGAAAAATTAATAAATAGTAATTTAGATTTTTAACCCATTTAAAGATCTGTTAAAAATTCTGTAGAATCATTTAAACCTACAGAGCATAGTGTCAATTGCTTTCAATAAAGCCAGGTGATTTGAAAGATAGCCAATTACTAAAATCTGTGAGATTAGCAGAGCTGCTAGCAGGGTTAGGTTTGGCTCCTATATCCCTTTCTGAATTGCTGTAGCTGTTGTTTGCTATTTATTATTCCTGAATACTCTCAACCTGTTTCTCTCTCCCTCTCTTATTCAAATCATCCCTGAATCACCACGTTTATTTCTTCTTTTATAGGTGACTTAAGTCCCATCCATTCTTTGGTGTCAATCTCAGTCCTCACCTCCTCCTGGAAACTTTTCAGGATGCTCTACCCTGCAAGCAGCTGCAACAGAGCCTTCCTGGCCTGTAAAGCCGATTTGCAATCTGGCCATCTATGAAATTTGCTGACTTCTTTTCCAGAGCAAGGTCAGAACGAGTCTTTCCTACCTCCCCTGTACCATTTATTTTGCACTTAGTTATCTTTGATATTCCATGCATAAAATAAAAGTGAAAGTAAACTTTTTATTTATTGATTCATCTGAAAATAAATACTGCATTATCCAAACATCTAATGATTTAAAGATGGGAAATAGTAATTATCATTTTTTTCCTATTCTGAATTAAAATAATCCAAAATTTTTAAAAAGTAAAAACACTTAAGCTAATTCCATTTACATAAATATACTCCAGTACATTCCTCACCAGAGAAGACAAAAACATTACTAGGTTTTTGTCTTTTTTTTATACATGAAAGTCAGCACATGACTTGTCATTCTAAAGTAGGAGACAGCAAACAACAAGTCCCATGAACCAAATCCAGCCTACCACCTATTTTTGTAAATGAAGTATTATTGGAACATATCCACACATACACACTTACCTACTGTCTATGTCTGATTTTGTGCAACAACAGCAGAATGAAGTAGCTGCAACAGAGAATGAATGGCCTGCAAACCCTATTTACAATATGGCCACTTAAAAAATTTGCCAAGTCCTTAGATCTTTTAATCTCTAAAAGCCTAGCTTTTGGTGTCTAAATATCATTCACTGATACAAAGAAACAGGGATACCTGGAGCAGTGGTTGATTAAAGAGCTGTGGCAGGGAAAACACAAGATGAGCATGGAGCATTATATGGTAGCAATAAATGAAGAAGTGCTCCAAAAAGGATGGGGCCATGCTGGCAAAAGTGCATAGGAGCCAACCTGAAAGAGCTCCCAATTGTCAAAGCTGGAACAATTTGAGGCACAAAATAAGTAATGATAGTATTGGATTATAATCCATAGAATAAAAATTTTACAGTCATGAATGAGTCCATACTGATATAAATAAGTAAACAAATGTAGAATAAATGAGGGAAATAGAAAATCACCAGTAGAATACCACAATAACAGTTGCAAGAAAGACCCACCAATGGATGCTGAAATTAGTGACCAAAAATTTAAGGAGAAACAGCATATTTGCAGGGTTGCAAAGTATTTCCCCTAAGGTATTTGTTCATTTCAAATAGACAAATAATAACAGTAGAGAAAGCCAGTAGACACCACCTTAACCAAGTGATCAAGGTAAACATCACCAGTAAAAAGACATAAGGACATCATTTTTACCCTCTGATAAGATGCACTGAAAAGTGCATGCCACCTCTGTGGTATTCTCGCTAAAAATGCAACCTCGATCTAATCATTAAAAAATATCAGACAAACCCAAAATGAGTGACAGTCTACAAAAATAAGTAACAAGTACTCTTCACAAATGCCAAGGTCATGAAAGACAAAGAAAGATAGATGAACTGTCACTGATTGGAGGATATTAAGGAGACAATAAATAAAGGCTATGCGGGATCCTATACTGTATCCCGGAATAGACAAAGGACACAGTGGGAAACTGATGAAAGATGAACAGAGTCTCTAGTAAATTTATAGTATCGTTACAATGCTAGTTTCTTAGTTTTTATCATTGTGCTTGAGTTATAGAAAATATAAATATTAGTGGAAACTGGGTAAAATTTATGCAGGGACCCTGCGTGCTATTTTTGCAAATTTTAAGTTTAAAATTATTGCAAAATAAAAAGTGAAAAAATGTGTTGGAATAAAGAAAAAGCATAATTTTCTGATTAAGGGAATAAGCAGAAATACAATGTGTTATCTTTTTTAGTGACAACAGTCCCAGATTACAATATTAAGGTTAATAAAATCTCCAGAAACTTATTGCTGTGGATGTTGAACTACTTTTAGGTAGAAGGAGTTTCTTTGACTTTCACACACTCACAGAGTTTTAGCCTAGGAGAGCAGAAGAAACCCTAATTGAGCTGAAGAGGAGAAGGGCGTGATAGGATAACGCCAGACTGGAAAGCTCTCGTCCCCGGGGGTCCTCACAGCCAGATGTTCCCCACATGTCCTGACTGCATGAAGACCACGGACCCGGCGACTGAGCAGCTGGAAGCAGTCTGGACTGTGGAGGCCTAAGGGCTCCTTCCCCTTCCCTTTCCCTACAGAAGAGAAATTTTCTCTTTCTCATACTCCTGACAAGGACCTGGTGTCTGTATGTGGCTTATGGAAATCACTGTTACTATTTTAAAGGCATATCTTATGTTGGAATAATGAATACAGCAAGTGAGAATGGGTCATATGCTAAAACACGAATTAGAAAAGGGAAAAAACTCTTACTCTATTTTAAAAGATAAATTCTTATATAAACTATATGTTTTTTTCTAAATTTATATTGAAATTGGAAAGAGTTTGGAAGCAAAACACATTATAATATATTAATCTCAATCATTTGGCCCAACACTCTGCTAGTCACTACTGAAAAAAAGTGTTAAAGCACATTATCTCTGTCCTCAAAATGCTTGCCATCTTTTCAGGCAACACATGAACTCTTGAGACATAAGAAAAATTTAGGGAAAAAAATGTAACAATGAATACAAATGGGATAGATATTTAGAAAGATGAAGATACCTGTTAAAGGGAGCATTCAGCATGGATGTTATGGGGAAGATGAGGGTTAATCTGCTCCTTGAATGACGATAATAATATTACCAAAATGTTGCCTTTATTGTAAGATACTGCATGAAAGAAGGTTAAGTCCCAACCTTAAAAAATACATTTTTGAATGTCCAGGTATATTAAAAGCCTAAAAGTGAAAAATACCATTTTAAATTATTGGAACAAAATATAATAAAACATACTACTTTACACAAGGCACAAAGTCCCCAAAAGTAAAAAAAAAAAAAGAACACATTTAACTAAATGAAAAAAAATTAATTTCTTGATCAAAAGACCCCATAAACACTGTTAGAAAAATATCAAACAAAAGATTGGGAGAAGACATTGGCAATTAATTGAAGGGAGAAAAAAATCAGAAATCAAAACTATGTATTATTATACCTCAATTAAAATAGAATATGTAAATAATTCAAGAAGCTCATGAGCTTGAATAAAAATAAATTTACAACTTTATCATTACTAAGCTCTAACTGAAATTTTAGCAGTTTCTTTTACTATAAATGTAGACAACAAACCAGAGTGGCATGAGTCATACCTGAGACTCCTGAAATTAGAGTTTATAGATTTTCTTTATGGAACATTATAGTTGTTGCAGACATCTGGAGATAATGTTTACTCTCATCACTTCCTCCAAATTAGAGCATACACTACTAGATCTTATTATTTAATGTATTGAAGAAAAAAGGTATGTGTTGCTATATTTCAATTAGTTTTTTAATATATTGCTAGCTATTACTTTAATATAATTGAGTTCCTTCATATTCCTATGTATTTTATTAAGGAAAATTGAAAATGTACTCTGAAAAGAAGACCATTAACTTCGCAAGGCTACCAAAGGGGCCTATGGCACAACAGAGGTTAAGAACCACTGAACTGTGCTGATAAGAATATGATGTTGTAAACAATGGTGAGAGAAAACAGCCAGTGTCAAAATGATGTATGTATTGGGTTGGCCAAAAGTTTCATTCGTTTTTCTCCGTAAGATGGCTCTAGTAGCACTTAGTTGTCTTAACTTCATTTGAAACAATTTTGTTAGATTGTATGTGACAGCTGTCTTATCAGCACGCATTTAAAAAAAGAGTTATCAAAATTGGTAAATTTTTGTGCAGCCATTTTAATATTGAAGGTGGAAGAAAAAAGGCAACATTTTTGGCATATTATGCTTTATTATTTCAAGAAAGGTAAAAACGCAACTGAAACGCACAAAAAGATTTGGGCAGTGTATACAGAAGGTGCTGTGACCAATCGAATGTGTCAAAAGTAGTTTGCCAAGTTTTGTGCTGGAGATTCTCACTGGACAATGCTCCACAGTCGGGTAGACCAGTTGAAGTTGATAGCGATCAAATCGAAACAATAATTGAGAACAATCAACATTATACCACTCGGAAGACAGCCAACATACTCAAAATATCCAAATCAAGCGTTGAAAATCATTTGCACCACCTTGGTTATGTGAATTGCTTTGATGTTTGGATTCCACATAAGTAAAGCAAAAAAACCCCTCTTGACCATATTTCCACATGCAATTCTCTACTGAAACGTTAAGGAAAACATTCTTTTCTTAAAACAAAGTGTGACCAGTGATGAAAAGTGGATACTGTACAATAATGTGGAATGGAAGAGATCATGGGGCAAGTGAAATGAACTACCACCAACGACACCAAAGACCACCAACCAAAGAAGGTGATGTTGTGTGTATGGTGGGATTGGAAGGGAGTCCTCTGTTATGAGCTCCTTCCAGAAAACCAAACGATTAATTCCAACAAGTACTGCTCCCAATTAGACCAACTGAAAGAGGCACTCAATGAAAAGTGTTCAGAATTAATCAACAGAAAACGCATAATCTTCCATCAGGATAACGCAAGACCGCATGTCTCTTTGATGACTAGGCAAAAACTGTTACAGCTTGACTGGGAAGTTCTGATTCATCCACCGTATTCACTAGACTTTGCACCTTCAGATTTCCATTTATTTCGGTCTTTGCAAAATTCTCTTAATGGAAAAAATTTCAATTCACTGGAAGACTGTAAAAGGCACCTGGAACAGTTCCTTGCTCAGAAAGATAAAAAGTGTTGGGAAGATGGAATTATGAAGTTGTCTGAAAAATGGCAGAAGGTAGTGGAACAAAAGGGTGAATATGTGGTTCAATAAAGTTCTTGGTGAAAATGAAAAATGTGTCTTTTATTTTTACATAAAAAACCGAACGCACTCTTTGGCCCACCCAATATAATATGATATGATTGTATGGATTTTTGTGAAAATCACTTGAAATAATATTATATATTTTTCATGGAATCATATTCATGCATAAGACTCTATGTAAATATAAGGAGTTACAATAAATCCATGATAGTTTCTGCCCCTAAGAAGGGGAGAGGTGCATAGGATATAAGTGGGTAGATTTTAAAAAGACTTCATATTTAGCTGTAACATTCTTTGTTTTATTTTTAAAAAATGAAAGAAAACATCATTTTTAACAACTGTAAATTTGAGGTTATGAATACACTGGTGGTTGGGCTTTTGAATTTTTTAAAGATCTCAAAATTTTAATAAACTCTTAGAAATTAATTCAAAATAAGATATAGTATCGTAAAGCATTTTGCACAGTTCCTAATATAAACATGAGGTTTATATGAAAAGTTATAAACATTTCATAATTTTTAGGCATTTCTATTGTTGCTACTAAAGATTTTAAAAAGTGTTTGCTGAGAACTATAACACACTGATAAAGGAAATTGAAGATGATTCCAAGAAATGGAAAGATATCCCATGCTCTTGGACTGGAAGAATTAATATTGTTAAAATAGCCATACTACCCAAAGCAATCTACAGATTTAATGTGATCCCTATTAAATTACCCAGGACATTTTTCACAGAACTAGAAAAAATAATCCTAAAATTTATATGGAACCACAGAAGACCCAGAATGGCCAAAACAATCCTGAGGAAAAAGAACAAAGCTGGAGGCATAACCCGCTCAGACTTCAGACAATACGACAAAACTACAGTGATCAAAACAGCATGGCAGTGGCACAAAAACAGACATAAAGATCAAAGGAACAGAACAGAGAGCCCATAAATAAACCTACAGTCAATTAATCTTCAACAAAGGAGGCAAGAATATACAATGAAGAAAAGACAGTTTCTTCAGCAAGTGGTGTAGGGAAAGCTGGACAGCCACATGTAAATCAATAAAGTTAGAACACTCCCTCACACCATACAGAAAAATAAACTCAAAATGCCGTAAAGACTTAAATATAAGACATGATACCATAAAACTCCTAGAAGAGAACATAGCCAAAACATTCTATGACATAAATCATATAGCAATGTTTTCTTAGGTCAGTCTCCCAAGGCAAAAGAAATAAAGCAAAAATAAACAAATGGGACCTAATGAAACTTGTAAGCTTTTGCACAGCAAAGAAAACCACACACAACACAAAAAGACAACCTATGTCATGGGGGAAAATATTTGCAAGTGATTCAACTGACAGGGCTTAATTTCCAAAATATACAAACAGCTCATACAGCTCAGTATCAAAAAAACAAACAACCCAATCAAAAAATGGACAGAAGACCTAAATAGACATTTCTCCAAAGAAGACATTCATATGGCCAACAGGCACATGAAAAGATGGTCAACATCACTAATTAGCAGAGAAATGCAAATCAAAACTACAATAAGGTATTACCTCACACTGGTCAGAATGGCCATCATCAAAAAGCCTACAAGTAATAAATGCTGGAGAGGGTGTGAGAAAAGGAAACCTTCCTACACTGTTGGGGGGAGTGTATATTGCTGCAGCCACTGTGGAGAACAGTATGGAGTTTCCTTAGAAAACTGAATAGAGTTACTTTATGAGCCAGCATTCCCACTCCTGAGGAAGTATCTGGAAAAGACAAATACTCTAATTTGAAAAGATGCATATACCCCAATGATCACTATTATACAGTGAACACTATTGTAAATAGCAGCACTGTTTACAATAGCCAAGACGTGGAATCAACCTAAATGTCCATCAACAGTTGAATGGATAAAGAAGATGTGGTATATATTAATATATACAATGGAATATTACTCAGCCATAAAAAAGAATGAAATAATGCCATTTGCAGCAAAATGGGTGGACCTAGAGATCATCATACTAAGTAAGTTAGACAAAGACAAATTTCAAATGATATCACTTATATGTGGAATCTTAAAAAATGATACAAATGAACTTATTTATAAAACAGAAACAGACTCACAGACATAGAAAACAAACTCATAGTTACCAAAGGGGAATGGTGAAGGAGGGATAAATTACGAGTTTGGGATTAACATATACACACTACTATACACAAAATGGAAAAGCAACAAGGACCTATTGTATGGCACAGGGAACTATATCGATACCTTGTGATAACCTACAATGGAAAAGAACCTAAAAAAGAATATATGTGTATTTATAACTGAATCACTTTGCTGTACACCTGAAACTAACACACCATTGTAAATCAGCTATACTTCAATTTTTTTAAATTCAAAAAAAAAAAGCGTTTGGAAAGCAAAAGTGGAAAAAGTTGGTTTTTCAGGTGGGGAAAACTGCAGGAGTAAAGGCACACTAAAAAGGAGCATGTCAAGACTTAATGGGATGTTGCCAGCAGTCTCGTGCATCAATCCTCCATGCTGGAAGTGTCTCTATGAACTATGTGTCTTTCTGGTTCATGACCCAGAACATAAGACTCTGAATTTCCAATTATTAAGTGGGCAAAACCAGTCCTGGGGAAGCTGGAAGCCCAGGGCAGACCTTGGTGACCTGATGGGTAACTGGGCTTCTTAGTGAGGGTCTGCAGGCTAAGGCAGTACTGGTGCCAACTCCGGAGGAAGCTCATCCATCAGACTTCCTCACCAAACAGGAGTTGCCATCCTCGAAAGGACTCTGGCTGGGGACAGAGGACCCTGATGCAGGATGTTGCTAAGCAAGATGAAATAAATTGGAGAAGGCTTTGTATAAAGAGCACTCGGTTTGATGAGGAAGGCAGACAACATTCCAGCGCCTGTTAGTGAAGGTCTGAAAAATAGTCACTCTAGCTTTCTTTCTTTCTTTTCTCTTCTTGAAGGTTATTTCTCAGAGGCATGCCAAAGAACAGGGTTTTGCAACTTAATAAGTTAGGAAATACTGTATAATTTATCCTCCTCATGGAGAGTTACAATATATACTTGACTATTAAAGGCTCTGAGGAGTCCTATTTCCTTCTTCAACCCAACATCTCTCCCAAACTGATTATTAACATCTCATAGAACTTATATTCTAAAGAGATCATTTTGGGAACATTTTTCTAATGTTTCAAAAAATCAAAACGACTTCAGCTATTTTTTGTTGGTGGGGGGAATTTCATAAACATCCAGTTTACATTTGAAGCATGACACTAAAAGATGATTATAAATATATTAGAGTACATAAAGCTGGATGAATTTCCAAGGCAGTAGGTTATCTCAGAGGTCTGATCATTGTCAAAAGTCTCTTTACGGTTTATGATCCTGTCAGAAACCCTCAGTTCTCCCATATGTACATATACAGTACTCTTTCCTTCCCAGTTAATTGTGCTATAAATAATTTCTTCTTATCTGCATATCAATTACAAGGTAATGAATGCCACTTCACATTATGTGAAATACAAATCAAGCCCTAGACCCTGTGAAATAATTTTCTTGGCCAAACTCCCAGGCCCTGTACTTGGGATGAACTTCAATTGTGTCTCTAGGGTTAGTGAGTGTTATGTTTCTAAGTGATGATCTGTTTATTTCATGCCACATTTGCAAGCTGTCTTTTCCTCAAATGTACTATTAAGCTTTATACTGAGATTTTATAAGGTTTTCAATTCACTTTATTTTTGTAAATGTTCTTTATTCAAATTTATCTCAATGTACAATTTGTTCATACCTAATCTCTCTAGAGAGCTTTGAGGTTATGCTTTCCCTACAGGGGGCTTGCAGGAAAAAAAAATAGCAGTAAAATTCACAGTTTACAAAGGCATATTTTCTTCTTCCCACTCTTGAACATGCTTGCTCCAATGAAAATAATGGCTTGCTTACAGAGGAACCAAAAGAGACCTCTCATTCACTGACTTCCCTCTTTGTATAAAGTCACATACCTGTGTCAATTCTTTTTGGATATGACAGTATGGTTTCTCCCTTCTTTTAATAAAACTTGGGGCGTCAATTTCACATTGGAAATTTATTTGATATCAGTGAGAGAAATATTTCCATCTGAAAGATATTATCTTTGAGACTGAGTCAGATTCCATGCTGAGAAAAGGATCGAGGAGCTATAACAACTGTTGAAGAAGTGAAACTCGATGTGTAAAATATTTTCAAACATAGAAGCAGCAAACAATGAAGGTGAAAGAATGGAAAGAGCATTTCCTTTGACAATTTTGAATAGCTGTATCTTTATTTCAGTGCTGAAATGCTCTGTGTATTTGCTAATAATCAGTTTTCCCAATATCAGTGCTTAAATAATTTCCTCCTGAAGGATAAAGGTAGGCACTAAAAATTATATTTGTGATATTAAACTCAACTTCTAAAATTCAAACCACATGTGACTCAAAGGGATTTCAATTATTTTCTGAGATCTAGAAGTTTCCTTCTGGTTACCAGATTCTGACTCTTTTTCCCCTTCGACACAAAATTATAAATTTAACAAAAAAATTCACACCCCAAACCCACCAAGGTCTATGCAAATGGAAAACTCTGAAAATAGTAGGTTTGGGGACCGAACATGTTTCCAATCACTCTAGAAATCATATTCCTTTGCTGGTCACGAGACAGGTATCAGCAATGTTGTTAAATGGGAAGAAAGTCTTAATTGCAGGGTCCCTCTGCAAGACCATATTTTACACCCATCTCCTGAGACAGCACTTGGCTTCTGACAGGGGACCCCAATACACCTGAGCCATGAATGATTTCCTTCTGAAATAAGCCAAAGTAAGATGAAATATTGCGAAAAATAAACCCAAAGGATACTCAAAACACATAAGCTCTGTAGGGAAAATACTTTAATATTTTGTTAAATTGAGGATCCACAAATGCGACAGAAACTTTCATATTTTCATGGTTGAGCTCAACTGCATCCTTGTGGTTTTTGGTGCTCTCATTAAAACCCATCATTGAAAACTTACAACTACTTTCATCTTCTTTTATTCTATTTAACTACAAAGATTTCACGCTCTAATTGTCTTTTGCTCTCTTGACCTTGTCACGCAAATAGGGTTGGTATAGCTAGAAAACATACTTATATGAAGATCATAATAAATTTTAAAGACTATATTGGTATTATTTCTCTTGCCCAGTGTTGAAAACAGAATTTTTAAAACGCCGCTGGATTAATTTTTCTTATATCTATTTTCTTTTTATTGTGTCTTTCATGTTTTAATATCTTAATGTAGTTCATTCAGTTACTCAGGGAATAATTACCTAGGTTGTCCTTTTATTCATGGCTTCTCAAAATTTGCATTTCAAATATTATACTTTTATTATTTGTAAAAACCCATAGCTTGCTTGCTAATCAGTATACTTGTATGCTAGGAAATTTTCATATTTTTTGAATTTATATATACATAAATTTTATATATTTAGTATATTCATGTATCTTTAAATATGTGTATTTGACCTTGAAGGAAAAATCTGGCAATATTTCCAACTTCTTGTTGATTTTTTTTTTTTAGGCACTGAGGTGCAGAATAAATCTGGATATATTTCTAATTTCTAAGTCACTAAAATTTCCAAAGATACTCCAAAATTATAGATAATTCAAAAAGCATTACTTCTTTTTCCAGCATATATTCTTCTAAGATGCATTTTTTTAATAGTACAGTGCCTGATCTGAGTCTTTTACTCTCTCTACTTCCTCTTCATTTGAGGTGCTAACAGCAGTAGCAGAGACTACATATATTGCTGAGAGAAATGCCTGACCAGTGTCCATCAGGCTGGGAAATGTCTTCCAGACTTTACCACGAGTCTTAGAGCAACACAGGGATAACTCAGAAAATGAAGTCATCTTATGGAATGAAGTTATTCAGTGCTGATGTACCATTGGAAAAAGGAGAAGGTAAGATGAGGGCTCTAGAAGACTCCATTCTCTAGGGGTAGCAATTCTGCCCAGCAAGTAGTTTCTCCTCTCTTGATATCCCAGTACTGTTCAAGGATTTTACACTGTCCTATATTTTTGTTGTTAGTATTCTCAGTAAAAGACAGTATCGTTGAACTGACTAAATCGAGTTCTTCTACTTGAGCTTTAGAAAGCTACTTATCAACTCTTAAACTTGGCTTTTTTAATCTGAAAAATGGAAAAATTCATATTACTTCTTTTTCACAGTTGTTATAAAGAATAAATGAGTTAATCCCTGTTAGCACTGTGTATGGTCAATACTTATAAACTCCCATTATTAATTTCCAAAAATAACGTTAACTTCTCTGAGCCTTTTGATCTTTTTTATCAGTAAAGTGGGGTTAATAATGCCAATTTTATATATTGTTCTATAGATTGAATGATCTAATACACAAACATGGCATAATGTGTGGCATGTAGTAAGTGCTCAGGAAAGGCTATTCTCCTACTTACCCGTTGGAGCAATGGTGAAACTCAAGACTTTGCTTGAGTATACAGAAAGTATATAACACTTTGCTATATATCTCAGTTACCTATTTTTAAGAATCAATCCTACAGTCTGGCATTTTTTTTTTAATAACACTGTCTTTAGAAAAATTGTTAATACTAAAAAATTTGACTGCTTTTTTTTTTCTTCCAGCTTTGAATGCCTCTGTCCTCTCTGGGGTTGTCGCTCACTCTTGGGGTCTGTCCTCAGTGTCAGTTACGGTCAGCCCTGAGTATCAAGAATTTCCTTATTGAGAAAGCAGATGTTCTTAAAATATGAGGAAAAGAACCAAAGATTCAAAAAGTGATTAAACAAAGGTGAAAATCATGTTTGAACTAGTTGTGCATCCAACTTGAGCACAACACTGCTGAAGGACAGGCACTGGGCCAACGGACAGCACGGTGGAGGGCTCCACGGTACCAGGTCGAGGCATAGCTCCACCACTGCCAGCCCTGACTTGGGCAAGTTGCTTCAGCCTCTTTTAGAAGCGCTTTTCCTGGCCCTTAAGTGTGTACATCAAATTTGCTTTACAGCGTTGTTCTTAGGCTCATATATGAACTAGGCAGTAATTTAAGTAGGATGAAATGGCATACTATCATGATAAATTTGCTAGAAAGAAGGGACAAAGGGAAGGTGCATGGGAAGACAACAAGGCATGACAGGCCATGGAAGCAAATGTTGAAGAAAATTAAAGCACCCCAACATATCAAATAGGTTCTGCTTTCTAGAGTTCACTTCTGTCTTTCATACCTTCCTCCCTTTGTTCTGAATAGAGAGAGGCCTGATCGAGAGCCTTCTCTCCCCACAGACTCTACACTGCCATCCCACCTGGAATATGTTTTCAGATTATCCCTAAACATTTCAGTTTGAAACATGAAGCCAACCTAACTCGAGGAAACATGAAGAAGAAGGGCCTGACTTCTTCTAACTTGAGAATTTTCAAAATGCCAAATGGACCAATATAGGATATTTTTAATAAGCTCTAATCATAAATACATTTGTGTGGCACAATTTAATTTATTGGGAAACTTATTTTATTCAATCTTTTTTCTTTTTAATGTGAAAGCAAAACCTCCAATATGTTGCCATAATACAATAAATATAGTTTTCCAAACCAGAAACCATGGCAACAGTTTTTAATAATAGAATATGATTGGCTGCATATGAAAACCACATTCTAAATAATTAAATTGTTTCTCAATATAAAATAATAATATCGCAAGCATGTTCATGTTTTTATGTGTACAATGTGATATGCTGTTTCAGTCTGTACGGAAGCCTATAATTACCAGACTATATTTTCATATACCACATTCTTTTTGTCACTAATCCATGAATTAAAATGATAATTCAAAGAAAATAACCTGTCTGAAAATGAGAAACCTGAGAATTAGGTCCTTTAGAATGAATTATTTTTATGTTGGCCCATCCAATTGAGTACATTTTCTATGATTTTGAAGGAAGGGTTTTATAGTTTTTAAAAGGGATCGAGGCAGGAACACTGATTTAAATATGATGCTGTCAATTTGGCCTCACATATCTGCATTCATACATCCCAGGAGATTAAACAAATAGGCAAAGGCTTTTCATTGACACAATGTCTGTGCAAACAACAAAAATCTGCTGAAAAGAAAAAATTTTAATTCAAGCATCCAGATGTTTAGCTTCCTAGTGGGCATTTGGCATCACTGCAACAAAACATCTGCATGGCTAAAACTGCTCCCTTCTCCACTGCACTGTTTAGCAGGATCTTCCAAAAAGCAGACCATCGTGGAATCATTTTACCAAGTTCCAAGTCAGAATTCAAACCATATTCCCTATATGCTATTCAAATGTCTTGTGGAATAAGGTTATAGGAATACATAAATAGATAAATGACTGGATAACAATAAATGAATGAATAATTCATACACATGAAAGGTTCAGGCAGTGGTATTCACACATATGGTCCTGCTAAGTGAAAAAGAAAGTCCTATATCCAAATATAACATCTGTACCAGAACTAGTGAATAATGTTTTATTTCTCCAAAGGTCAATATGATATTACTTAGTCTGCCAAATTCTAATAGTTATAGCACAGTCATTAGCGGCAAAGTCAGAGACGGTAGTAATGATTTTGACCCTAGAAATTTCAATCCTATTTTCAATGAGTTAATCAGAGGGAGGCATACACCTCTCTTCAATGTCTTAAATATGACATATTTGAGTTGCTGTTCAGAATATATTTCTCACAATCATGTGTGCTGTTAATAAATATTTATGGGGAGTGTAAGAGTATGTTCACATATTTCTCAACATGTTGTGATCCATCTTGTAGGTTCAGCATAGATTCTGTTGTACAACATAGCTTTTAATTTTCATAAGGGTACTGACCTGACCAGTAAAACCAATCCTCTTGTCATGATTAGCAGAACCTTTTTTTTAATAATAAATGTTTACTTTTTTTTTTTCATTTTTTTTTTTTTTTTTTTTTTTGCGTTTCGCGGGCCTCTCACTGTTGTGGCCTCTCCCGTTGCGGAGCACAGGCTCCGGACGCACAGGCTCGGCGGCCATGGCTCACGGGCCCAGCGGCTCCGCAGCATGTGGGATCTTCCCGGACCGGGGCACGAACCCGTGTCCCCTGCATCGGCAGGCGGACTCTAAATCACTGCGCCACCAGGGAAGCCCTATGTTTACGTTTTTAAAGATTTCTCTTTGAGAATCCTAACTATTACAGAGCTCTCTCCTAAATTGTTTATTTATACTAAAACCAGTCATGTAAGACCTATTTCCAAGTAACTGTATACTGCATTTCTGTTATATGGCTTACTAAGCATCTATTAACAACTCAACTTGGCCACATAGTAAGGAGGAAAATGTACATTATAAAAGTAGAGAAGCAGCATGAATATTACCATAAGCTATCCACAAAAGAAACAGGAATGTTACCAGATCTGTATTTTGCTGACCAGTACCTGATTTGTGCGTGCATTTCTGGTAAGAGTAGATAAATGAGGGAATACTGATTTAACATTTCAACTGCTCTATTCATCCTGGCTTTCATTATAAACATATAGCAAAGAACACAGCTAATCCATTCCTCCTGTCACACATCCCCTTTGAGCTCAGCCCAGGAAATCCCAAAGTGTGAAACTCAAAGACTTTAAAGATTTCAATACTACAGGGTAAGCTTTCATTTAGAATGAATTTCAACTCATACCTTTCACGATTATTTTTATTGAAATGTTACATTTAAGATACTCTTGATAATTTCATTTTTACCAATTCCTTAAGTTTGTTTAAAAGGTGATTATAGTCATATTATTTTAGAGGTTATTCCATATACAATTTCAGAGTCAGAAAAAATCCTTTGAGATACATCTAAAGCAACATCCTAATATATGGATGAATGATAGTTATCATGGACAAATGATAAGTATTTTAGAAACGCTGGTAAAACTCTCACAAAGAAAAACACCAAGTGAAAGTACCTAATTCTCCTTTTAAAGAGCAATAGGAAAATAGTTTGTAATTATTTAAGAAAATTAAAATTTAATTGTTTTGGAAACATAAGTTTATCATTCATTAGAAAAATACATTTCTGTTGTACAATATACATTATTTATAAAATATAAAAATATAAATAGTAATTTCATGCTTTTCCCAAATGCTTAAATTTTAAATAACCAATATAATACTATTGTATATGTTTGAAATAACTTCTTCAATATTACTTGTGTTGTCTCCTCTCAAAAGAAAATACTAACCTGAAAAAATTCTTCATTTATTTTTTTTCCTCTTCCCTATCTACAATCAGTTTTAAGTGAGAAATCATTCTTGGAATTCATACTTTAAAGTGGCAAAAAAAAGGGAAAAGTTATAAAATATTTTGGGAGTTAAAATCTGTATCCTGATCAGCAAATTTTATGACCCAAAGTGAGTCCCTGTGGTATCATTTATTATAGCTAAAATGATTGGAACTAGGGGCCCATGACACCATTACCTATTTCTGTAGATTTATTGAAAATTAGCAATTCCATTTATATCTATGAGATTTCAGGGATTATACTGTTATAGACTAGAAAATTGATAGATTTATGAGTCTAGTGAATCTAGTTGTACCAACTAATACAGCAACAGAGAAAATTTAGGGGTTTATACTCCTAAAGGAGTTAACCTTTGGATAAAGAAACATTTTTCAAGTAGAATGTGAGAAATTACTGGATCCATAAATTGTCACTGCTGCAAAGTTGGAGAGAAACAACAGCACAAGTTTAACTTTTGTGTGAGAAAGAATGAAAAACAAGTTACCCAAAAGAATTTGTACTATGACTTTAGTTTGCTAATATAATTGCTCATGAGGTATATATTGCTGAACTATAGTATTCATTGGCTGTAGGTTTTCTTTTTGGCTGTCTTGCTTCAAACAGTAGGACATGGCTTGTGGGAATTTCCATAACACCTTGAATCATAGATTACACATCACATATCCCTCCTAACCCTTAGCACTGTCCCTGGCACAAAGCAGACATATAATAAATAATTACTGTTTGTGGTTGTCGATAATTCAAATAAATACATATAGACTGCCTGTGGTTTATGCTAATACCAGAGGTGCCAGCTAAGCTTTCAAATAATTCTATGCAAATGATTTGCCTCCCATGGAATTTGACCATGTCTTCTATGTTAGAAAGTGGCCATATGGTCTATGTCTCTGAAACTTTGTTAGACATAAAAGTTTACTGTATTACAGTCTAATGGCACATACCCCTGAAATGTCCTTACTTTTTTCCTTGTTTTATTTTTATTATTTTTAGCCAAGCAATACACACATATAAGTACCTTGTAGTAGAGGTGATATTTAACTTGTTCACACAGCATGGATGTACTGGTTGTTGGTAGCCAGCATCTGTTTTTTTATTTTTTTCCAGCAGTGTCGCGTGGCTTGCAGGATCTTAGTTCCCTGACCAGGGATCAAACCCGTGCCCCCTGCAGTGGAAGCATGGAATCCTAACAAGTGGAACACATGGGAATTCCCAACGAGCATCTGTTCTGACGGGTCCAGCCCCATGCTGAATCAGTGGTCAGGTATTTTTAATACCCTTTCCAATTTTAAAGGGTACTGAAGAAATACCAAAGAAATATAGTGTAATCCCTATCACCAAAAACACTAAATTTTTTAAATGAAAAAAAAGATTTACACGCAAACGTGTGTGTATATATATATACACACATATAAATATATAAACATATATGTACACGTATGTGTTTATATGTTCATACACATTCACCCACAAAGAAACAGGCTTGGTAACAGAAATTCAGGGCATCATCTGAGGATGGGGCAGATATCCTGTAAGTAATGGGGCTTGATTTGAGACTTGAAAGATAATGAGGTTTTCTTAAATGGGGTTGAGTGAAGGCAATTTTTCAAGCAGTGGGAACTCCTAGCTTAATGCATACAGCTCGTAATGAAAAAAATGTGGGGTTTTTTTGTTGTGTAATTTAGGAAGAGTTGGCAGAAATTAATGTGGGGTAATCAAAAAGGAAAGAGAGTAATTTAATTGTTACATTTCAGTTGTTAATAATATTCCTCTAGTTGTCAACCTGACAGCTGAAATACCTGTAGAAAAATTGAGACAAACCTTTTTAAGCATTTCTGACCACTGTCATGGAACAATGACATGTAGAGTCTAAACAAGATGCATGTAGAATTTAACATGTAGAGTTTAAACAAGATGCATCATCTAACTGTATTCTCCTACCATCTAGCCTCCTTACTTGCTGCAAGTAAACTGTGTAAGTTAAACTGGGATATTCAGACTTGGTTTATTTACCATTTATATCCCTTACAAAATTCTCCTTAGATTGATACTGAGAGTTGACAAATGACAGTATGTAGGAAAAAATAGGAATGAAACTCACTAGTTCCACAAATGCCTTTTTGAAACAAAGTCTACATAATTTTTTTCCATTAAAATTCACAACATGAAGGCCAATTTTTGTTTTCTTAATAACAGATGAGAATTGTTTTTTAAGGTCTTTACATGCCAGCATATCGCCCTTTCCCTGGTCTAATACTAAGTGGGAGCCCCATATTGAGCAATTTTAAACCAGGTCTTCAGTTTACGGCAGACATGTTGAAATTTGTGATAAATGAAATAGACATTTAATGACACCTAATGTGTAATGATACAGCATAATATAGGTGGCTTGGCTTAGAAAAGACTTGCAAACATTATGCCAACAGAGCAGAGCAGCTGAAAGCTTAGCATAATTCCAAAAGATATCCAGCTACAGAAAGATTTCATAACGAAAAGACCAAGAAAATAATACATTTACTTGAGAATGTGAAAATTACCTTAGAACTTACTTTCTATTTGCATTCCATCTTGGAACATGCCAAGGTGTTTGGAACTTAAGTTTTTTATTCTTTCTGTTTAGTGGAGGTTCTTAGGTTTCAAGAGAATAAATACTTATTTCTGAGTAAGCACAGTTCTGAATTTAAAAGAGAATACACAATTATTCTAAATAACCATCAGAATATTTATATATCTATCAACAGTCCAACACTACGTGTATAACCCTATGATAAAATATCCTTCATTTTATGTAGTTAATAGTTATGTACATACACACATACATTTGAAAAATAAAATATAAGAATCACTAATGATTATATTATTCACCAATAGACACTGCTACTATCTTGATGTGTTTCCTTACAGTCTTTGGTTTATATATATATAACTTATTTTTTCCTACAAATGGAATTTTTAAACACTGGGGAGACTCTAACATGGACTTACAGCAACATCTATACCCTTAATCAAAGAACAGTCTTATTTTATATGGACATCATCCTTTTAGAGGGAGTGAATACAAATGAAACAGCAAGAGAGGAAAGGAGTATTTGCCCAGCAGGTTAGATCACCTACAAATGTGCTTACAAATAACAGCACAAAGGGGTCTCAGAAAAGGAGGAATAGACAGCTAGAGAGTTAAATATCGATACATAGATCTGTTGTTTTGACCAAACAGAAATAAATCTATAAATAATTCAATTGAGAAGAGTGTTCAGACCAGAAAAAATTTGCAGGAACAGACTGTATTTAGTGAGAAGAAAGTTCTTATCTTACCCAATTGGGATTAAAAGGTCTGGGTATGGCCAGATTAACCCTGCATGGGATGAAGGAAGGATTTTCTCTTCTCCCCCGCCCCCTCTTTTTTTTAAAGGCAGCAGGGGTTGGGGTGGGCAGAAACAAAAGGAAGAAAGAAGAGAAAATGAACATGGAGCCAAGAGATTGCAGAATATCATGTTACCATTTGAAATCCTCCCTATAATTTCTCCTCTCCAACACTCGCTGCCCACCAAACTCTTCAACACAGGCTATCAGAAAACACAAATATTAGCTGTGAATGAGATCATCGTGGTAACCAATGAAAGCAATGTGATCTAAGTCCAGGTGGTTCAGGATAAAAACAGAATACAGCTGAAGGGAGCATGATGAAGTAAGAAGTAGAATCTCACAGAAAGCAAGCAGAAGGTTTCTGGACTCCCACAGAGCCATGGACACAGGCTTAGATCAAGTTTAACTGAATCTCTAAGGGACAGAGTGGCCCTAGCTGAATGTAGGCCATGAATTCATATTGATTCATACCCTAGGTTGTTCATAAAACATATCTCCTCTGACATTAACATTTTCACAAACAAATTATTATTGGCTCTATACTATTACTATGATAAAGTATTATAGCTTTTATATCTAACCCTTTCTATTTACTTCTAGTTTTTTTGTGACTTCAAATAAAACTGTTAATAGTATTTGTACATAAATTAGACAAGCAAGTCTAATTATTTCATTAGGATGGAGGAATGCCTAATCTTGGATTGAAAACGTAAATGTTTACAAGTCATGATGACATACCTTGCCAAATCTCTTTGAGATAATTTGTATTAATTTCCACTGTCACCAGAAGAATATAAATGTATCTGTTTCATTACACCATTACCAGCACTAGTATATTTTAATAGCATTTTACTCTTCTAACATTAAAAATATTGTCTATAGGGATACATTTAAGGTACTTTAAAACAGTTCCAACCCTCCCCTTTTTAATTGGGAATTAGGAGTTATCAAAGAAAATCCAGAAAACAGACAAAACTGATCATCTGCACCAGGAAGTGGTCATTAATTAGGATTAAGGCATATCCATTACTTTTGTCTTTTGTCTTATATGAATGAGAGTTTCATATCCTCCTGAGAGAAAAGACAGACTCTGTTGAGGTCACAGAAGGAGACTGAGCTGGGGAAAACATGGTTTACTAGTAAATGAGATGTAGTGCAATATCACAAAAGCCATGTGGCCACTACATGGACTAAGCTGAGATGAACCTAACAAACAGCTGAGCAGACTGTTGATACTGACTCAGATCAGACAGGTCAAAAAGGGAACACATTCTTCTATGTGCCATTTGCTTTAGAAGTCACCATCAAGGGGATCAAAGAGGTAAAGAAAGTAACTCTAAAGTCAGGCAGGCTGGAAAAATAAACTATTGGGGAAAGTGTTTTTCTGTTCTGGGGAGTGAGAGAAAACCAGGAAATGTCCCACCAGGCTATTGGAGGAGCCACAGGCAATATTGATCAGTGTGGGCCTAGTAGTTCCAACCAGACCAACAATGGGGCTTAAAGAAAACATGGGCCCCAGGGAAGAAAAATTGTGGGTACTCAGAACAGTAATAGATGGGACTCTTTCTGACCCATGGAACATCTTTCTGTTTATGTAATTCTCTCCCAAAATGCTTGTTCAACATGAGGTGAAAATCAGACAGGATATGGACCTCCTTCCAGGGTTTAATTAGTTTGGATATAGCCAAGCCCACATGGTAATAAACCTCCAGGTGTCTGCCACAAGAATCTACACATGAGATTATAACACAGAAATTATAAAAGTCAATACACTTCTGAGAGTGCAGAATCCTATTTTCAAATTGTACACAACTTGGAAGGTAATCCCTGTTTTAATGTCCAAAGCAAAGAGAGAGGAAAAACACTCACTTTGTGTACACTACTGGCAGGATACCAGACAGTTTAGATTACAGGAGAGGGCTTCCCTGGTGGCGCAGTGGTTGAGAGTCCGCCTGCCGATGCAGGGGACACGGGTTCGTGCCCCGGTCTGGGAAGATCCCACATGCCGCGGAGCGGCTGGGCCCGTGAGCCATGGCCGCTGAGCCAGCGTGTCCAGAGCCTGTGCTCCGCAAAGGGAGAGGCCACAGCAGTGACAGGCCCATGTACCGCAAAAAAAAAAAAAAAGATTAGATTACAGGAGAACAGAGAAGAAAACAGAAGAGGGAGGAATGAGGGAAAATATTCATTTTCTGTAGACTGAGGGCACCTAAGATATTGCCTCTTTTTTTCGGAAGATACTGCCTCTTTTTTTCGGTGGTAGGATGGGGTAAATAGTAGCAGCTTACCCATTTCTTACATCCTCCCAGAGACCTCAACAGAAAACAGGAAGATTGAAGAGCAGAGAGCTCTTAAGAAGAATATATCTCCTCAGACCAGATCAATTTCTCCATCTTAGATTTTTGTGTTTAAGGATGAAGTTAGAACATCCCATTTTGCACACAGGCATACACTCCTCATTTTCAAGGCTCAGCATTGAGGATCTGGTGAAGAAAAGATAAACCTATTATTGGGAGATGTGTGTAGAGGTGCTGCTGGATCACATATCAACCAACACATGCAAAGAAGGAGAGAGGTGTCCTGAGTATACTCCTTTTTCCTAATTCATATCCACTTTGCATCATTCTTGCCTGTTTCTGGAACTAATTTTTAATGGCTCTTACATCCTAAGATTTGGAGAGATACAGAGAATTTTCATTTTTATTAGCCATTGAACATTCCCTATGCAGTTGAAGCTAAGAATGGGTAATATGTGTATCCCTTAAAGAGAAAGCATTATTTCTAAAGAGTTAATAACCTCATATTCCATAAATAAGTTTGCCAGTGTACAAATGCTTCTAAACACACCAAGATGGAATTTCTCTCTTTCTCTAATGTATGCCCTCTGACCTGGAACACACAGGCCCTTCCTTACTCCCTAAGGTCTTGATCAAATACACTGATAAGGTTAGAATAAATACATTGCTGAAGGACATTATTCTTCTAACCGTAGATAAGCACACAGGAAACTCATAGGTGTTTGGTCGGCCTTTTTTCCTTATCAATGGCTGAGGGCCTCTGAAACACTACATCCAAACTGACAGCATAAAAACATTATGAATTTGCTGGATAAGAGGATAATCTACCTCAGGACAAAGTTAAAATATCTGCTTCTCCTTCATTTTGATTAATCACTGATTATCTCTTCTCATTCATGTATCTCTGATTAGACTTTAACAAATTAAGTTCAGCTAGGAGTTGGAAACATTTCATTGCTGTTCATTCTTTAGGATTATAATATCAGTGCTATGCTGAGAAAAACTGGGAAAAACTATTCCTTAATATTGTATGGGAATATCTCTCCCAGTGACACATGTGACTGCAAAGACTGACCTATGACAGTGTCTCTTCCTTGCTGAGCACACATGAAAACACATCGTCAGCTCACAGCTCTGGATATTATTCCTCAAGCTTATTACGGTTTGTAATTCTGCTTCTGAGAATCTTTAAAATGCTTGAAATTTTTGTCCCAAAGGCTTCTTTCCACTGGTAATTGGTGGTGACACCCTAGTGGTTAGTCTAGCAGCAGCTAATGTTTCCAGAAAGGCCATTTTCTGAGAACCTGTGGATACACTGAGTTCACTGACATCAAGTTCTCAGCACTTACTATCCACCCAGTTTGGGACCTTGAGTTTGACCACTGTGGCTATGCACATCCACTTTACGGCTCTTGTAATGATCATTCATTTGCCTTTCAGTATCACTAAATACTTTTCTGAATGTGGATAAAGGCACACTATTGAATACAACATTTATTCTTTTATTCAGTAAGTATTGATTATGCATCTTTTAGGACTCTGGTACTCTTCTTTAGGTGCTGAGGATGTAATCTCTGCCTCAACAAACTTACATTCTAAAACCAAAGAGTGAAAAATTATAAGGAGGAAAAAGTAGGGTAAGAACTAGAGAGTAATAGGAGAGGAGCAAGAAGCCTGGGGTAAGATAAGCGAGGGTGAAGTAGAAGGAAAGTAGGGCAGAAAGGTAGCCTAGATCTAGTGGTGTGCCAGAACCAGCTCAAATTATTATAAAAATTTCAGGAATTTTGTGAGCCTACTGTTGAACCATTGGCAGCTTAAAATCACCTACAGTGGGAGTATTTATCAGAAATCAGCAAATGCTACACACCAAGACGCCCTTCCCCCAGAGAGCTGGTTGTTAAATATTTGCCTATATAGTGCTGCCTAGAGCATATGGTTTTATAGGCATGATAATGTACTGAGATCACAAATTTGATGGAAAACTATCGGAGAGTTGTGTACATGGCAGTAAATAATCTCTCAGGCTACTGCATTAAGAAAAGGCTCTGGTGTGGCAAGGGTGAAAGCGCACAAACCTTTCAGAAAGCTTTCCGCAGTTACTACTGAAAATTACCCAGCTGAATAAACCAGAATTTCCGAATCTTCCAATTATTCATAAATGAGGCATCTTGAGCAGAATTATATGACCTGAGTCAGAGTTGCCAGAAAACAGACCTTTGGTAGCAAGGGCATGACTCCAAGAAATTCATGGCCTTGGATGGCTAAGAAATGCTCACACTTCTCTTCTCAAGGTACTGGTACAGTCCATTTGCTGATTGTTAGTGGACGTTACTAGCCCGCTGATAAACTTTGGGTCACAAAGTAATTGTTTTAAATGTATATTTACTCCTAATGAAATTTTAAAGTACATCAATGCTACATTTTGTCCCAAAACTACCAATGGAAACACTCACTCAAAAAATTGAGACAAGGTAAAGGGAAAACAAGGAGAGAGCCCAGTTTCTGAAGGTACCTCCAAACTCTCACATTATTCTTCCTGAACTGCTCCTTTGGGTAAAGAGAAATGGAGAAAAGGAGGATGAAATCAAATGTAACCGTGTTCCAAAAATTTCCAAATTCAGCCTCTGGGGATGGGAGCCATCCAAAGAACCAAAGAAATTCCTCCTCTTGAAGAATTTCTCAAGCATCAATGGTGTTTGATTAAAAGTCCCTCTCGTCAAATGTAGTCATCTTTTAACTACTGGATGCTATTTATATGTCTTAGCTAAATACATCAAGCTTACAGCTTACCTGTGATGACTTGTAATATGCTGCTAATTGTTTTGTTTTGCTTTTGTTTTTCTATTAAAATAGAGGAGTCAGTCAGGGTGCTGACATCTTTCTGGAAGAAAGATACTATCTTCTTTTCTTTTTATTTACACCTTTTGGCTGAAGTATATCATACACAGAGATCACTAAATATTCACCCGTTGTAACTAGCATTAAATTCAAGAATATTACCAGCATCTCAGGAAGCCGCACTTTATGCTCTCTCTGTCACACCCCCTGCAAAAGTTACCACTCTTCTAGCTTATAGCACTTCATGTCATATTATCGTGTGCTAGTATATCCTTCATTCTCATTGCTTTATAATAATCCACTGTCAAGAATATACCAAATGAAATTAATCCACTCTACTGTTTATTGACATTTGGGTCACTTCCTATAATTAACTATTATAAGTAATACTGCTGTGAACACTCTATTAAATGTCTTTTGTGAAACAAATATACATATTTCCTTTGGACATATATCTAGAAGTGGAATTGATGTGTCCAAAGTGTATGCATGATCCACTTTGGTATATACTGCCACACAGACTTCAAGAATATTTTCACCATTTATACACCACCAGTCGTGTAAGAGAATTCCAGTTGTTCTACATCCTAGCCATATTTGGTATTATCAATCCTTTAATTTTAATGCTATTCTGCTGTACAAGTAATGGTGTTTTGGCCATTTATATTTTAATTTCCCTGATGATTAACAAGCAGTTGTGCCTATACGTATTGGCTATGTAGATATCTTCCTTTGTGAAGTGCCACTGAAGTCTTTTGGCCATTTTTCTATTAAGTGATCTTTTTTTATTGATTTGTTCAAGCTCTTCATTTTTTCTAAATATGAGTCCTTTGTCCTGTGTGACATACATTTTCACTATTTTAGTTATGCCATTTGATAAACAGAAAGTCTTCATTTTTAATGTAGTACAATTAATTTTTTTCTTTATAGCTAGTATTTTTGTGTCCAGTTTAAGAAAACTTTGTATACCTCAAGGTCATAAAGATGCTCAACTAGGTTTTCTCATAGAAGTTTACTGATTTATCTTTCACATTTAGATTGGTAATCCAACTAGAATTCATACTTGTTTATGAAGTGAAGTATAGGTCCAAGGTACATTTTTTCCGATATAATTATCTAATTTTCTTAGGGCCACCTATTGAAAAGGTCATTCTTTTTCCCTACTTCATAGCCTTTATCATAAATCAGTTAGTATATTTGGATGAGTCTGTTTTTGGCTGATACATTATGCTAATTGTTTGTCTCCTAGCTTCCAATGTTTCTCTGTGTGATTCCTTCTTCTCCAGCATCTTAACCTAAATAGCTCCAAGTAGATGCCTGTCATATTTCATCCCAATCCTCTAGCTCTTTTCAACAGACACATTGTCTGCCATAAGCATGAATGTGCCTGAAGCAGAAGTCCACAAAGTTATCATTATTCACTTTTGTTAAAAACTGAGCCCTTGAGGAATTTAAAAGTAATACTTTGATTGCCAGAAAAATCACACTGTGACAACAACTCAGAAAGGATACAACCGGAGCTCCTATTCTAATTCCTTGTGTTGTACCATAACTAATGTATGTTTGCCACTTATTAAAACTTAAGTAAAATTTGTTAAAAATAAAATTAAGTTAATAAAACATCTGATTTATTCATTTATTTTTCAGGAATGCCAAAAGTAAAGGCCAATTTTAAAAGATGTTGAATAAAATTGAGAACTTCAAATGTACTTAGTAAAGAGGTATTACTTCTGAAATATATAAGGGTACTTCAGGAATAAGGCTGACTTCAAGCATCACAGCAACGTAAGAAATATGAATCTGGAAGTACAGAATTGACCAAAGTAGGACTTTGAAGTTACCTGATGTTATTAAATCTGGAGCCAATTTAGAACTATGTGCAGTGACCAAATCTTGGCTCCTGACTTTCAGGAGAGCGCAATTATATACAGTTAAGAAAAAAAAAAAAAAAAATCCCTCTGGCCTTTAAAATTGTATGTAACAGTCAGGATCCCAATAGGAAATAAGTGGTGCACTTAAATTATAATAAATCAAGGACAGGTTATTTACAAAGGCACTCTTTGTGGGTGCAGGGAACCAGAGGGATAGTGCAATAACCTGAGATTAGTAGCCATAAAGCTGTTGCAACTCCTTAGACATAAAGAGACAAACCACTACCAGAACCAGAAGAAGACAGGTATACAGAGAAGGCCACCTTGAGAGAAACATCTTCGTTTGACGGGGGGAAAAGACTTCAAACACTCTAAAACCTTGTATCAGAAAACTAAAACTGGCTCTAAAGCCTTAAAATTGAATTCTGCTTTTAATGTTCCAGGAACGAGCCTTCAGCATTACATCATAATTCTTTCCAAATAACAGAAACCAAGCCAAGAAAACTCTGTAGGGAGAGAGTTTTCCCTGCTTGAAAATAAATACCCAGAATACGCTGACCTGAATCCCCTTGTCTCCCTCCAGGACCCTATGGACCAAACCCAACCAGAGGTCAGAGGGCATGGGAAGCCACTGTTGGAGTCCATACAAATCAATCTCTCTCCAGATGCGAGGCAAAGCAGGGTAGAGAGGGAGAAGGGTGGGAGATATCTAAGCAAAAGGGATTTGGAATTTTAACTTTGCTATCTTATCTTTACCTTCTTGGCTCTTCTGTGTGTTTAATCATTATGTGTTAAAATATAATTTCAAATCAATTAGACTTTGGACATTTAAGCAGATTAGTTCAGATAGATGATGACTATTTACCTCTACAGTAAGTATAAATGTGTATTTTGTGCATGTAAGAAAGAGAACTGGAATGTTTTAGGGGAGAGGCAAGGGACACAGATCTATCAGAAAGGTTCCTCAGAAGGTTCTATTACAACAATTATGGAAATAAAAGGGCATAATTAGTTCATCTGGGAACATTTTTGAATCCTTTAAAAACCATTTGGCATTGCTATTCCCTATAAGGAAAACTAGATTAAAGAAACCAGTAATTAAAATAGGGAGCTTCAGATATGTTTAATGGAGATGTTATTTACTGAAATGCAAGGAACAATATTGGCTTGAAGCATTACAGTGATTTAAGAAACAAGAAGTAGGAAGCATAGAGCCGGCTAAGGTGGAATATTTATAGACAGGTTTTGGATGTAAATCAAAATTCTACCAGGAAGGTTTAGAAAGGAATGGGTACTTTATTGGGTAAGGTTCTATCTACAACTGTGAGTCAACTGAAAGTTAAGAGCAGCTTTGTTAAAGATCATAGATAAATGACTACTGTAGTTTTAATGAATATTTTATTCATGTCACCTTTAAATTAGTTAAATTTGGAAAGAGTAATGATGTAATGCCAAAGGCTCCTTCCTGGAATATTAAGAGCAAGATTTAATTTTAAGCCTTTAGTACCAGTTTTAGTTCTCTGATACAAGGTTTTGAGATATTTGGAGTCTTTTTTCTTTTTAAGATTTATTGCATGTTAGAATTTGCTTCTTAAATATTTATGTCTTACACAAATAATACAGCAGAAAGAGCAGGGAATTTACAATAATATACAACTCATTTTGAACCCAAACTTCATCAGTTATTACCACAGCAGAATTAGGGAAAATCACTTAAATCATTTCTTTGAGACTTAGTTTTCTTTTCTGAGAAATGGGAAATACTCAAATTTTTAAGCATTAAGATAGGATTATTAATTAATATCATTTTCCCTCTCCAGTTTTGTCTCTGTAAGAACAGAGCTTCTTTTGTGTGGTTCAATAACCAGCAAGTCTAATAAAATAAGCAGACCCTGGGAATTTTCCTTGTAAAGAGTACGATATTGAGCATTAGAAAACCGAACCCCATGAATTATGAGGGCCAGTTTTAGTAGAGAGGATATGGGAAAGCTATAGTCAGAGAGAAACTGCAGGTAGCATTTCTAGATGAGGCTTTCATACATTAAGGGGAAGGAGCCTAGACAGAAGAGGCTTAGATCTGTGAAGGCAAGCCCAGCCTCTTGAGTCAGGTATCAGGGATTAGAAAATGGAAAACAAGATGAGGCAAAAGGAGCTAGGTCAATGGAATGAGAATAGATTGGGAAATCAAGTTTATTCAAGTGCATAAAGGACCTGAGTCTTGGATCACTTTTAAAGGCCAGATGAGCAATCACACTGCGCAGCGTCTGGTAGGTCTTGCGGGCCCCTGAAGGCATTATTCCTGCTGTAACAACAAGATGCCCTAGAAAGCCATGGAAATGTGGAATATTCTGATTGCTTTCCTTAGTAATCAGTCTGAAGCTTTATTAGCTAAAGCTTGTAAGGCGTTCTGGGATCACATAATATTAAATTATTATTACTTAAACGTAATTGAAAATTCTCTTGTCAGTTGTCCACGTATAGTATATTGCCCTTCACTTAAAATTGGTAAATGTCTTTTAAAAAGTAACTATTCAAATAAAATATAAACTAAATAACTGCTTGAGTACTTGAGAAACAAACCCACAGTTTCATCATTTTTTAGGGATGAATAGTATTCCATTGGATACATACACCACATCTCCTTTATCCATTCATCCACTGATGGGCACTTTGTTTCCATAACGTGTCTCTTGTAAATAATGTTATGGCGAACGTAGGGGTGCAGGTATCTTTTCAAATTCATGTTTTCATATTCTTTGGATAAACACCCAGAAGTGGGATAGCTGTATAATATCATAGTTCTATTCTTAATTTTTGACGATATTCCATACTATTATTGTGGCTGCACCAATTTATATTCCCACCAACAGTGTATGAGGATTCCCTTTTCTTCACATCCTCACCAATACCTGTTTTCCTGTCTTTTTGATAATAACCATTCTGAGAGGTGTGAGGTGATATCTCACTGTGGTTTTGATTTGCACTTCCCTAATAATTAGTGATGTTGAACATCTTTTCCATGTGCCTGTTGTCCATCTGTATGTCTTCCTTGAGAAAATGTCTATTCAGCTCCTCTGCCCATTTTTTAATGGAGTTGTTTGTTTTTTATTGTTACTTGTATGAGTTCTTTGTATATTTTGGATATTAACCCCTTACAGGACATATCATTTTCAAATATCTTCTCTCATTTAGTAGGTTTTTTGTTTGTTTGTTTCACTGATGGTTTCCTTTGCTATACATAAGCTTTTCAGTTTGATGTAATCCCATTTGTTTATTTTTGTTTTTGTATCCCTTGCCTGTGGAGACACATCTAGAAAAATATTGCTAAGAACAATGTCAAAGAGCACACTGCCTATGTTTTTTCTTCTAGGAGTTTTATGGTTTCAGGTCTTACATTCAAGACTTTAATCCATTTTTGGTTAATTTTTGTGATGGTGTGAGATAGTGGTCTAGTTTCATTTTTTTGTATGTGGCTGTCCAGTTTTCCCAGAACCATTTTTTGGAGAGAGTATCCTTTCTCCATTGTATGCTCTTTGTTCCTTTGTCATAAATTAACTGTACATATAAACATGGGTTTATTTCCAGGATCTCAATTCTGTTCCATTGATCTATGTATCTGTTTTACTGCCCAAACCATGCTGTTGTGATTACTATGTCTCTGTGATACAGTTTCACATAAGAGAGCATGATGCCCCACCTTTGTTCTTTTTTTCAGGATTGCTTTGGCTATTCAGGTTCTTTTGTGGTTCCATTTAAATATTAGAATATTTTGTTCTATTTCTGTGAAACATGTCCTTGGGATTTTGATAGGGATTGCACTGAATCTATAGATTGTCTTAGGTAATATGGACATTTTGACAATGTTAATTCTTCCAATCCATAAATGTGGAATATCCTTCATTTCTTTGTGAATTCTTAGATTTCTTTCAGTAAGTTGTCAGTGTACAGGTCTTTCACGTCCTTAATTAAATATATTCCTAGGTATATTATTCTTTTTATTGTGATTGGTATATGGGATTGTTTTCTTAAATCTGTTTTTGCTTGCTCATTGTTAGCATATAGAAATGCAACAAATTTTTGTATACTGATTTTGTATTTTGCAACTTTATTTGTATATTTTTTCTAATAGTTTTGCAAATAGTGACAGTTTTACTTATTCCTTTCCAAGTTTATGTCCCTTTTATTCCTTTTTATTGCCTAACTCCACTGGCTAGGACTTCCAATACTATGTTGAATAAGAGTGGCGAGCGTGGGCATCCTTGTCTTGTTCCTGATCTTAGAAGGATAGCTTTCAATTTTGCACCGTTGAGTATAATGTTAGATGTGGGTTTGTCATATATGGCCTTTACTATGTGGAGGTACATCCCTTCTATACCTACTTTATTGATAGTTTTTAATCATAAATAAGTGTTGAATCTTGTCAAATGCTTTTACTGCATCTATCGAGATGATCATATGTTTTTATCCTTCATTTGTTAATGTGGTATATCACATTGATTGATTTGTGGATTTTGAACCATCTTTTCATCCCTGGAATAAATCCCACTTGGTCATGATGTACTGTTGAATTCTATTTGCTAATATAATAAAATAATTAGGATTTTTGCCTCTATATTCATCAGAAATATTGGCCTACAATTTTCTTTTTTTGTAATGTGTCTGATATCAGGGTGATTTTGGCCTCAGAAAATGAGTTAGGAAGGTTTGTTCGACCTCTTCAATTTGGGGGGATAGTTTGAGAAGGACAGGTATTAAATCTTCTTTGAATGTTTCGTAGAATTCACCTGTGAAGCTGTCTGGTACTGGAATTTTGCTCCTGGGGAGCTTTTTGATTACTGTCTGAATCTCTGTACTAGTGATTGTTCTATTCAGATTTCCTATTTCTTCATGATTCAGTCCTAAAAGATTGTATGATTCTAAGAATCTGTCCATTTCTTCTAAGTTGTCCAATTTGTTGGTATATAGCTATTTACAATATTCTTATAATTCTCTGTATTTCTGTGTTATCCATTGTTATTTTTTCCTCATTCATTTCTGATTTTATTTATCAGGGCCTTCTCTGTTTTTAGTGAGGCTAGCTAACAGTTTGTCAATTTTTTTATCTTTTCAAAGAACCAGCTCTTAGTTTCATTGATCTTTTCTGTTATCTTTTTAGTCTCTATGTTATTTATTTCTGCTCTGATCTTTATTGTTTCCTTCCTTCTACTAACTTTGAGCTTAATTTGTTCTTCTTTTTCTTGTTACTTTAGGTTGTAAGGTTAGGTTATTTATTTGAGATTTTTCTTGTTTCTTGAAGTAGGCCTGTATTGCTGTAAACTTCCCTCTTAGTACCGCTCTTGTTATATCTCATAGATTTTGGTATATTGCATTCTCATTTTTATTTGCTTTCAGGTAACTTTTTATTGCTCTGACTTCTTCATTCACCCCATAGTTGTTCAGTGGCATGTTGTTCAGTCTCTACATATTTGTGATTTTTTTCAATTTTCTTCTTGTAGTTGATTTCTAGATTCATACCATTTTGACCAGAAAATATGTTTAATATGATCACAATCTTCTTAAATTTTTCAGACTTGTTTTGTGTCCCAACCTATGGTCTATTCTTGAGAAAATTCCATGTTCACTTGAGAAGAATGTGTATTCTGCTGCATTTACATGGAATGTCTGATATAAAACTATCAAATCCATCTGGTCTAATGTTTCACTTAAGGCCACTGTTTCCTTGTTGACTTTCTGGTTGGATGATCTATCCACTGATATAAGTGGGCTGTTAAAGTCCCTTACTATTATTGTGCTGCTGTCAATTTCTCCCTTTAAGTCTGCTAATAATTATTTTATATATTTTCATGTCTTATGAAAAGGTGCATATATGTTAACCACTGTTAGGTCTTCTTGATGAATTGACACATTTATATATTGTCCATAATGGCTCGTTATCTTTTTTGGCTTGAAGTGTATTTTGTCTGATATAAGTATGCTTAGAATACCACCTTCCATCTCTTCCATCCCTTTCAGCCTATGTTTGTCTTCAGAGCTGAGGCGTGTCTTTTAGAGGCAGAATACAGTTGGGTCTTGTTTTTCAATCCATCCACCCACACTCTGTATCTTTTGACAGATAAATTTAATCCATTTACATTTAGGGTTATTACTGATTGATGACAACTTATTACAGCTATTCTACCTTTCATTTTCTGGTTGCTCTATAGCTCCACTATTTCTTTTTCCTTATATTTCTGTCTGCCATTTTGGTTTGGTGGTTTTCTCTGATATTTTTCTCAGTTTCCCCTTTTTCTATGTTTCATGTCTCTGCTCTATGTTTACATTTTGTGGTTACCCTAAGGTTTGTATAAAACACCTCATATAAAATAGTCCTTTTTCTGCTGATAGCATCTTATCTACATTTACCAAATAAGTTCCATCCTTTTCCTTTTCCCCTTTTATGTATTTGTTGTTTCAAATTATTTCTTTTTATGGTCTGAGTTTGATAAAAAACTGCAATTGCTAGAGTTATTTTTCTGCTTTTTTTCCCCCTTTCACCTTTTTGCACCCATTCTGACAAAGAGTTGCAATTTTCACTCAAAATTTTGTGTAGCTTTTACCTTTTTTTCTAGTAAAAGAGCTCCTTTCAACATTTCTTATAAGGCAGGTGTAGTGTTTATAACTCCCTCAGACTTTGTTTGTTCTGGGAAGTCTTTATTTCTCCATCATATCTGAATGGAAACTTTGCTGGAGAGAGTATTCTCGGGTGACAGTTTTTATATTTCAGTATTTTGAAAGTGTTATTCCACTTTCTCCTGGCCTGTAGCGTTACTGCTGAGAAATCTGCTGATAGTCTAATGGAGACTCCTTTATAGGTTACCATCATTTTTCCTCTGGCTGCCTTTAAAATTATTTCTTTGTCATTGACTTTTGACAATTTTAGGATAATGTGTCTTGGAGAAGGTCTTTTTACATTGAGGTAATTAGTGTTCTCTTAGCCTCATGGACTTGGATGTCCAGTTCCTTCCCCAGGCTTGGATAGTTCTCAGCTATTATTTCTTTGAATAAACTCTCTGCTCCCTTCTCCCTCTCTTCTTCTTCTGGGATACCCATCAACCTAATGTTGCCTTTCCTAAAAGAGCTGAATAGCTCTCATAGAACTTCCTCATTTTTTAACATCTTATTTGTCTTTCCCCTTCTATTTGTATCATTTCTAGATTTCTATCTTCAAGCTCACTAATCCTCTCTTCTATGGTCTGCTCTATTTCCAATGCTTCTCTTCTGTGGTCTGCTCTATTTCCAATGCTTTCTAATGCATTCTTCATCTCATTTATTGAATTCTTCAGCTTCAGAATTTGTTTGTTTTTGTTTCTTTTAGAGTTTCAGTCTCTTTATTAAAATATTCCTTCTCTTCATTAATTTTATTCCTGAGCTCATTAAACTGCCTTCCTAAGTTTCCTTGTAGCTCACTGAGTTTCTTCAAGAAGATATTTTGAATTCTCTATCAGTTAGATAGCAGTATTCCACGACTTCAAGTCTGGTTTCTGGAGAATTGTCATTTTCTTTATGTGGACTAGTCTTACTGTGGTTCTTCATGGTGCTTGATGAATTGTTCTTCCACTGGTGCATTTGAAGTTAATGACAGGTTAGAAGTTAGAGTCCTTTCATCTGTTTTACTATAGGTGGTACTATAACACAAGTTTTTGTTTCTCTTACCTGAGCTGTCTCTGGTTACACTTGAGAGTTAGCACTTTCCAGCTTCCATCATCTCTGCACAAGTATGGCTCCAAGCCTTTGTTACTGCTTCCTGTGCCTCCAGGGGCCTTGCTGCCTTGTTTCTGCCAGAGTCACTGTCATTACTGGGATGGTGGGCTCTCTCCTCACACCTGGGATCCCTTGAGTCACAGGCACTGTCGCCTTGAGGGAAGAGGAAGGACAGGGTTGGGAGATGGGGTCCGAGGCCCCTCTGCCACTGCTGCCCAGTTACCTATGGTCATGGGTGCTGCTGTGGTCAGGAGAACAAAGCCCAGTACACCACTTCCTCTGCTGCTACTGGGTTCTCTGAAGATGTGGGTTCAGCTGCTGTGGTCTCAGGGCCAGGATTGCAGGCACTGACTCTGTTGTTCCCTCAGTTCTGTCTCCTCTATGTGTTCCAATTCACCCACCTTTAGATGTACTGATGTGTGGAATTCTCCAGCTCCCTGGTTGGGCAGGGTACCTCTGTTAAGTTATATATATTTTACTAGTCGTAGATTGAAGGAGATAGAGAAAGGAAGCTTTTCACTCCACCATGTTGCTGACATCACTCAACCAGTGATTCCTTAATGGACTCCATGTAAGGCAAATTGCTTTCAAATCTCAAAATCCTTTTCCCAAAGAGTATAATTAATGCTTGCACAATTATTCAGAAATCCATTTATTCATTCAACAAGTATTTATTTAGCCTCTGCTTTATGTCCTGCCTTATTTTAGGAAATGGGGATGCAACTATAAATAAGACAAAGTGCCTCGCCTTATCATGCTTGCATTCCAGTGGGAGAATACAACTGATGAAAGCAAACAAACAAACAAACATAAATCTAAACATTAATGTACAATATAGAGTCAAACAGAAATTAGTAGAAAATAAACTAAAGTGAGAAGACAGAGAATAGATTGATTTTAGATAATGTGGTCAGAGAAGGCCTCTCTGAAGAGATGCTTTTAAGTAGAATCTTGAATAAAGAGAGAAGGCAAGCCCTACAGATCTTTGATGGAAAAGCATTCAGAGCAAAGAAACAGCAAGTGCAAAGAGCCTGAGGTGGGACGTCATTTGAAGTGTTCAAGAAAGAGCAAAGAAGCTTATTTAACTAGGCTGAGAGGGACAGTCAGAAGCCAAGTAATAAGGGCCTTGTAGACCTTTCATGGGTTAGTTCAGGGAAATGACGGATTTGTATTATGTTTTAAAAGGTTTACTTTTTTTTCCCTCAGGGAAAAGATAACAAGGAAACAGGGAGACCATTAGGATTAAGGGATCAACCATCACTGCCATCCAGGAGGCAGGTGATGGTGTTATAATTTAGGATGTAGCTGTGGAGGGTATGATGAGAACTTGGATTTCTTTTAATATATTTTGAGGAATAGCATTTGCTGGTTGTGACAGAGAAAATGGAATTAAGAATGACTTCAATTTTTTTTGCATTTATAATTGAGTAAATTTTTTAAGGGGGGTAATTCTGAGGCAGGTAAAAATTGGGAAGAAAATAAAGATTTTGATTTCAGATATAGTAAGTCTAAGATACTTATTCACTATCCAACACAAAGATGTCAGGTACCGCTTCTATATTCATACCAGGAGTTTAGGAAAGATAGCAAAGCAAATAATCAACAGTCTATAAATGAGGCGTATTGTCTACCTTTTAACTTGACATTACAGAAAATTTTCTAAGGAGACTCATACTCATTCTCTTGACCATGAAATATGTCAGGCTCCATAAGACACGTTTCTCCAGAGTAAAACCTTATGTCCATGACTGCTCTCCAAAGACCATCTCAGTATATTTCAGATTGCTGTAAAGATAGTGGCAGGCAGACCCAAATCTTTGCAAAATCTTGTATCCACGAAGAGGGAAAACCATTTAAAATGGACAAAGCTATATTTTGGATGCTTTTCTAAGACAAACCTGAGAACAGATGAAACCATTTTTTCCAAAAACATGGATTTGTTTTTCTGAACATTAACTGTCTAATAAAATAGTCACTTTAGGCTATTTAAATTTAAAAAAATTAAAAGTCAATTCCTCATTTGCACTATCCACATTTCAAGGGCTCAGCAGTCACACACTGGTGGTGACTACCATAATGGATGGTGCAGAAATAGAACATTTCCATCATTACAAAAAGGTATTACGAACTAATGGATACGACTGTCTTAGATTTTGTCCTTAAATATCAATTTATACGTTATTGAATCACTCAGCTTGTAAGTGTAATTTAGTTTTCTTTGCTCACTTCAGTCCTATTATATTCTGTATTTGTTCTGTCAATTCCGTGTATCAAGGTCTTTTCTGAAAGAATGTTCCAAAGCCAGACCTGAGTTCTTTGCAGAGACTGATCCACTCAATCAGTTCTGAAATGAACTTTAAATTGTGGATTGTTAGTTCATGTGGTAATCATTTCACTGTTCACCAGTTTTGCCAGTTCTCTTCCTTTCCCTTCCTTTAATTAAGCTAAGCTATGTGACTTGCTTTGGCCACTGAAATGTGAGCAAATTTGATGTGTGTCCCTTCCAGAAGGAAGACATGAGCTGCTAAAGCATGATTTAGCATTTTGCTTTCCCTCTGCTCCATCAACTGGCAATGTTTCTGATGCTATAAGCTCTGTGAGAGTTGGAGGGAGGGAGGACAATGAAGAACATAGCACAGAGTATGTAGAATGGACTTGAAGATGGACATATATAATGTATGAGAAATAACTTTGCTGATGGTATGAGTCAGTTTTTGTTAGATAAGGCTGCAGAAACAAATGACCCCATATTGTAGTGGTTTACAGTAACGAACATTTATTTCTCTCTCATTTACATGATGGCTATGGGTCAGCCACACCTCTGAATCTCTATTCTACGTGTATTCTCCTTCCCAAGATGCAGACTTAGGAGCCCCTGTCTTGACCTAATGCTTAGGAGAAAAGAGCCAGAATGGAACTACACAATGGCCACTAAAGTGTCTGAATATGGTATACATCACACCCATTCAAATTCCATTGGAAAAAGCAAGACAGATGGCCTAGTCTCACATCAAAAGGTTAGGGATATACATTATCCCACCAGGAAACACAGCAAGTCTCATGAGAATCAACAGGAATGTTACGATCATGTGACTGGAAGAAGAGAAAATACTTGGAAATAATAATATAATCTATCACATTACTTTAAGCTACTGAGTTTGTTTCTTCAGTATAACATAGCTCATCCTATCTAATGCAATTTATTTTAAAGCCTAAAATAGAAGGCATCTATCAATCTATCAATTAAAAGCTACTTACCGATTTACCTATTTATTATCTAACAAAGATGCCAAAGAATTTTAAATGCCTACCTTTAACAGGTTAACAACAAGCATAGATACATTTACATCAAGTTGAATTCAACCTTATTTCCAACAGATCAAGAAATGATAATGTATCAAAACACCATTGGAATACTCCAGTAAACATTATTTAGCACATACATAATAAGGTGCCTGGAACTGTGAATGATGTTTGTTGGATGAATGAATGTAAATTAAATTAGTAAGCCCTATAATACTTATCACTAATATATTAGATCCCAGTTTGATTAGGAATGTATCATCTTACTATTAAGAATGTTTTAAATCCATATATCTTCCTCTCTATCTAATGAAGACCTAGGTTAATTACCAATCTGTCAAAAGATAATGTGATACTCTAGAAAGTATTATAGAAAAATGACTAGTAGAGCTATGAACCATCCTGAGAAATCTTGTGACAGAAAGAAATTAACTCATGCCATTTGTACACTGCAGGCAGTAAGAAGTTCAGAATTAACTAAATGGCTAAAATCAAGTAAAGTCTTCAGACTTGCCTAGTTACATGGGATCTCCAGAATTAACCAAAATGGTCCTTTAATGATCCACATTCCCACTGTACTCAGTCTCCAATCCCCATTCCCAAATTTGGTCTGCACAATACCAGAAAGAGCTTGTTCACTCAAACAGTCCGTTTAGAATATAAGTATTGAATACTTGCTATATGTCAGGCACTGAAAATAAGAGATTATGACATCCATCACCCTGCCCTCATAGGACTTGCATGTAAGACATTCAGAATATTCTGTTTCATTTTTATTTTTGAAGGCAAACTATTTCATAGACTTTCAGGGGGAAAATAGAGTTTTAATTAATCCACAAAAAATAGACGTAAGAATTAGTTTCAAATAAATTTGAAATGAGTTGAATTCAGCACACTTTTCTTACATTTTGAACAGCATAGAGTTTGAGTCCAAACTGCATCCCTATGGGTTTTACGTTTTCAAGTTCAGGGTGCCATTTCAACTACTAAGAATTATGTGAACTCCTCTACATGTCCACAACAAAAGTAGTAAAGCTGTACTATTAGCTCAAAAACATGAGGCAGTCTGAATAAAAAGTATAAATCAAATATCAAAGAGGCTAATATGTCAATAAGATCAGCAAAGTGAAGCAGGTTGACTACAATTTCTTTGAAATCCTTTGAACTGTTTAAAGTGTAGAGAATTAGGGACTTATTGATGACTTACTGATGATTGATTATTTTAACTGATTTTAAATATGAATTATTAAATATTAAAAACCAATCTACAAAATAGTACCAAGGCTTAGCCTACTTATATTAACCCAATCACACACAAATTCTAACCACTGACATATATTTAAAACCTCATTTATCTAGTGGTTATTTATCTGGATTTATAGTTCACAGGAACTATTTGCTTTATAAGACTGTCTTGCCATCTCCACTACCGAATTTTTATGCAAAATATAACATATATTAAAATACAGCAAACATTTTAGTAAACACATCTAGGACCCTTGACTTACATAACTGGAGAATTCAGAGTTGGAACAATGAGGGACCACACACTATACCTGCTCACAAGACAGATATTGTGCTTCATCTAAAATAAATACACCTACACATTGTTCCTGGGTGTTCAAAATCACCCCACTCATTAAGAGGTGGAGAAACAGTAATGTATAAGAGAAAGAGTATTGCAAGACCTGGATTTCTCCTCTGGCAAAATTAGAAATATGTTCACTGAGTCACAGTTTCTGAATTTCTAAAATAGGGATAAATAAGGTAAAATGTGAATACTGAATCTTACCTTCACAGTCACTGTGAAGGACATGCAGGTGGAGATACAACTGGAGATTAAAATTCAGATATAGACCCATATACATATAAAGTGAGATTCTCATTATCATAAAAAAGGACATATTCGAGGGCAGCATTGTTCTGTATGGATCTTAATAGGCTCAGAAAGCATTCCGATGTATACACAGAAACACTGAGTTTGAACCTAAAGCAATTATCCACTTGGTAGGAAAATCACTTCAAAATGAGAATTTCATTTGGTAGGTTATGGATATTTAAAGTATATAGACAGCTCAGGCTGAATTAAAAAAAAAAACTTTAAGGAGCTGCTTTGAGGAGTTTTATTCTCTCTGAATTAAGCTCTGAGTGAAACATGTGATTCTTTCTGCTGGATGAACTTCACCTCAAAGACAGCAAAACTTCTGTGAAATACAGCATAATTTTAGCCTACTTATTTCACAGATTACAGGAAACCATCTGGACATTCTTTTTCCTGGAAATCCTTAAAAATTGGGTCCTCATGAGATGAGAGTCCTTTGTCAGTGAGCAAATCAGAAGAATGAGGATCAAAGTGCCTTTAATGATGGTCTTGCTTTTGGTCCTTGTCCATCCCACATATTTCCACAGCTATGGAAACTTTGAGGTACATTAAGGTCTAGATTTGGTACAGTGGTTAGCTGTACACTTAGTTATCGATCATTTAAAGCAGCAGATGAACAGACCAATGTACTTCTGTACATTCTGATGATTAAATTTCAGCTTTCAGTAAATATATGTAGAGGTAGATAGATAGATAAAATGTTATATGACATAATCTTTTCTAACTACTCTGTGTGTGTGTGTGTGTGTAGAAACCTAGGAAGTAACACACTATTTAAGAACCATAAATATTGAGTTTAATAAAAGAAAACCTGTAGAACTCAAGTTAAAAAGAGGTATTGGTTTCGATTTTTAATTCCATGGTATCAATTATTCAGTTTTATATTTCTCATTAATTTTTTAAGCGTTAAAATCCAATGTTACTTTAACTCATTTTCTCAGATGTGAGAGTCATATGAAATCCAATTTAGTAAGGGCTTAAATTAATCAAAATAAGGACATTTATGTTTCGACACTTAGTTTTTAATCTCCTTTATTTTCACAACTACCCCCTAATCCTCCCTACCAACACACACATGCCACACACACACATGCCTTGGTCTAACTTCTTATGCTATTTAAAAAAATCATATATATATATATATATATATATATATATATATATATGTATAGAGACAGAGAGAGAGAGAGGGAGAGGGAGAAATATCTATCTCCAAGCTAAACCTAAGTAGGTGAGGTCATAATGAAAAAAGTAGGACATTTACGCCAAAGTATATCCTCAAAAGGTATTTCTTAAGTACAAAGGGTAAAAACAGTAACCTTAGAGTGGAGAAACCTATGATCAAATGATCAAAGTTAACATCACCAGTAATGGGAGACTCTATACCTACATCTATATATATCTATATATTTATATCTATACCTATAGATATATGAGGGGGAATGATGAAGCAAATTGGGGAAATGTAGCATTAATTTGCAAAATGTAGCATTAATTTGCAAAATGTAGGTGAAGGGTATTTGGTAATTTTTAGTTCTCTTTAAAATAATACAATTATTGAATTATAATCTACCAATCATACAATTCACCATTTTTAAGTGTACAATTAAGTGTGTTTTAGTATGTTCCCAGATTTATACAATAATCAGAACTTTTTAATTTTAGAACATTTTCAGCACCCCATTAGCAGTCACTCTCCATTGTCCCCTAAACTCAAACCCCGACAATCACAAATCTACTTTCTGTCTATTGAATCTGTTTATTCTGGACATTTAATATAAACAGAGTAATACAATATGTGGTCCTTTGTAACTGGCTGCTTTCACTTAGCATAATGTGTTCAAGATTCATGTATGTTGCAACACGTATCCCTCATTCCTTTATTTTATTGCAGAATGATATTCCATTGCATTGATAAACCAGTTGAGGGACATTTGGAGTGCTTTTAGTTTTGTTTGGCTCTAATGATAATACTGTTATGAACATTTATGCACAAGTTTTTGTGTTGGTATATGTTTCATTTCTCTTGGGTATATACCTAGGACTTGCATTACTGGATCACATGGTAATTCTATGTTTAATATTTTGAGAAACTGACAAACTGTTTTCCCAAAAGGCAGCATCATTTTACAATCTCACCAGCAATATGTGAGCATTCTAATTTCTTCAAATTCCTGTCATCACTTGTTAAATTGTCCGTCTTTTTTTTTTTTTTTTCCCTGACCATCCTAATAGGTGTAAAGTGGTATCTCTGTTTTTTAATGTGCATTTTGCTGACGACCAATGATATTGACTTTCTGGGGGGTTTACTGGCTGCTTGTATATCCTCTTTGGAAAAATGAAATCCCCATCAAATTTCCAATAGCATTTTTCATGAAAATGCTTTAATTTCTTTATTGAAATAAAGAAACAGAATCCCAAAATTCATATGGAATCACAAAAGGTCCTGAATAGCCAAAGCGATCCTGAGAAAGAAGAAGAAAGCTGGAAGTATCACACTGATTTCAAACTACACTACAAAGCTACAACAATCAGGGCTTCCCTGGTGGCGTAGTGGTTGAGAGTCCACCTGACAATGCAGGGGACACGGGTTGGTGCCCCGGTCCAGGAAGATCCCACATGCCGCAGAGCAGCTAGGCCCATGAGCCATGGCCGCTGAGCCTGCGCATCCGGAGCCTGTGCTCCGCAACAGGAGAGGCCACAACAGTGAGAGGCTCGCGTGCCACAAAAAAAAAAAAAAGCTACAACAATCAAAACAGTATGGTGCTAGCATAAAAACAGACACATAGACCAATAGAACAGAATTAGGAGCCCCCAAATAAACCTTTCATATATACTCAACTAATATGTGACAGGGGACCAAAGAACACTCACAGGGGAAAGGAGAGTCTCTTCAATAAATGGTGCTGGGAAAATTGGATAATCATATATAGAAGAATGAAATTGGATTCCTAATTTATACCACTCACAAAAACTAACTTAAAATTGATTAAATATTTAAACATAAGACCCGAAACCATAAAATTCCTAGAAGAAAACAGATAAAAAAGCTCATTGACATCAGTCTTGGAAATGATTCTTTGGCTATAACACAAAAAGCACAAACAACAAAAGCAAAAATCAGTAAGTGGGACTACATGAAACTAAAAAACTTCTGCACAGCAAAAGAAACAACCAACAAAATAAGATGGCAACCTATGGAATGAGGGAAAATATTTGCAAATCATGTATCTGAAAGAAGTTAATATTCAAAATATATACGGAACTCAAACAACTCAACAGCAAACAACTCAACAACTCAATCTGATTAAAAATGGGCAAAAGAAATTGAATAGACATTTTTTCTCAAAGAAGACATACGAATGGCGAACAATTACATAAAAAGCTGCTCAACATCACTAATTATCAACAAAATGCAAGTCAAATCAGGAGATATCACCTCACACCCCTTAGGATGGCTATCATCAAAAACACAAGAGATAAGAGCAGAAGCAAGAAGAACTACAATCCTGCAGCTTGTGGAACAAAAACCACATGCACAGAAAGATAGACAACATGAAAAGGCAGAGGGCTATCTACCAGATGAAGGAACAATATAAAACCCCAGAAAAACAACTAAATGAAGTGGAGATAGGCAACCTTCCAGAAAAAGAATTCTGAATAATGATAGTGAAGATGATCCAGGACCTTGGAAAAAGAATTGAGGCAAAGATCGAGAAGATACAAGAAACGTTTAACAAAGATCTAGAAGAATTAAAAAACAAACAAACAGAGATGAACAACACAATAACTGAAAGGAACACTACACTAAAAGGAATCAATAGCAGAATAACTGAGGCAGAAGAACGGATAAGTGACCTGGAAGACAGAATGGTGGAATTCACGGCTGCGGAACAGAATAAAGAAAAAAGGATGAAAAGAAATGAAGACAGCCTAAGAGACCTCGGGGACAACATTAAACGCAACAACATTCGCATTATAGGGGTCCCAAAAGGAGAAGAGAGAGAGAAAAGACCCCAAAAAATATTTGAAGAGATTATAGTCGAAAACTTCCCTAACATGGGAAAGGAAAGAGCCACACAAATCCAGGAAGCACAGAGAGTCCCAGGCAGGATAAACCCAAGGAGAAACACACCGAGACACACAGTAATCAAACTGGGAAAAATTAAAGACAAAGAAAAATTATTGAAAGCAGCAAGGGAAAAATGACAAATACATATAAAGGAACATAAGATTAACAGCTGATTTCTTTCCAGAAACTCTATAAGCCAGAAGGGAGTGGCATGATATACTTAAAGTGATGAAAGGGAAGAACCTACAACCAAGATTACTCTACCCGGCAAGGATCTCATTCAGATTCGATGGAGAAATCAAAAGC